>NC_133652.1:101566755-102172953 GCF_009905375.1 Apium graveolens
ACCTTTCTCAATACATTATATTCCTTTTATGATCCTCTATCATATCCTTTAATTTAATCCTTTTTATCCTGTTATCTATACTCAATTCTCCGTATCTTGTGGATTTCGGGAAAACAAAGTGTTCGGAATTGGATTCTGACGATATTTACTACACTTATATACTTCATAGAGTACTAATAATATCCCAGAATATCCAACAGAGCCCATACATAGTGTGGCGTGAAAAGTTTTCTCATTCAGTAAAACACTATTCAAAAGGGGTTACAAAAAGTTGAAAAATTTTGGGGTATTACACAACTGAAGCCGGAAGTTAACTATTGAAGCACTAAGGTACTTTTTGATAGTGGGTCTGTATAAAAGATCTGTTTGTGGTTCCTTACTTAAGGGTCTCAGGCCCGATGAGGCACGTTTGGCTCTTGAGGAAGTGCTGAACTTGGGGGCAGCGGCCTTGGCTCATAAGATAACCCGTTTAGGCTTCTATGGCCGAATGATGGCTGATGCCAAAGAATATGTGAAGAAGGTGATCGCTATCAGAAGCATGCACCAGTTGTTAGACAACCCCGAGATGCTGACCTCTATCAACTCGCTATTCCCTTTGCTATGTGGGGGATGGATATTCTAGGGCCTTTCCCTATGGCCAGGCAACAAAGGAAGTTTCTGATTGTAGCCATTGATTATTTCACCAAGTGGATTGAAGCCAAGCCCTTGGCCAAATCACAACTAAGCGGTTGCACAATTCCTGTGGAAAACATATGTGCCGATAGGGAATTCCCCGTACCTCGTCACTGACAATGGAAACATTCAACAATGAGGAATTCAAGAAGTATTGTGAAGAAAATGAAATTGAGTTACGGTTCCCTGGGCTCACCCGCAAGCCAATGGCAAGCGGAGGTAGCAAATCGGATAATACTGGATGGACTAAAGAAGAGGATCGAGAAGTCAAGAATAATTGGGGGATGAAATACTTCCAAATTATATGGGCCTACAGGACTACCTATAGAGTCACGACAGGAGCAACTCCCTTCATGTTGGCATATGGGGGCAGAAGCATTGTCTCCAGTAGAGATATCACATCCATCTCCAAGGATTCAAGCTTTCAATGCAGAAGAGAAAATGAAGAAGGGCAGAGGTTAGCCCTGGATTTAATCGATGAAGTGCGAGATAAGGCACATGCAAGATAGTAGAATATAGAAAAAGGATTCATTCTACTACAACCTAAGGGTTAAAGATAGGTTTTTCAAACAAGGACCTAGTCTTGAGAAAGATAGAAGCTTCTAGTGTCGGACAAAAAGGAAGCTTGCCCCGAATTGGAAGGGCCAGTACAAGTCAAGAGCGTTCAGGGTAGAGGAACCTACAAACTGGAAAAATATGGATGGTTTTGAAGTCCCGAGAGACCTGGCATGCACAAACCTGAAGGTTTATATGTGTAAGATAGTCGAAGTACGATTCTTGCTGGTCATTATGACAAGCAGGTTTAAAGCACCTTGAGCTTTGCTTGCGCAGGACTTTAGATTCTATTAGAGTTTACATTGTCAAGTTATTATTGATTAGGGTCGAACCCATGCTATGTAGGTTTTGGAAAACCAGACTTCGTATTAAAGAGTTGAAATTATTTCAATCTAAGTATGCTTAAAGTTTAAGTGCATATTAAGTATGTAAAGAAGAAAGAGGCAAATAAGGAAAACAGCATATCTAATATAGCCCCGAAGGGTAAACAACTTCTGACAAACTAAATTCATATATTATCTCGAAAAAAAGATATACAAAAAAAACTTAGGCCTCGGAAGGCTGAGATTCTTCGGAACCACTATCCGAGGTCTCCTCGGACGTCTCAGTGGTCCCTTCAGAAGTCCCTGCAGAGGGTTCCGTCAGAACTGCCTTCAGATGCTTTGGAGGATGCGGGAGACACTGGATGCTGAGGCGCAGGCCCTTGGAGGCTCTTCGACCCTGATCTTCTTCGCATCAGGCACAGGATCTTCTTCGGATGAAGCCTCCTCCTCCCCAGAACTGAACTCCAGTTCTTTCCTCTTGTGGCCTGGGCTCCCTGAAGGGCCGTCTTTGATCATATCAGCTAGCTTGTTAGTAACACCCCCAAGCTCCGGAACCTCGCACAGGCAAGGGAAGGAGGACATGCTCTAGGACTTCCAGAAATTCATCTTGGATGGCCTCCACAGCAGCATCCCAGCCCTCCTTATAGCTAACTGGGTGTAGGAGGGCATCGTGCTCCACCATCAAGTCCTTGACCTCCTGGGTGTCCATCCAGCCATCAAAGGCTTTAATCCTTCTGCGGCCTTCAGAATACATTGTTCCGTCGGCCCGGGCTGTTTCCAGGTCAGAAGTGGAAGAGGCCAGTTGAGCTTCAAGGGCCTCTATTATCTGGTGGTGGCCTCCTCCAACTTCTGTTAGCATCTTCCAGGCCAACCTTCCAAGCCTTAGCTTGGTGAATTGCCCCTTGGAAATGGGCGTTAGCCTGCAAGAGAAGCAGCAAAAGTATGAGAAAAAGAAACATGAAAAGGGAAGTATGAAGGGCATAGGTAAAGGACGTACCATCGCCAAAGCCTGGGCTCGGAAAAGCTCATTCCCCTCTAAGTCCTGTTGAAGGACAAAATCTTGATGTCCACCGGGGAGATGGAATGCTTAGACCATTCCTTGGACAGCGCCGTGCTTGCCCCAATTGAATCCTTGCCCCAGATCCCCCAAGCAGGTTGAAAATAGGCCCCTGGCCTCTGCTTGGTGCGTAAACTTGGCTGGGGCCTTCCTCGCTTGGCTCCGTTGCTTGGAGGAGGAACTCAGGGAAGCGGTCACCAAAGGCGAGGGTCTTTAAAGACCTTTCCAGCCCTCTTCATCCTGGTTGTCTCCAGGTCCTTAGGCTTGGTAGCCTCCTCAATCTTCTCAGCCCTGCAACAAACGAAGTAAGTTGAAAAATCAATAGAATAGAAAATGAAGGAAGTAAAAAGGAGGTAAGGAAGGGAACTTACTTTTCTTATGGACGGGCGAGAGGCCGCGTTCTACCAGGACCGTCTCCCGGATAAGGTCCCAAGAATAGGAAGTCCCATTGTCTTGCGTAAGGAGGTTGAAAGCTCTAGCCTCCTCCTCAGTCAAAGTTATATCATTTGGGCTCCCATCCACGGCCAGCCCAAAGGACGACCGAAACAGGGTGCCCCAATCTCCGCCTTCCCAAACAATGAACAAAAAATCTTTCTTCCACCCCAAGTTTTGTCGGGGATGGACTTCCCATTCACAATATGGGGAATAGTGGAGCGCTGGTTTAGAGAAACCCAAACCCGGACTTTTATCAGGGCTGTTTTTGAACTGGAAAATTTTCCTGAAAACGGGATCGGAAGTAGGGACCTCGTGCTTGGCACATTGTGACAGGTAGCACAGAATAAGCCTCCAAGAATTGGCGGGGAGTTGGCAAGGGCTGATGCCCACATCAGCCAGTAACAAAGGAATGAATGGATGAAAAGGGAGTCTGATACCTGCCCTTAGAGTATCCCTATAGACGCATAGCGCGTCCTTTTTCCACTGGCAGGCCCTGTCGGCCGGACCTGCAAGAACCAGCTTAAAAGGTTCCTTGATTTTGAAGCAGCTGCTCAACTTTTCCAGCTCCTTGGGATCCCGTAAAGCACTAATATGATCGTGCGCGTCCAGATGCGCATCAGACGGGTACTCGTCCCCTCGAGTGTTGATCATGTCGATTAAAGAAGTGTACCTCGATCGGATATGGAACTCATTGGACTTTCTAGCCACGTTCATCTTGGCCAAGCGAGTCATTTCTTGTCAGCCATCTGCAAAAAGGACACATACAGGATATCTTAAAAAGGGCACACAATAAAAAAGAAGAGAAGGAAAAAGGAGGGATTTTACCTGAAGATGCGCTCCTAAAAAAAGGGCTTTGAGCTCCGACTTGCTGTTATTGCTCTGAGAATCTTAGCAGGAGGAGAAAGAAGAAAAACTTAGAAATGAGAAAGTGAGGAGTAGTAGCCTCTCCTCATTCCTTTATATAAGAGGAAAAGGGAAGTTGAAAGGACAAAAGCCCATTAAGGACAAAGGCCCAAAGAAAAAGGCCCAGAAAAAGGAATATTCCAGAATATTCCTAGGAATTCTAGAGGATTCTAAACAGGGGTATATTAAGCCCAGATCAATATTAAGCCCAGATCAATAAAGCGGCCCAGTAATATTTGAAAAGCCCAATAAAGAAGGCCAGGCCCAAATCCAATTAGGATTTGGAAATTCAATTATAGCCCTAAAAGATGTAGGCCCAATGGAGAAGGCTAGAAAAAGACCAGAATCCAGGTCGAGATCCAGGTCGTGAATCCTGACCGAAATCTTTCGAGCAGACACCCAAAAATAACGGGTAAAAAAGACCAGAATCCAGGTCGAGATCTAGGTCGTGAATCCTGCCCGAAATCTTTTGAGCAGACACCCCGAAAATAATGGGTAAAAAAGACCAGAATCCAGGTCGAAATCCAGGTCGTGAATCCTGCCCGAAATCTTTCGAGCAGACACCCGAAAATAGCTGGAATAACAGGACTGAATTGAGGTCGAAACTTCGACCAGGAATGAGGTCGAATAAACCAAGCATCTTTCAAGAATGAGGATTAAAGATCCAGGTCGAAAGTTCGACTAGGATCCTGGTCGAATTCCAGGTCGTGGATCCTAGTCGAAATCCTTCGACCAGGAAGCAAGAGAATCAAAGAATTTTCGAACAGGATTCAGGTCGAAATGTCGACTAGAATCCTGGTCGAAATCCTAGTCGATAGGCTCAAGACCAGGAGCTAAAAAAAGTGGAGGAGTTTTCGACCTAGATCCAGGTCGAAAGTTCTACTAGGATCCTGGTCGAATTCCAGGTCGTGGATCCTAGTCGAATTCCTTCGACCAGGATGGCAAGGCTGACCCCTATTTCGACTAGGATCCAGGTCGAAATTTCGACTTGGATCCTGGTCGAAAAAGGGCTGAAAATCTGAAAAATCAAGAAATTAAGGATAAATCCCAGAAAATTAGGGAAAATCCAGGAAATTAAGGATAAATCCCAGAAAATTAGGGAAAAATCCAGAAATTAAGGGAAAAACCCAGAAAATTAGGGAAAAATCCCAGAAAATTAGGGAAAAATCCAGAAATTAAGGGAAAAACCCCAAAAAATTAGGGAAAAATCCCAGAAAATTAGGGAAAAATCCAGAAATTAAGGGAAAAATCCTGGAATAAGGGAAAAATTCCTGGAAATTAAGATAATTCCTGAATAAAAGGAAAATTCATTGTAAATGTGTAGGTCGCTCCACACTTTACGCAAAAACGAAACCCTGAAAGGGAATGAATAGACTTAACTTCTGCGAAACCTAATCAATGTTTCCCAAAAGTTGGGGGGCAAATGATAGGGATAAATAAATTATGATAGTATAATTAAATACTGCATTAATTGTACAAGGTGTGGACTGCTAGGCCCAATAAGAAGATGTATGACATTCAGACCAGAAAGGTTAACATACTGATCAGGACTGATGGACCAGATCAGGCCTGATGGAACAAAGAAGGCCCAAAAAACCCTGATTATTAATTAATTTCGTAATTAATTAATAAGGGAAAAATCAGCTATTGAGAAGAGTCCCGATAAGGATATAGACCCTTACAGATTAGCTTCAAGGGGACCTAAAAGGATAAGGAATCAGTTTCCTACTATCTAGGACTCCAAAGTCCTTTCTAATTATGAGACTTGCCCACCAAGTCTCCTATACCAAGTCCAATTCAAGGACTCCCAACATCTATAAAAGGGGCCTCACCCCACAGATCAGAACTACATTTTTGGCTTGATTCTCTAATTTATAGAGATACGTAGGCATCTCATAAAGGCAGAATTAAGCTACGAAACACGAGAGCAGCCATTAAAGGCCTTGAGCTCCCGAATCTTAGTAATAAATACAGCAAATAATAACCTTAGTATTTTATCCATAACAGAAGGTATATCATCTCCAAACCCTAGCTTTACTTTGTATATTAGGATGATTTTGGTTGTTATGGTAATAGAGTAGCTTAATGCTTGTTGGTTTAGAGTTTGGGTTGGAATGGTGGTGAATTGAATGTTGAAATCTTATGGTTTGGTTAAAGGACTTAAGTATAGTTTAAATTCAAGTTTAAGAATAAGTATAATTGTTAATATTGAGTTGATTGGGGCTGTTATGATGTAGTGTGGATGGATGTTGGTTGTATGAATGAATTGGGATTGATTGGTGATTAAATTGGAATGGTATAAAATTGGGAAATCGCGTAAACATAGCCATCGTAATGTCCGATTTACTTTAGACTGCTTTTGTTCATAACATTAGGACCCGAGAACTACCTGCTAGGTTTGACCATTGCCATGTTTAGATAGTTCATGTTATGAGCTTCGTTTTGATATGTGGTTCGTTTGATTCCGATGTACGGTTTAGGAGAAACGGCCATTTTAAGTAACGACGTTTCGTGAACGAATCGTTACCCCTCGCCTTACTTTGAAACCTTGGTTAAAGACCTTAAAGGACTAATTGGAGTATGAAACATTTATGTAAAGTGTGTTAGGCAGTTGGTAGACACTCGCGAAAGAATCGCCTTAAAACTCGTAATGGTTAAATTATTAAAAATGGTGGAGCCGAGGGTACTCGAGTGACTTAAGAGAATCAGTAAGCGCAAAGCGAGCGTTAGAGTCTAATTTGGTTAAAGTATAGATTTACAAGTGACTTTGGTTTAATTCCAACTCACATGTTGTTTATAGGTTACCAGACTTGTCCCGAGCCATTTGTAACCCCCAGTCGCTCAGGCAAGTTTTCTACCCGTATAACTGTTGTTGTGATGTATATGTGTATATGCATGATCTTGCGATAAATGCATATTTGTTATTAGCAAATTCTTGCGATATATTGTAGCATGTGATATGGTATATATGCATGCCTGTTTCATATTCTTGATTTATATATCTGTTGGTTCAAATGCTTATAGTTGCATAATACCTATGCTAGAAATAAGTAGTATTTGAGTTTACCCTTAGTATAGGGGATCAAAAGGTGAACATATTTCTAAACCGGGAGTCGATGTTCCCGAGTATATTATATATTTATATAAAATATATATATATATATATGGATACAGTTTTCAAAACTATTGACCGAATATGGTTTATTCGATAACGTTATTTTATTTAATGAATATTATTTGAATATTCATTCG
The DNA here is from genome assembly GCF_009905375.1 of Apium graveolens. Taxonomy (NCBI): domain Eukaryota; kingdom Viridiplantae; phylum Streptophyta; class Magnoliopsida; order Apiales; family Apiaceae; genus Apium; species Apium graveolens. The sequence goes on from NC_133652.1 coordinate 101,573,953, forward strand.
AGGACTTATGACTCTATTTATTCTATTTAATGATTATTAATTGGATATTCATTTGAGGATGTAAGACTCCGATTATTTTATTTAATGAATATTATTTATAATATTCATTCGAGGTATTATGACTCCGCTATTATTTAATAATATTCTTTATTTTATTAAAGAATAAAGTTTCGATAATCAAACTTATTTTCGATTATTCAAATAAAGATAGTACTTTCATATAAGTATATCTTTGGTTATTTAATATCCATTTCAAGTATGAGTTTTAAAACTTCTACTTCGAATATTTTTAATAAGAATTATCTTTATGAGAATATTATTTAAATAATAATATTCAGATATTTATAATATATCGGGACTGATTTATTTTAATAAATCAGCAGTACTCCAAACATTCTAAAAAAATGTTTTCGAGTCTTCAAAATGATTTTTAAAGTTAGAGTGGACCCCAAAACTCATTTTTATATTTAAGATCTTCCTTTCAAAGGGGATTTAAATACTCGTTCAAAACCTGGGGGATCCAGCTCTGTGGTGTATTTTACATTCACAACGTGGTTGCTGTTTTGAGAAAACAAATGAATTGATTACTTACCCAACGTTCGGGAAGTAAGCCCATCTAATTGAGTCGGCATAAGCGACAGGCCGGGGTACGGTCTATCAAAGTGAAAGTGGCTGGGTGGCAGTCCATCAACGCGTAAGAGGCCGGGTGGCGGTCCAGCACAAGGTCCTTATTTGTCCAGGGGGATGACCGGTGGGGGATTCATCCATCTACTAGTAGAAAAGGTTACTTATTGGTATCTTTGCCTGATCAGCAAGATATCGGGTTTATGCCAAAATTCTTTTCCTTTCCAAAATGCATTGGATGTTACAAACTCTGTTCATACTTTACATAACAGAGGTTCCAGGAAATGTTTAAGAGATATATATGTGGATATATATATCGGGACTAAATAAAGTATCTCGTAACTTTATTTCATTCAATAATGTTTTAAAGATTGAATCTATTCAAGTCTTAACTTGTGGTCTCATCTATGGGATGACCCTTTTGAAATCTATAATACTTTGAACAGTGGTAGTTCAAGTAGCTTTATAAATGATATAAGTATAGTGAAGTATTTGATAACTTCATCCCTTGTTTTTGCTTATATCCAGTAAGTAATTATCTTTCACCTGATAAAGGTTTCCAGCAAGTTATCCCTTTAGATACTTGCGTTATTGTTTACACTATATATTATCTTGCGAGCTGTAATGCTCACTCTTGCTTTATTTCTTCATCACACAACAACAGTTAGGAAGGATGGCCAGACTCAAGCAGACCCAGCGCAAGAGCGTAAGAAGCGCCCCGCGCCTTCCCGTTGAGATCATAGCTGCTATAGCTGCAGAGGTAGATCTATCTGTAGATCAGACCATCTACTTTTGAGAATCAATTATGTATAATTATAACTTGTGGAAGATAATGGCAATTAATTGTAAACTTATTAAGTAATCATTTTGGGTTGTAATAACTTTTAACTTATGGATTCAAAGACTTGTACTTATATCAATTTCTTCCCTGAGACTATAACGGGTTGTGGTGTGTGTTAGTGTGGGGTCACAACATAAGGTTAATTATTATTAATTAAGTGAAGTGATATTGTGGAAAGAAAGACCGTGACGACCCGGATCCCCGACCCCGGATTTGGGGGTGTTACAGAAGTGGTATCAGAGCCAAGCGTTATAAACCTCAGAGATGATGCGACGATATAATAACAAACTCACAAAGATAATAAGAACTCTTTCCAAGTTCATGGTCGGACTACTTAAAGTAGCGCTGACAGTTAAAACCCTTATGGGAAACCTTATAAGTATCATGATAGTAACTTAGCTCGTTTAATGTGTAGGTTCCTGAGATAGAGGACCCAGAGATGTTCGAGCGTGAGCATGATGAGGCACTGCTAGATGCCGAGGATCAGGAGGAGCCTGAGGAGGAGGAGATGGAGGAGGAGGACCCCTCAAAGGAGTCAGAGACAGAGGTTGTTGCGATTTCAGATGAGGAGGACCCGGATGAGGTCCCAGTGGCTGAGGAGCATGTCGGAGCTATGGTAGTGTACACTGGTACCCCTTTACCCACACTTCCGGTGGTCAGAGCTCCTACCCCTCCACTACTATCATGGATCCCCTATGATGACAGCTCAGAGACCCATACTTCCGAGCCTAGGCAGACCGAGGAGGCACCCCCAGCGGCTCCGGATTCACCACCTCTCGACCCTGCCCATAGGCAGTCTTTGTTAGCCCATGGCTATGTTCAGGATGTGCTGAGGACCCGAGTGGCTGTTGCTGAGGCCCGGCTGGATGAGGCCAGGAGGGAGTTGGATGCGGAGAGGGCGGGTAGGCGTACCCGAGCTTAGGAGACTAGGGCTATTATACCCCGATCCTTGAGGAGGGAGCTGACGGGGATAAAGCTCACGTCCCGAGCGAGACTCAGATCGCTCCAGGGGCACAGGCATGGTAGGATCTCCAGGCGGCAGGCCGACTATATCTTCCGTCATGCGATGGAAAGGGTATGGGAGCTGACCCGCTCCGGTGTGTGATTCAGGACAGACGATGGGATAGTATAGTTGTCTAGATAGTCGAGGCCTTAGTAAGAGCCAATTTTCCGGGATAGTTGACTTGTATATAGCATCCCTTTTTCTGACTAGACAGATAGACTCTTGTGTATCACTTTTGGGACAGATGGCTGTAGCACTGTTGTACTTTTGACAAGATCAAACTATGTATTTCTCGCATCATGTATATATTTGTTTTCTTTCAGTTCAGTTCCTTAGTGACGAGATCACTGTTTTTATCATTATTATTACTGCACTTCTTATTATAACTGTTATAATATAATAGAATTGCGAGATACATTCTCCCCATAATAGAGCTATGCAAGGCACAATGTTGTGTATGATTGTGACCTAACGTTGAATTTCCCAATAATTTCTTTTTTATCAGTATCATGCCGCCAAGAAAGATTGGGACTAGGGCGAACCCTGGATCTGAGGACCAGGGAAGCCATAACCAGGACGATAGGAACCAGGAACACAGTGAAGAGGAAGACGTGGATTATGTTGAACAGGATGACTCCCTGTATGAAGAGGAGGAGGAGACATATGATGTTGAGGGATTTGAAATAGAGGCTGAGGGAGGAGAAACTGAGGTTGAGCAACCAATACCAAACCCAGGCATGGATCCCATGGGCCAGTTCATGCAACTACTAAGGCAGAACTTGGAACGTCAACCCAACCCACCCCCTCAAGGAAATAACAATGTTGTGGCAAACTCTTTCAGGGCTTTTAAGTCCCTTAAGCCCCCTGAGTTCCACGGATCAGTCGACCCAGTTGAGGCAAGGGCATGGTTAAAGGAAATGGAGAAATCCTTTGAGATTTTGAGTACTGATGAGGCACAGAAGACTGTATTTGCTACCTACCTTCTGAAAGGAGAGGCCAACTACTGGTGGGAGGCCAAGAAAAATATGGAGACAGATGCTATTATAACCTGGGAAAGATTCAGTCAGTTATTTCTGGGAAAATATTTCCCGAGGTTTATGGAAAACCAGATGGAGCTCAAGTTCTTGGAGCTAAAGCAGAATAACTTATCTGTAGCAGAGTACGAAGTGAAATTTACTGAATTATCAAGGTTTGTGCCAGAATTTGTAAGCACCAAGGAAAAGAAAGCTAGGAGGTTTCAGCAGGGACTGAAACCGTGGATTCAGAATAGGGTGGCAATACTTGAGCTTACGGATTATACCACTCTGGTGCAAAAGGCAACAATTGTAGAAGCCGGAAGTGAACAGATACAGAAGGAAAGAGAGAAGAAGGGAATAAAGAGGAAAAGTATGAGCATGGGTAGGGGTTCCGCAGGAAGGAGCTTCCCAACTAGATTTAATCGAGGAGCAGTGTCCCTACCGGGAAAGAACACTGGGTTTAAGCGGCCAATGAGCATGAATGTGAGCCAGAGCGGCCAGAAGTCCAGAATGTCCTATTCCAACCAGTCTCGACCCCCATTGCCAGCCTGTAACACTTGTGGAAGGATGCATTCTGGGGAGTGTAAAGGAAAGCCGGTAATCTGCTTCAAGTGTGGTCGAGAGGGTCACTATTCGGACAAGTGCACTTCGCCAACCCCCATTACCCGCCCAACCACCACTTGTCATCAGTATGGACGCCCGGGTCATTGGAAGAGGGAATGCCCAATGAACAAACCAGCAGCTTCGGGAGCAAGCAGGGTTGCTTCTAATAAGCCACCTACTGCAAGGACTTTTAACATGACAGTCCAGGATGCTATAAAAGATTCAGATGTGATAGCAGGTACCCTTTCTCTAAATTCAGTCAGTGCAAACTTTTTATTTGATTCAGGAGCAACTAAATCTTTTATATCAAGGGACTTTGCACGTAAATTAAGACTTAAAGCTGAACCCTTGATAGAGCCCTTACAAGTAGAAATAGCCAACCATGAAGTTATTCTTGTTAATCTGATTCACCCCGCCTGTGAGTTAGGCATAGGGGAACAATCTTTCAGTGTTGATCTGATTCATTTTAAGTTAGGGGAATTTGATATAATTTTGGGAATGGACTGGCTATCTAGCAATGATGCTCAGATAGACTGTAAAGGGAAGAAAGTTAAGTTAAATATCCCAGGAAAGAAAGAAGTTATATTTAGAGGAAAGAGGCAGACGCATAAATTTTTGACTATGGCCCAGGCCAGAAGGATGCTACGAAAAGGAAACGAGGCTTACCTAGCCTATGTGGTAGACACGCAAAAGGAGGTGCCCAACTTACCAGATATTCCAGTAGTCAACGAATTTGAAGATGTATTCCCACAAGATCTTTCGGGATTACCACCCGATAGAGTGATTGAATTTGCGATTGAGTTGGCCCCAGGGACGACGCCAGTTTCAAAAGCACCTTACCGGTTAGCCCCGTTAGAAATGAAGGAATTAGCTACCCAATTGCAGGAACTCTTGGATAAGGGTATGATAAGACCCAGTGTGTCTCCTTGGGGAGCACCAGTGTTATTTGTTAAGAAGAAAGATGGGAGCATGAGGCTGTGCATCGACTATCGAGAGTTGAACAAGCTAACCATAAAGAACAGGTACCCGTTACCTAGAATAGACGATCTGTTCGACCAGCTAAAGGATGCTGTTTATTTTTCCAAGATTGACCTGAGAACTGGATATCACCAACTAAAGATTAAACCCGAAGATATTCCCAAGACAGTGTTCTGTACCAGGTATGGGCATTATGAGTTCTTGGTAATGTCCTTTGGATTAACCAACGCCCCAGCGGCTTTCATGGACTTAATGAATAGAGTATTTAAGAAGTACTTGGACAAGTGTGTGATACTTTTTATCGATGATATTTTAATCTACTCAAGGACTGAGGCAGAACATGCAGAGCATTTGAAGATAGCTCTAGGAATACTCAGAGAGGAACAGTTATATGCCAAATTCTCGAAGTGTGAATTCTGGCGGAATGAAGTACAGTTTTTAGGACATGTGATCAATAAAGAAGGAGTATTGGTCGACCCCTCCAAGGTAGAGGCGGTCTCAAATTGGGAAAGGCCAACCACACCCACAGAGGTAAGGAGTTTCATAGGATTGGCCGGCTATTATCGTAGATTTGTGCAGGACTTTGCGAAGATCGCAGCCCCTTTGACACGACTTACTCGTAAGACAGAGAAGTTTGAATGGACGGAGAAATGCGAGAACAGTTTTCAGGAACTAAAGAAAAGGTTGGTAACGGCCCCGGTGTTGGCATTGCCAGATGGAAAAGGAGATTTTGTGATATATAGTGACGCTTCGCACAAAGGATTAGGGTGTGTGCTTATGCAGCATGGTAAAATGATTGCGTATACATCGAGACAACTGAAGGAATACGAGATTAGATATCCTACTCATGACCTTGAGCTTGCGGCAATAGTTTTTGCCCAAAAATTTGGAGGCACTACTTGTATGGAGAGAAGTGCGAGATTTTCACAGACCATAAGAGCCTCAATTACATATTTACGCAGAAAGAGCTCAACATGCGCCAGAGGAGATGGTTAGAACTAATCAAGGACTATGATTGTGAGATTCTCTATCATCCGGGGAAAGCCAATGTGGTGGCTGACGCCCTCAGTAGGAAGGAAAGGCTCATAATGTTAATGACTTCGGAAGAATTAATCAGGGATTTCGAAAGAATGGAAATAGAAGTAAAGGTAACCGGAACCGGAACTGAAAAGCTGTTTGAGATATCAATGCAGCCAGAGTTATTAGAAAAGTTTAGATTGTGCCAAGAAAGAATGATGCATGAGGGCAGAGAGTCAATGACTGGAGAAGAGATCCATACTGAGAGAGACAATAAGGGGATAATGAGGTATTCCTACAGGATTTGGGTTCCGAACGTTCGAGAGCTTAAAGATGAGATTTTGGATGAAAGCCATAGTTCAAGGTATTCCATTCACCCGGGAAAGCACCAAGATGTATAGGGATTTGAAGGAATATTACTGGTGGCCCAATATGAAGAGGGACGTAGCAGAATGGGTAAGCAAATGTTTGACTTGCCAAAGAGTAAAGGCAGAGCACCAGAGACCCAGTGGACTTTTACGACCCCTGGAGATTCCTGAATGGAAATGGGAACAGATAGCCATGGATTTTGTTGTCGGTTTACCAAGGACGAAAGCCAACCATGACGCCATATGGGTAATTATAGACCGACTGACAAAGTCAGCTCATTTCATTCCTATCAATGAGAGGTACACAGTCGATAGACTGGTGGACATTTACCTTAAGGAAATAGTGACGCGACATAGAGTCCCAGCATCCATTGTCTCAGACCAAGACCCCAGATTCAACTCCAGATTTTGGAGGAGCTTTCAAGAATGTGCGGGGACCAAGTTAAATATGAGTACCGCGTACCATCCCCAGACGGATGGGTAGAGAGAAAGGACCATCCAGACACTAGAGGATATGTTGAGAGTCTGTACAATAGACTTTAAAGGAAGTTGGGATGATCACTTGCCGTTGATCGAGTTTTCTTATAGTAATAGCTTTCATGCTAGCATCGGAATGCCGCCTTATGAGGCCCTGTATGGAAGAAGGTGTCGATCTCCCTTATACTGGGATGAAGTAGGGGAGCGGAAGATGCTCGGACCCGAAGTGGTCCAAAGGACCAAAGACATAGTGGATCTTATCAGAGGGCGGCTTGTAGCAGCCCAAGACAGACAGAAGAAATATGCAGACCTAGCCCGAAAGGACAAGGAGTATGAAGTAGGGGACTTAGTACTACTAAAAGTATCCCCTTGGAAGGGGTTAATGAGATTCGGAAAGAAAGGAAAACTAAGCCCAAGATACATTGGACCTTTTGAGATACTAAGACGGATTGGGAAGTTGGCTTACGAGCTAGCCTTACCCCCGAACCTACAACAAGTTCATAATGTGTTCCATGTATCAATGCTAAGGAAGTATCATCCGGATACCAGACACATAGTGGAGTACGAGCATGTGGATATGCAACCAGATTTGACTTACGTGGAGAAACCAGTAAGGATTATAGATAAGAAGGAGCAGGTGTTTCGGAACAAAGTGATCAATCTAGTCAGAGTGCTATGGCAGAATCATAATGTGGAAGAATCAACTTGGGAACTAGAGAGCGCAGTGCTAGAGAAGTACCCCCATTTGTTTTCTATTTGATTCTGGGACGGAATCCTTTTAAGGAGGGGAGACTGTAATAACCCCAAAATTTTGAACTTTTTGTAACCCTTATGAATAGTGTTTTTGCTGATATTGCTGAATAAGAAAACTGTTCATGCCACACTATGTAGGGTTTCTTTTATGAATATTCTGAGATTTTATTAGTACTCTATATGGTATATAAGTGTATGTAAAGATCATCAGAATCCAATTCCGAACACTTTGATTTTTCCCGAAAATCCACTAGATACGGAAAGAATTGAGTATAAGGTAATAGGATAAAAAGGATTTAAATTAAAGGATTATAAGAGAGGATCATAAAAGGAATATAATGTATTGAGAAAGGTTAAGGAAACCCAAGTAATAAGATCACGGGTATGATCCCTCAAACGAGAAACGAGAACGAAAGTTAAGCGAACCGTATAACAGATCAGCGGTCATTAGGCAAACAATTAGGGAGTTAATCAAGGAGTTTAGGGATGATGAGGTCATCCAACCAATAAGAAGAGGGAAAGTAAGGGATGATAACATCATAAGCATGACATAAGCATGACATAAGGGGAAGGAGATGTGGTTGATTTAAAACCACACAAAGTTCAAGGTTAGAAAGGTAATTAACCAAAAACAAAACAAAAACAACCAAGCTAAGCTAAACAAATCAAAAACACAAAATCATTTCATTTATCCCACATTGCTCTCCGCTTTTTCTCATTTCAAAAAGAAGAATTTTCAAAATTCAAGTTCCAAGCTTCCTAAATTGGTAAGATAATTATCTAGCACTCCTTATGTATAGTTATGGCTATCCTATGAGTTTAAGCCTCCAAATCATTCACAATCTTCTCTAAGAAATCAATGAAGAAGATAATGAATAGTGATTTCAAGATTTTTAACTTGATTTTTCTTGTTTTTCCTTTAAGATCCAAGCATCCCTAAGACATCTCAAGGCTTCTTAAGGCTTCCTAGCTACTCACATCACTTCAAGGAAGGTATATCATCTCCAAACCCTAGCTTTACTTTGTATATTAGGATGATTTTGGTTGTTATGGTAATAGAGTAGCTTAATGCTTGTTGGTTTAGAGTTTGGGTTGGAATGTTGGTGAATTGAATGTTGAAATCTTATGGTTTGGTTAAAGGACTTAAGTATAGTTTAAATTCAAGTTTAAGAATAAGTATAATTTTTAATATTGAGTTGATTGGGGCTGTTACGATGTAGTGTGGATGGATGTTGGTTGTATGAATGAATTGGTATTGATTGGTGATTGAATTGGAATGGTATAAAATTGGGAAATCGCGTAAACATAGCCGTCGTAATGTCCGATTTACTTTAGACTGCTTTTGTTCATAACATTAGGACCCGAGAACTCCCTGCTAGGTTTTGACCATTTCCATGTTTAGATATTTCATGTTACGAGCTTCGTTTTGATATGTGGTTCGTTTGATTCCGATGTACGGTTTAGGAGAAACGGCCATTTTAAGTAACGACGTTTCGCGAACGAATCGTTACCCCTCGCCTTACTTTGAAACCTTGGTTAAAGACCTTAAAGGACTAATTGGAGTATGAAACATTTATGTAAAGTGTGCTAGGCAGTTGGTAAGACACTCGCGAAAGAATCGCCTTAAAATTCGTAATGGTTAAATTATTAAAAATGGTGGAGCCGAGGGTACTCGAGTGACTTAAGAGAATCAGTAAGCGCAAAGCGAGTGTTAGAGTCTAATTTGGTTAAAGTATAGATTTACAATTGACTTTGGTTTAATTCCAACTCACATGTTGTTTATAGGTTACCAGACTCGTCCCGAGCCATTTGTAACCCCCAGTCGCTCAGGCAAGTTTTCTACCCGTATAACTGTTGTTGTGATGTATATGTGTATATGCATGATTTTGCGATAAATGCATATTTGTTATTAGCAAATTCTTGCGATATATTGTAGCATGTGATATGGTATATATGCATGCCTGTTTCATATTCTTGATTTATATATCTGTTGGCTCAAATGCTTATAGTTGCATAATACCTATGCTAGAAATAAGCAGTATTTGAGTTTACCCTTAGTATAGAGGATCAAAAGGTGAACATATTTCTAAACCGGGAGTCGATATTCCCGAGTATATTATATATATATATAATATATATATATATATATATATATATGTATATAGTTTTCAAAACTATTGACCGAATAAGGTTTATTCGATAACGTTATTTTATTTAATGAATATTATTTGAATATTCATTTGAGGACTTATGACTCTGTTTATTCTATTTAATGATTATTAATTGGATATTCATTTGAGGATGTAAGACTCCGATTATTTTATTTAATGAATATTATTTATAATATTCATTCGAGGTATTATGACTCTGCTTATTATTTAATAATATTCTTTATTTTATTAAAGAATAAAGTTTCGATAATCAAACTTATTTTCGATTATTCAAATAAAGATAGTACTTTCATATAAGTATATCTTTGGTTATTTAATATCCATTTCAAGTATGAGTTTTAAAACTTCTACTTCGAATATTTTTAATTAGGATTATCTTTATGAGAATATTATTTAAATAATAATATTCAGATATTTATAATATATCAGGACTGATTTATTTTAATAAATCAGCAGTACTCCAAACATTCTAAAAAAAATGTTTTCAAGTCTTCAAAATGATTTTTAAAGTTAGAGTGGACCCCAAAACTCATTTTTATATTTAAGATCTTTCTTTCAAAGGGGATTTAAATATTCGCTCAAAACCTGGGGGATCCAGCTCTGTGGTGTATTTTACATTCGCAACGTGGCGGTCCAGCACAAGGTCCTTATGTGGCCAGGGTGATGACCGGTGGGGGATTCATCCATCTACTAGTAGAAAAGGTTACTTATTGGTATATTTTCCTGATCAGCAAGATATCGGGTTTATGCCAAAATTCTTTTCCTTTCCAAAATGCATTGGATGTTACAAACTCTGTTCATACTTTACATAACAGAGGTTCCAGGAAATGTTTAAGAGATATATATGTGGATATACATATCGGGACTAAATAAAGTATCTCGTAACTTTATTTCATTCAATAATGTTTTAAAGATTGAATCTATTCAAGTCTTAACTTGTAGTCTCATCTATGGGATGACCCTTTTGAAACCTATAATACTTTGAACAGTGGTAGTTCAAGTAGATTTATAAATGATATAAGTATAGTGAAGTATTTGATAACTTCATCCCTTGTTTTTGCTTATATCCAGTAAGTAATTATCTTTCACCTGATAAAGGTTTCCAGCAAGTTATCCATTTAGATACTTGCGTTATTGTTTACACTATATATTATCTTGCGAGCTGTAATGCTCACTCTTGATTTATTTCTTCATCACACAACAACAGTTAGGAAGGATGGCCAGACTCAAGCAGACCCAGTGCAAGAGCGTGGGAAGCGCCCCGTGCCTTCCCGTTGAGATCATAGCTGCTATAGCTGCAGAGGTAGATCTATCTGGTAGATCAGACCATCTACTTTTGAGAATCAATTATGTATAATTATAACTTGTGGCAGATAATGGCAATTAATTGTAAACTTATTAAGTAATCATTTTGGGTTGTAATAACTTTTAAATTGTGGATTCAAAGACTTGTACTTATTTCAATTTCATCTTTGAGACTATAACGGATTGTGGTGTGTGTTAGTGTGGGGTCACAGCATAAGGTTAATTATTATTAATTAAGTGAAGTGATATTGTGGAAAGAAAGACCGTGGCGACCCGGATCCCCGACCCCGGATCTGGGGGTGTTACAACCACCGAGGAGGTAATAAACGAATTGGAAAGAGTAAAATCTGAAGTTCAAATATTTAAAGGTGATAATACGTGAATATATAAGATTACTTTTCAGCCATAACTGATGGAAAAAAGTAAGAGATGTTTAAATGTTTGGAAACCAAGTTGAAAACGAGCACCGCCTAACATCCTTAAACGGAGAATCAAAGTACGGAAGTGATTGGGGAAATGTAAGATATGTTGAGAGATTGAGTTTTAAGGAAACACTGGAATGATCATTTATCAGTGATGTCAGCTTTGGAATGCCACTTTACCAAGCGTCATGTGAACGCAAGTGTAGGTCCCCATTGTTATTAAGATAAAGTGGGAGGAAGAAAGTTGTCAAATTCTAAGTTAATTCAACACACCAAGAGCATAGTAATATTGATTGAAGCAGCTCGGAGTAGACAAAGAAAGAAGGCGAAATTGTATCGAGAGAGAGTATAAGTATAGAAATAGGACCAGTATTGTTAGTATAAGTTTCATCTTGAAGGAGACTGGATAAGTTTGAGTAGAAGGGACAGGTTAAGTCCTAAAATTAATGAACCATTCGAGGTATTGATAAATATAGATAAAGTTGTTCATGAGTTGATGTGACCGTCACAACAGTGTGTACATATAATGTGTTTTCCTGTCAATGCTAAAGCAATAAGCATTCGATCTGAATTAAGCGATTGATTAGGAGCCAACGGGCTCTTGTCCAAGTTTGTTCTGCATATAGTGATCAAACCAAATTCTTGATCATTCAAGGCGAGTCCTTGGAAATGAGTATATATCTATAGTGAATACGTTGAAAATCCTCGAGTAGAAGAGTCTACTTGGAAACTAGAGTCGGATATGCTTGACAAATATTCTCACTTAATTAGTTAGACCAGATTCTGAGGACAGATTCTTTTTAAGGGGGGAAGGATATAACGACTCGTGTATTTTTGAATTATTTAATTATGTAATTATGGAAATTATGAAATAAATAAAATATGTGTATTAGTTTTGACCGCTATGTGTTGTTTGATTTTTGATGTGTGATTTATAATATACCGGGTTGTTCGTGTGATTAATTATGGAGTCGTATTGGATTGTTTTCATTTTCAAAAGTGGATTTGGTGCAAATTTATTTACGTAAATACCTGGAATGTCTCTAAAATTATTTTTATAATTTTATAATTACAATAATTATTTTTAGGATTTTATAAAATTGAGTAATCAATATTTTATTAATTATTTATCTTTAAATGATTTTCTGATTGCTTTTATTTGTAAAATCCATATTTAATTCTAAAATTCTTCAAAAATTATGAAACTCATCTTTATTTAAGTTTGGAATTTTCCGAGAATTTTAAAATTATTTTGGAAATTTTTGGGATTAATTTCACGCGCTCGTTGTTTTGTTTCGTTGATAAAAGCGGGTATAAATTGTGTTTCAGAAATTATCTTAAAATTTCAAAATTTATGTCTTTATAAACTTCGGGATATTTGTAATATTTTAAAACTATTCTCGTAATTTTCTAAATCTGTTTTAAGTGCAACTTGGTTTGATTAATCGTGAATCTCTGGAGAAACCGAGATAACAGGACATGTGTAGGCATTTCCTTCCTTATTGTGATACGTGGCGGTAGTTAATTGTGTTGCTGTAGTATAAAAAAAAATACAAAACAAAGGGGATATACCCCCTGTTATGTCTTCTCTCCGGCGTGGCTTGTGTCTCTCTCCCGTAATCTCTCGATCTTGCCTCTCCCACTCGATTCTCCTCTTCTTCTTTTTATTTTCTGATTTCTTCCTCTTAGAGCTGCCGGTGGTTGGCCTCTTTTCGGCTGCTGCTCAGTGTTAACCTCGAATTGGTATCTTGTTCTGTTTATGTATGTATATACCTAAGTATATATATATATATATATATATATATATATATTTGCATATGCATAGTAGTTGTATGCGTTTTGTTGTGTTTTGATGTTGTCCCCTAATTTCTTTCTGGCCACCGCCATGTGTTTTCTGGCGTGGTGGCCGGCGCGCGTGTGTTCATATGGATGTTGTGTATGTACTGTGGTTTCTGATAATTTAATTCGGTTTTACTTGTTTTCTTCAGGAATAAATTTGATTAGTATTCGTGATTTAATCTTCGTGCAAAAAGTTATTTAATTATTTATCGGCAAAATTCATGTGGAAACCCGGAATTATTCGGGCACCGACGAATTTTACCGTCGTCCGCGATGAATTTCGAGGAGCGGACGGTGGAAGATGATGATATATATCTGAGTCCTAATATTTTGAAAGTAAATAAATGGAAAAAAATACGAGTAATAATTAATAATTATAACTGAGTTGGAATTTGAAAATGTGTGGATTTTGATTGATATTGTTGGTTTGAAGAAGTGATTGGATAATTGTTGCAATTGTTGTGTTTGAGATTTGACGTCGATTGATGTTTCGACGGGTAGTCCGATAAACAAAGGAGACGCTGCCCGATTTCCGGGAAACTGAATTATGTAAATACGGGAATGTATCCAATGATTATCGGGACGTCGAGTGACTATATGTATATGTGTATGTTTTATATAAGAAACTTGGTTGTACGATGTAATGAAATATTTTGCCAAATCGATAACCCTGATTTCGTAAAATAAAGAGTATATATATATTTTCCGAAAACGAACACTGAACCGATCTTCGAGATTGTGAACCCTATTTGTTGCGTGTGTTATTATAATATTTATAATTATGAGTCGGGTTTGAATATTGTTGGGTAAGAATTAGTATCGAGGATATGTCAAGCATACCTAGACGTCTAACGTAGGGTATTTCGACCCTGTAGGTTATAATCGGGAACCTGAAAGTGGACGAGAGATGACCTAGTAGTCAGTCGAGGAGCTCAATAGAGTTTCAACAGAAAAACTTGAGTATCAAAGTCGAATCCAATGGGATCTAGTGATTGGTTGTTAAAGCCTGAGCGACAGAGTCGGCTCAGAATTAATCAGTAATAGTTGTAAAGCACTGTAAGGCAAGTACTTCTGAACTTTTCTTCAAGATATATTGCCAATATTTTTGAACTGTTTCATAACATGTCGCTATTATTCAAAATAACTCTTGTTTTATAATGCAACTGCTTTAAACTATTTAACTTTGAACCCTGATTTTCTTGATCTTGAGCCATAAGCCTTATTCTTTGTAAACCATCCTTTGTTGATCTTCAGACACCAAACCACACAAATATGATACTACACCCCAAATGTATAACTACCAAACACCAAATACTAGAACAAAAATTTTTGAAAACCAGAAACTTTTATACTCCAACCATTCTTTATAACATCAAAGAACTATACCTTGAAAAATCATTAATGGTCTAATACCTGATCCTTTACAAACTGGAAACCGTTTCTTATACATACCCTGATATACCCTTGTGATACTCAAGAATTGCATTACGCTTTTATACCAATGCTTTATCGCTGTTGATTACGATCTTGCTTATTGAATTACATTGTTTATTACACTAAATTGTTTTAGAATTGGATAGTTTTCTTTATATGGACCAGATTCGTGGTCAGACCAGATTCGTGGTCGAATTAGGCCAATGTGTGGCTTGGATCCAGTTCGTAGAGCAGAGATGTGTGCTTCGCTCGGGGTTAGTGCGTGACTGATCAACAGCCTAACCTTGGTTTTTAAAATTTAAAATAAATATCCAATTCTAATGACTAGTTAAAAAGAAACTTGATTCCTCTGAATCATTTTATTTGATTATTGCTTAACCTCAGTTATCCCTATTTAGACTTGCTGAGCTAGTTAGCTCACCCTTGCGATTCTTATATATATTTTATAGTTGAAAAGAATATGGATGATAGTGAAGTTCCTCAGTCCAAAGTGCGGGCTAAGGTTCCAGTTGAGTTGGATCGAGCTAGCAGAAGCTTCATGCGGTAGAGAGATAGTCAGATTGTAAGAATGATTTTATTATCAGTTGTAAGTTAAATTAGTTGGGATTTGGTACGTTGTAATAAAGGTTAAGATTGTGGCTTGTTTTCATACTTTAACCTGTTGCGATCCGTGGTTATGTGAAACAGGGTCATTGCAAATAATATTTCTTATACAGGTTTATATATAGTGTATGTGTTGTGGTCCCCAAACTTTTGACCCGGGTTTGGAGGGCGCCACACATGATCATCAGTTCATCAAGTGAAAGAACTTGAACTTGATCATTTTGCAGTAAGAGTAAGATCTTTTGTTTAGATTCAGAACCATCATCTTTGTCAAGAATAATTTTCACAGCTTCAAGTCTATCCAGATGAGCAGTAGTTACTTCCTGGTCAGGATTATCAGCTAGTGTGAAGTTCAACAACTTTAAGTTGATAGTTTAGCTTCATGATGTTCTATTCCAGCTCTTGTGAATGGTTCAAAAAACTTCAACTTCTTAGCTTGTTCTAACCAAGATTTCTTATTTCCCATGGTATTAGAACTAAGTTAACCAACAAGCCTTATTCCTCGGGAGTAAAACTCAATTTATCATTACAATTAAGATCAAAAACCTTTCTCCATTTGCGTTTGTTCTTGATCTTTGGAAATACTTGAGCTCTTCTTTCTGCTTTTGCTTGCAACATCTTCTTATTTACACTCCTCCATCTATTCCTTTCAGATCTTTTAAGTATATTCTTGTATTCTAGATCGGCTTTATCAACGGCTATTCTGATTTTTTCTTCCTGGGCCCTTTTCTCCTCTGTCAGAAACCATTTCTTATTCCTTGAAGTTTTCAGCATTAACAGTTTTAACATAAGCAGAGAGAATCTGTAAATCCATTCAAATAAGATTTCTTCTTCTTTAGTCTTCACAGAATCAAAATTCAATAACACTCTTTCAGTGTCAGGAAAATATCTGAACTTGTAACTTTATAATCAGGAATTGAACTAGGAGTAACAAACGCAACTTTCATATTAGATCTATCTGATCTATCCTTAGAGAATTGAGTTGATTGTGTCCTCTTTTGAATTTGAATTCCAGTTCCAGATTGAACTTTCAAAGTATCAACTTTCATAGCATCAGATGTCTCCTTTTCTTTTTCGTCATCATCATCATCATAATTGGTATTTCTCCTCAAAACTGATTCAGGTTGAGATTCTGTCTTTGATACTATCTCCCTCTTTTGGCATTCTAGACTCTGTAGAAGAGAGAAAATAGCTTCCAACATGGAATTTGTAGCAATCTGACCAGCCTCCAAAGTTGTCAGTTTTTAAGACTTTCGATCTTGTTATGCTTCCAAGCTAAACATTATCTTTCGCAAACCACTATGTTTATTTGTACCTTTGATAGTCACAGAAAGATCAACAAGCTCCTTTCTGATTTTAATAATATTTTCCTTGAATGCAGAGAAAGAAGAATGCAGTCCTTTTTCTAAAATAGTAGTGGATTTGATAGATGCTTCCATATCAGTATTTGAAACTAGATAAACAGCATGATCAGCTAAAGTTTGAGCAGATTCCATAGATATCTTTTCACTTGGTAATCTCCAGAAATGATTCCATTCATACGCCCTATGAGGATATAAAATAGCAACATGACCAGATGATGAACCAAAAGTAGATAATTTAGATGCTTCAATACCAGCTTTCAAAATAGCATTATCGGGATTATCATCATTAGAGTCATCAGAATCATCTTGATCACCAAAATATCTCTATGGAATACCAGAATCAACATCAGAATCAGAAACTATGATTTTGAGCTTTAAATCAAGATTTGACTTAATAGGCCTAGTTACTTGTGTAGATCCTGTAAGAAAAGAACCATGAGTACTTTAATCTCTCTGTTCTTTTAAAGTGATCCCATCACTTCTCACTCCACTCATCTCATGACTTTTAAGAGTCAGAGCTTCCTCACTAGGATTAACTAAATCATGTCTCTCATCTACCTCTCCTTTTTCCAGGTAAGGATCATGCCTCTCTTGAATTATGTTTTTCACTAAATCTTTTCTCTTAGTCTCACATGAAAAGCTCAGAAAAGTTCATCCTACAGAAATAAGAGGTGGCTGAGAAGAGTTGTCTGTGATCATATGACTAGAGGTATTCCTTTGTAAAGATTTAATCATATCATATCAGCAGATAAAATGGAGTTTAGAGAATATGTACCTTGAGGAGTATCAACCATTGGTATAGCTTTGAGTGGCTGTACCAAGATTGCTTCAATCTTGTCTTGAGAAGTGATCAGTACAACTGTTGAATCGGGAACATCTTCATCAGGAATTGACCTTGTGTCAGGAATGTGCTGTTTGTCAGAAATTGATCCCCTAGTAGAATTTGATACTAAGTCTGCAACAGTACTTTGAACTGTTTCTTCTTGTATGACTTGAGGTGTAGAAGCTTCTTCAACCCTTTGAACTGAAGGTTTTTGTGTGCTTCCCTCAAAGATAGGATCATAGATAACAACATCCAATTCAACAATGTGCTTTTAATGAGCTTTAATGTCTTGTACTATCTTCATCATATCATCAACTAAAGAACTATGACTTCCTTGAGAAATGTCAGCATTAGTCAGATATGAGAATATGCCTACACCTAGACTTTGAGAAAGTGGTTCTTGTGTAGCTAGGGCTTTAACAGCTGCATCTTCACTTTGAGAAGAGGGTTCTTGTGTACTGTACCCCCTTTGTGGTAATTGAAGTGTGATCTTCTTGTATTGAGAAATAGATGAAGTATGTGATTTCCTCTTGATAGACTTCTGTAGATCAACTTCCTTAGCAATTTCAACTTTCTTATTTTTGTGAGATGTGGAAATTGTTTGATCAGGAATTGTCATAATCTTGTCAGGAATTTCTTGAGACCTGTCAGGATTTGACAAAGATTTTTCTGGATTTGTAGATTCCTAATCCAGAGTAATATCAGCCAATACTTGAAGACCATCTGGTTTCTTGAGAACCTTTTCTGCTAACTTTGTTAATCTTCTTTTCTTAGGTTTAGCAGCTACAAATAAATTTTGGTCTTCTCCTGTACTAGCACCAGTAACCTTCACTAATCTAGCAGGCTTCTTGAACACGATTGGACCATCATTGTCACTTTCTGAGTGTGGTGATTCATCAACGAGTTTAGTACTAGTTTGAACTTTCCTTTTCTTGTATTCTGCAAGCTTCTTTTTGTGTGTTATTGATGAAACACTTTTCTTCCTTACTCCACCTTGTTGCTCCAAAGATATGGGTGAGAGTGAAACAACCTTTAGAACTGATTGTCTCTGAGACAAATCAGACTTAGCTATTGTCTTTGATTTTGCAACTGATTCCTTTTGAGAAGAATCAGTGGTGATTTTCTGTTTCGATTTAAGTGAAAAAAATGAACACTTGGGTCAGGAACAGGGTTGGATGTGCCCTGTCCCATGGCGTCAGGATTTGGAAAATTATATTTGTCAGGCATTATGTTAGACAAAAACACCCACAATTCTCGTGATAAAAATGATCATCTCCTAAAAGTATCTTTCTTTTTTGCCAAATCAGTCAGAAATTTAAAATTGATTTAAAAGATCATCAGTAATTCATCATTTTTAAAACTTTCACCAGGTAAAAGATATATAAAAATCAATTGTAAGAACATAGTGTAACCAACACCGCCAACTTTATCACTAAAACGAGCTATCAGGAATTGCATAATTGTGTTACCATAATCAAAAGCATCACCAAAAATCAATGAATAACCTATCTACAATGATGATAATGGAAAAGCATCAAAATTAGATACCTTGTTTAGAAAAGCTCTGCTTATACAATCAAAGAAGAAGTTCCATTCTTTCCTGAGCTTTAATCTGAACATCTCCCGAGCCTTAGTGAAATCAACGACATGGACAATGTCTCTGACCCAGTCAAAGAGTGTCAAAGTGGGAGTCACAACTGGAATCCTGCCATTCAACGCAAGCAATTTTAAGGTTACCTCAACCACATTACCGTTGATCTCATATTCCTATTTTTGTGTGTGAAGAGAATAACCCCTTTCTCAGCATCAACTGTCGAATTCTCCCAAATATGCATTATCTTTTTAAACCAAATTCCAGAAGGAGCAATGAGAGCATACCCAATATCACTTTAGGCTAAGAAATCTTGAATTACTCTAAGAACATCAGGAATATCGATTTCATACAAAGAGGCTTTGAAATTATTAGCTGGAAAAGTCTTGTGATTAAACAATACATAATCACAGCTATCGAAGAAGCAGACTCAGTGTTAGCCATTCAAAAAGTTAGGGTTTGTGCAAGGAGAGAGAATATCGATAACAAGCAGTTCGTGTATAGTGTGTGTCTTACAAAAGAAAGATAATGATTATAAATCAGTAATAGACTATAAAACACTAATGCACATGGCATGTGCTGATTGAAGAGAATAGATAATACCAAAATTAATGTATAATTCTGGTAAACATGCACGATTTTCAAGGAAAATATGTGATACTGCACAAAAAAATTAGCAAACATGCTACCACTTTACAAACAACTCAATAATAATGTGCAAAAATAATTTGCAAATATACTTAATGTAAATCAAGTAGTACTTAGGAAAAATATTTGAACAAACTCATAACATACTCACAACCAATGTCAGGATTACATCGCCGTGATTAAATGTATCAGGATCTGACATGTGGATTAGAATCTGACATCTCAATTCTTCTCATAGTTAACCATACCAAGCATTTGAAGTAATTTTCCAAATATTGCTTCAGGTAAAGGATTGGTGAAGATATCAGATACTTGTTGATCAGTCAGAACAAAATGAAGCTCAATTGTTCCTTCGTTGACATTATCCCTGATAAAGTGATATCGAATACTGATATGTTTTGTGAGTGAGTGTTGTACCGGATCACTTGTAATTGTTATGGCGCTTTGGTTGTCACTGAAGATAGGAACCTTTGTATAAGACAATCCATTGTCCATTAGTTAATTTCAAATCCAAAGAATCTGAGCACAGCAACTTCCAGCAACAATGTATTCAGCTTCAGCTGTCAATGTAGAGATTGATTTATGTTTCATCTTTAAGCGACCAATCAACCACCCAAATACTGACAGCTATTGGAGGTACTTTTCCTGTCAATTTTGCATCCAGAAAAGTCTGCGTCGGAATAACCAATCAGACTGAAATGTGATTTTCTTGAATACCATAAAACAAGAGATGGAGTCCCCTTTAAGTATCTCAGAATCCTCTTTACAACAACTAAATGAGATTCTCTAGGCTTGGCCTGAAATATTGCACACAGGCAGGTTGTATACATAATATCTGGTCCACTAGCAGTTAGATAAAGCGATGAAATGATCATATCTCGATAGACATCAATATTAATTTTCGTACCTTGGTTTGGATCTAACTTAGTAGCAGTGGCCATTGGAGTTGTAGCAGTTGAACTTTCTTTCATATTGAATCGAGTCAATAAATTGTTTGTGTACTTAGACTGATTAATGAAAATTCCCTCATCGGTTTGTGTAACTTGTAGTCCAAGAAAGTAACTCAACTCTCCCATTATACTCATTTGATACCTCGACTTCATAAGATCAGAAAATTTCTTGCACATATTGTTGTTAGTAGGCCCAAAAATAATATCATCAACATAAATTTGCACCAAAAGAAGACTGTTACCTTTATTTATGTAAATGGTACCTCTCTTGAAACCACTTTCAATCAGAAATTTAGCAAGTGTTTCATACCAGGCCATTGGTTCTTGTTTGAGTCCATATAAAGCTTTGTCAAGTCTGTACACATGATCAGGAAACTTTGGATCAATGAAGCCAAGTGGTTGCTCAACATATACTTCTTCTTCTAACTCTCCATTTAGAAAGGCACTCTTAACATCCATTTGAAAGACCTTGAATTTCTTGTGTGAAACATATGCTAAGAAAATTCGAATAACTTCCAGTCTTGCCACATGAGCAAATGTCTCATCATAATCAATACCTTCTTGTTGTGAGTAGCCCTTTAAAATAAGTCTAGCTTTGTTCCTCATTATTGTGCCATCTGAATCTGTCTTGTTCCTAAAGACCCATTTTGTGCAAACCACTGATTTATTCTTTGGCCTTGGAACAAGTTTCCAAACTTCATTCCTCTCAAACCCATTCAAATCCTCCTGTATTGCTTGAATCCAATCAGAATCTTTGAGTGTGTCTTCTACTTTCTTTGGTTCCTTCTTAGAAAGAAAGTTGTGATAAAGACATTCATGTTCTGTCGCACCTCCAGCAGTAGGATCTCCTATGATAAGATCAGGTGTATGATCCTTTATCCATTTTATAGCCTTTGGTAGTTCAGTCTCATTTCCTGATGCTCCCCCTGCACTTGTGCTATCATATCCATGTAAAGATCCCCATGTATCAGTGTTGTATGTTCCTAATTGAGAAGGGCATCTATTTGAAGACTGATCACCAGACTGATTTTGATTTTCAGTTGAATGATTACCACCTGATGAACTATCATCTATTGTATTTAAGAAATTTCCAGTAGATCCTGTATTTTCTGGTTCATCTTCTTCGTCAGAATTTGAACTACTAGTATCATCACTTTCTGTCTGTGGATGTTGCTCCCCTCAACATATAGATCTTCATGAACTAACACTAAATCATGATCTGAATCGTCATCAGGATCTGACTTATTGTCAGGATCTGGCTTGTCACCAGAGTTGGGTAATTCTTCAGAATTTAAAAGATCTCCTGACTTAAGTCTTTTATTTGCAAACACAAGTTATTCATGAGAGTCTTCTTCAATTCCAGTGATCTTATGAACTGCTTCACAGTACGTATCATAGAACACGACATAGAAACCTCTGTCAATGATTTGACTATTTCTCAATAAATTATGCTTCAGTCCATCTACCAGAGCTACATTTGAGATGATGACATTTCCAATGATAATATTTCCATATCCCAGTATTTTTCCTACATTGTCATCTCCATAGTAAACCATTGGGCCAGCCTTCTCCTCATATTCTGACAACAGGGATTTAGTTCCAGTCATATGTGCTAAACAACCATTGTCCAAGATAAGCACATTCTTCTTGTTTCCATTTAATCAGAAATCACTCAGAATTTTTGAGAACCCACACTTGTTAGGTTCTTTTTGACATCTTATGCACTTTTACATTAGCGGACCTTTTGTAAGGATTTGATCCATCAGGATTTGTCTTAACATTTTTGACTTTATAAGATGTATGCACATTCAGTTTAGCAGTTCTATTTTAAATATCAATTTTATTGATTTTTGGCAAAGGATCATAATTGTTGTTGTTATTCCCTAACAATAAAACAAGAATTACAGAAGGGGGTTGAATGTAATTCTGGCTTCTTTTCTTGATTTTAAAAATGTTTTAACTTAATACATATACCAATGTTTGATTTGCTGAAGTGCGGAATATAAAGATAATTGAAATCAAAACACGAAGTAATAAAACACAAGGCTTTAAAACTTTCTGGTGGATTTGAATGTATCCACCATATATATATATATGAGCATGAGAACTCTGTGAAGGTTTGAATAGCTCATAGCTGCTTTACAAGTTGAACAAACAAACTACAGAGAAATTCTTGCAGAATACAGCTTGATATGTTTTTATGAAAATAAACTTGCTTAGTTACAAGTTCTACTTGCTACTCTTGGTTTATATATGTCACCAAGTTACATGATAGTAATACAAGATAATAAAACAAAATATATCTAGCCTAACTCCATGCTACTTCACTACTCTTTTCCAGCATCTTTTAATATCTTCACATTTGCATGGAAATGGTAATGCTTCTTTGTTCGCAAAATCCTGCTTAACAGGCTGCCACATTCTTTTTGCAGACATCCAACGCATGTGACTGTGTTCTCACTGTCAACAGCTATTTTGAATTTGATCATCCGTCGGGACTATGTTGGTCATTCGTCGGGAACTTTGTTGATCATCCATCGGGAGTCTTGTAGATCATCCGTCGGGAGTCTATCTGCCACTTGACTCTATTTCATTTATACATAATTACAAGACATCTCATATTTACAATTAGTCAACCTATTCTGCACATCAATCTAGTAGTCAACATGACTTAGATAACCCTATATAATCTACGAAACTAAAACATGTTATTTGCAGAAATGTGCTACAATACTTATTTGTTACATAAGCTACACTCTCGATAGATAATCAAATTGTCATCCATCGGGACTATAAAGTTCATCCGTCAGGACTATATTAGATCATCCGTCACTAACTTAAATCTACTAAGGTGTTTTGTTTAACTCATCATGAAGTTCACAACATATTCCCAACAATCTCCCCCAATTTATGTCTACTGGAATTGTAGCCATAATCTACCAGACTAAAAGATGTTATTTGCAGGAATGTCCTATAATACTTATTTGTTACATAAGCTACACTCTCGATGGGTGTCAAATTGTCATCCATCGGGACTATAAAGTTCATCCGTCGAGACTATGTTAGATCATCCGTCGAGAGCTACAAATTTTACTAAGTTAAATCTACTAAGGTGTTTTGTTTAACTTATCATCAAGTTCACAACATATTCCTAACAGTTGTGATACAAACTATGATAATCTTTACAAGTGTAAATAGAATTCCAACTGCTACCACAATGAGAACAAGGATTTTTTGGTTTGTATAATACTGATCTACCACTAATGATAGATTCAGGATTTTTAGAGACTTTCTGAGTTTCATTATGTTATGCTTTATTACATGCTTTTTCATGTTCATTCATGCACATTAACTCAGCTTCTAATAACTCATTTCTTTCTTTAAGCCTCTTATTATCAGCGATCAGATTATCACAAATAATAGTCTTGCATTTAAAAGTAACATGCAAAGAGTACGAGAAAGTTTTCAGTTCAGACACATTATATATATCAACTAGAAATATAACTGAAGGTACGTTATCAGTTCCTGAGGCAGACTCTTCGTGAGCTGCCATGAATGCATAACATTCATCATTATTATCAATTTCTGATAAATCCATCATGTCTCTGTTGGAGTTTGTTATGACCAAAGCTTTTCCAGTTGTCTTGGGGCACTCACTATCCAGATGTCCCCTTTCATTACAGTTGTAACATGTCACCTTAGTCTTGTCAAACTTCCTTTCCTTGTTGTTCTGACCATCACTCCTTCTGAACCTCTATTTTCCTTGACTAGAGAACCTTCTGTTGAAACCACCTTTCCTCTGTGGTTTTCCAAACCTCATCCTTTTGAAACCTTTCACCAGCATTGCAGCCATCTCAACCACTTGAGGATCATCCATATCGATATCAGAATCCTTGTCAGTTTATGTGTCAGGATCTGATACATCATAAGTATCTGATTCTTCCACAATGTTCCTTCTCTTTGACCTCTCACTTATCTTTTCCTTGCCTTTGTGAGTCTCAGCATTAAGAGCCATAGCCTTTATCCTCTGACCTTTTCTTTTCTTCCTTTGCTGGATCTCTAAGTCATGAGTCTTCAACATCCTATACACTTCATCCAGAGTTAGAGAATCAAGATCATATTGATGCCTGGTTATTGAGGCCTGTGTATCCCAATCTTCTGGAAGAGCTCTCAGAAACTTGGTATTTGAGTCTTCCTTTTCATATTCTTTTCCAACCAATGATAGATCATTCAGCAGTGTCAGAAACCTATCACATATGTCAGTAATTGACTCATCAGCTTTGGCATCGAATTGCTCATATTCTTGCATAAGAACAGCTCTTATGTTCTTCTTTATTGCCATCGTACCTTGACACTGTGTTTTCAAGGCATCCCAAATATCATTTGCACTTTTGTAAGCAATAACTCTGTTTGGCATCATATTGTCCAAACTGTTGTGCAGAATATTCCGAACTTTAGCATCTTTAAGCATAGTAACTTTTTCAATGTCTAACCACTTTGATTTTTCCTTTATGGCATAGTATTTAGGAGCATCCGCAGACATAGCCACAGTTTCCATAGGATATGGAGGTCCTGTTTTGATGATATCAATATATGCATCATCAATAGCTTCAAGGAACATCAACATCTTTACTCTCCATGTAGAGTAATCATCTTTCTTCAGGATGGGAATTTTCATGCTTTTATACTTACTTCCAGACATCCTGACCTTTGCAAATTAATAGTTAATTTGACCGCTCGGATACCACTTGTTCCCCGGTAAAGTAATTGTTAAGGGGGGTTAGATACAATTACTAAACAAATCGATGTTAATGAAAGTAAAGTAAGAACAGATGAATCAAATAACAGTTTATATTAATCTTTAATAAACTGTTACAAAACTCTCCCAAGAACAATATTCTTAAGAGCTTCTAGGTTATACAAATATTCGAGTTGTGCACACCATATTGTAATAACCTATTTTGTATTTATATACTACACAACCACAAAATCAGTCCTCTATCAGTTATAAGGTATATTGCAATATAACTCTAATACTTTACATATCTAAATCAACTACGATCCTATAAATCAGCACCTTTTGATTTATCTCACAGTCATGACTTATCATCCAAGTCATTCTTCAATGGATAGCTTTAATCAACGGATAATGCTTTAGCTTCAATGGATAATCATTTATGTATATCAACGGATGATATCGAAGCTTTCAATGGATAATCATATTACAATAATTGATCATATCCTGATTGTGACATAGATCATGATCTTTAACTTAGCCAATTCTCAACACTTTTTCCTTTCTTATCTTCATCCAACTCTGTAGTTGTAGACATAGGTGTTGATGCAGGTGAACAATCAACCATTCCAAAAAACAATAATTCTTTAACATACTTAGTTTGGCTGATGAAGATTCCATCACTTCTTTAACTGACTTAAAGTCCAAGAAAGTAACTTAATTCTCCCATCATGCTCATCTCATATTCACTCTGCATGAGTCTTTAGAAACTTTGACATAATTTTTCATTTGTAGAACCAAAAATGATATCATCCACATAGATTTGAACTAGGATCATATCACCACCATGTTGCTTGTAGAGTAAAGTCTTGTCAATTGTTCCTCTAGTGAATCCATGTATAAGAAGAAATTCTAAAAATGTGTCATAGCAAGCTCTAGGTGCTTGCTTTAATCCATAGAGAGCCTTTAGTAGTTGATAAAAAAAATCTGGAAATTATGGATCTTCAAAGTCAGGTGGTTGTTGTACATAGACCTCTTCTTCCAACTCACCATTAAGGAATGCACTCTTTACATCCATTTGATACACCTTGAAATTTGAGTGTGCAGCAAATACAAGAAAGGTCCTTATTGCTTCAAGTCTTGCAACCGGAGCAAAAATTTCATCATAATCAATTCATTCTTCTTGTGAGTAGCCTTTTACAAGCAACCTTACTTTGTTTCTTGTTACAATTCCATTTTCATCCATTTTGTTCCTGTACACCCACTTTGTTCCAATTATGCATCTGTTCTTCGGGGCAGGAACCAACTTATAAACTTTATTTCTCTCAAATTGATTTAGCTCTTCTTGCATGGCAGATATCCAGTCAGGATCAAGTAGAGCTTCCTCAGTTTTCTTAGGCTTAATTTGTGAAAGAAAGCATGCATGTAGACATTCATTTGCAGTTGCACTTCTAGTCCTCACTCCAGCATTTGGATCACCTGTCACGCCCCCAACTTAAACAGCAAATTAAATATAACTATTACAACATTTTTAAAAGAAGAATACACAACCAACTCCAAGATCTTACAGTTTAGGGTTCGGAACAACCCAACACTACCAACTATTACATCTGATTTTAAATACCGATTCCTCACACAAACTATTATTACTTATTCTACCTGAGCTCGAACATAAGCATCAGCATCACAGGTCTTACGGGCAGTCTGCTTCAATCTAACCATAGCTGCTAGCTGTAATGTCAGGGTAAAGCAAGAAGTGAGCCAAATGCTCAACAAGTGCTAACAGTACGATACAAAACATAAATCGAGATATAAATTAAAGAATGTCAATGAGAAGACATAATCTGAGATAACGAGAGATAAAACATTGGGTAATGGCATCATTTTTACTTGTATCAAAACAAATTTCAAAAAAAATCATGTCTTAATCAAAATCATTTTAGGACGCTACGGATTACAGCCGGTGATCAGCCGCGAAGTAATCATGAACCTCGCTGGGTTCTAAAACATTAATGGGAATCCCTAGGCAACTTTTAAGCCTAATATAAGTGTGGAAATGACTCGCGTCTCAGTTCAGATCCACCATTCAAAGAAAACATTTACCCCCCTTTGGGACTGAAAACCCACATTTTATTCATTTCAAAAGAAAAAAAACTGATGCCGAATTAAGACAAAATCTCTTTTTACAGTAAATATCTTTATCAAGGGATTATATATCAACTCGAAATACAGAAAATATGGTATTAAATCTCAGGGCCACGATTCACAAAACTATACTCTATTAAAGTAACTGAATGGTTTTCATATATCAAAGTTTGGACAAGGGAATTTAGTGAGGCTATTGGATATCATGAAGGGAAATGCCAAATTGGGATTAAAGCAATGGTTTCTCATCAAGGTTCAAGTGCTGGATCTTCAAGAATGTAAGCTTCATGAATACTAAGGGTGTTAAGGTATGAAGAAATGATTTTTAGCTCAGGATATATCAGAATTGACAAGCTTTAGGATAAGAAAGAGGGGTATCAATCAATTAGGAACAACTTTGATAAATATCTGGCTTTCAGGTATCAAGGTAAGGTTCTATATGGGTTCAAGTATCAGGATGATATATCAATACTTAGGAATCATCAGCATGTTAATCAAGAGAATCAACTAAGAGTGGTAACTACCCTTTCCTTTATCATGGCATTCAAATTAGTTTAGTATACTATCATGAATAAGACTTTTGAACTACTTGCAATACGTACTCGAGGGTTCATGGCATTTCTATATGATTCAAAGATAAACGTAAGATACGCTTGATTTAATATATCAAATGACATGGATAGTTGTAGCAATGTATGAATTATTAGCAGTAAATACGAAGGTCAAGTTGAATCACTTGCCTTGAGAAAGGCTGGTCTGGTCTGACTGGTAGGAGCAACTGGAGCTTCACTCGACCTTTATCGCAAGTTTTCCCTCGTCTTGAGATCCTACATAAATAATAATCCTCATTATAATATATTCTCACTAAGTTAACCTATTTACAACCCGAAATTAAACACGGATGGCACTTAGGCCTATATGCACCTAATTTTATATTCACTTTTAAATTACGAAAGTACACACATAGCCACATAATCACATATCATATATTAATACCAATAACACCATATATACCATAATGCAACACTAGGCTTGGATGATCTCGACTCACAACTTAAGTCACTTGGTCGCTAAACTAGACAAGGTCTTCTAATTTTGGCTTCCTAACTCGATGTGCCTTTCCTAAACTATCCAAAACCTATTGACCCTCACTTGTGCCTTTTGCTCTACTGACCTTATACTATCTTAGAACTATGGTGGTCGACCTAATACTCACTTCTAAGTGTTCTAAAACTATGTTAAGTGAAAGTGCTCACTGGTGCAAATTTCAGAATGACAACTATGATTTCTTGAATGCATTAGACACTCTTAAACTACAAGTTTTCCTTCAAAACTTTTACACAAGACTCTCCTGACCTAAGGGCATCTCACAAACTTGATGTGGCTCAAGGGCCTTGCTTGGGCCTTCTTGGGCCTAAGCTAAAAGTCCAAGGTTCCCCTGTTTTTCTGGGCAGAAAACACCCTGACTTGAATTAACTTGTGACACATGGTTCTAACTCATATCCTATGAACTATGGTTGGAAAAACTTCTCTGTCACTCCCTCTAACTAAGGCCCAACAGGGCCTAATGAGGGCCTATCCATGACATGGTCAAATCTCCCTATTTCTAAGTTGCAACAAAACTGTCCCCTACTGGACAGATTTTGTTATTCTACTTGTGCACCTAACCAAATGACATGCAAACCTCCAACCAACACCTAAAACCTTTTATATACTCCCAATACTAACTTCTGGTGGCTTGGGCCTCAAAGTGCACATCAATGACATGATCAAAACTCACTCTAAACCTCAGGGTTCTAAACTGATTTTCTGCAGAAACTATAACTCTCCTTTCTCCAAGGTTTTGACTTGACAAACTCAACTACCAACATCCCAATACTCAAACCAAGACTTAAACATGGTAATCTACCGAACTAACTCCCTTATTCTCAAAATAACCTTGGGTGAGATCATCCTTACCTAAGGTACAATTATGGCAAAACAAAAGAAACTACACTTCACAAATCACAAATCTTCATGCTTTTGAAACAACAAGATATGCATTTTTATAAAAGATAACCATGAATTATTACCATGCAACAAGAAGCATTAATCAATATTAACACATTATTCCTACTGAAATTAAGGCTCACTAACAAAATCTTTCCAAATGATCAAAATCTTACAACATTCTAAGAGAAATCCACATGCATGCATGTCTTCGGGTTTTGCAAACCAAAACAACACATTTTCTACATATATTCCATCATAAAATTGAAATGCAAGCCTAGCATAAGCTATACCTAGATGATCACTTAGCATGCAAAGGGTTTTATCAAATTTTTACCACAAAATTCAAGTCATTATCACATAAACATGCAAAAATTGATTTAAGCAACAAGAATAGTCTTAAGGACCATTCATTCGGCTCCCATATGGTCATGGCCGAATGAAATGGATGGGAATGGATATTTAATCATCAAGAGTTTATCTCTCAAGACTTGGCACTTCTCCATTCCTTGTAGTCCTCTCAAAAACAACCCTAAACTCACAAGAATCAAGGTTGTACTTTGAGTTTCAACTAGAACTTTAACATGCAACTTAAAAACTTAAACTTTCTATTCAAAACTCTTTGAAATATGAATGATCATGGTATGGGAAATAACATTTACTTGTATAAAGAGTAGAAGCTTGGTTGAGGAATGAAGAAAAATGGGGAGGGGGGTTCTCGGCTAAACCCGAGAGTGAGGGGGGAAGGAGGGCCGAGAGGAGGGACAAGGGAGGGAGGAGAGAGTGAGGTGTGGGTGGAGTATGAAAATGATCATGACACTTTGCTTGTTTTATGGTATTTGATTTGACAAAATTTAAGTGGAAAGGAGAATTGACAAGAATATCCCTCCACTTATACTTGGTTCATTTTGCATGCAAGGGTAAAGAAGGAAATTGGCTAGAAAAATAAGAGTTAGTGTGTTTAGAATTGTCCTCTTTGTCCTTGAAAAGAATGAGAGGGTGGTTTGCATGCAAGGGCTTTCTTGTAATTTGCTAAATATGACAACTAAAATTTATAATGATTTATTTTTATAAAATAAAATACAAGTTCAAAAATTATAAAATTTATACCATAAAATAACTTGGATTTTTAGAGACTTTATAAAATCATTTTCAAAATTTGTGAACAAAATACCTTTTAAAAGAAAATTTTTCCAAGGCTTAGAATATTCCTTATAAATCAAAAATAAAGAAATTAAATAAACTCTTGCTTTGAAAAATCATATACTACATAAAGCAAATTTATAATGCAGAAATTTTCACTCACACAAACATACAATCATTGAATATATTTCATTCGGCTTTAATATTATACCAAATCCACAAATAATATTACACGAAAATACCGGTTGTAACATCCTCTCCCCCTTAAGGGATTCTGTCCCCAGAATCTAAGAGAACAGATGAGGATACCGGGAATGCATAACAGACTCTAACTCCCAAGTCGATTCTTCGACCTTAGGGTTCCTCCAAAGCACTTTTACTAACTTTACTGACTTATTTCTAAGGCATTTCTCTTGCCAGTCGAGTATTTTAACTGGTTGCTCCACAAATGATAGGTCTGCCTAAATTTCTACAGGTTCATATTCTATCACATGGCTAGCGTCAGGATTTTACTTCTTAAGCAACGACACATGGAACACATTATGCACATGCTGATACTGAGGTGGTAAGGCCAACTCGTAGGCCACCTTTCCCACTTGACTCAAAATCTCGAAAGGACCTATGTATCTAGGTGCTAACTTCCCTTTCTTGCCAAATCACATCAACCCTTTTCTAGGTGACACCTTCAGCAACACAGCTTCGCCAATTTGGAATTGAACATCCTTACGCGCTGGATCCGCATACTTCCTCTGTCTATCTTGAGCAGCAAGCAACCTTTTCTGAATTAACTTGACCGAGTCATGCAACTGTTGTACCAATTCCGAGCCGAGAATTCTTCCTTCTCCTACTTCATCCCAACTTGTTGGTGATCTACATTTTCACCCGTACAAAGCTTCGTATGGTGGCATGCCGATACTGGAATGATAGCTGTTATTGTAAGAGAATTCAATCAACGGCAAATGGTCGTCCCAACTTCCTGCAAAATCGATTGCACAACTGCGCAACATGTCTTCAATTGTTTGAATTGTCCTTTCACTCTGGCCATCAGTCTGCGGGTGGTACGCCGTGCTCATATTCAACTTCGTGCCAAGACATTCCTGAAATTGCTTCCAAAATCTCGAGTTAAATCGGGGATCTCTGTCTGAAACTATTGATACGGGTACTCCATGCCTCAGTACGATTTCGCGCACATACAGATGAACCAACTTGTCCAATGACGACTTCTCGTTTATTGGAAGGAAATGCGCCAACTTAGTAAGACGATCAATTATAACCCATATTGCGTCATGCCCGGAT
This sequence comes from Apium graveolens, assembly GCF_009905375.1. Classification (NCBI taxonomy): domain Eukaryota; kingdom Viridiplantae; phylum Streptophyta; class Magnoliopsida; order Apiales; family Apiaceae; genus Apium; species Apium graveolens. The sequence goes on from NC_133652.1 coordinate 101,606,091, forward strand.
TTCGTTCGCGGTAGTCCTACTATAAAGTCCATAGCGATATTTTCCCATTTCCATTCTGGAATCTTCAGGGGCTGAATTAATCCGCTTGGTCGTTGATGTTCTGCCTTCACCTTCTGACAAGTATAGCACTTCGCAACGCATTCTGCCACGTCTCGCTTCATATTTGGCCACCAAAAGTTCTTCTTTAAGTCTCGATACATCTTGGTGCTTCCCGGGTGGATTGAAAATTTCGAATTGTGGGCTTCATGGAGGATCTCATTCTTTAATTTAGGTACATGAGGAATCCATATTCTGGATGAAAACCTTATTATCCCTTGCTCATCCCTTTGAGTATTAATCTCCTCTCCAGATAACTGATTCTTCTCTTTCTCCATTACTTCTTCTTGACATTTCTTTATCTTTTCTACTAGTGTTGGCTGAAAGGTCATTGCACAACAAACTTCCTCAACTTTTCCGCAATCACAAAGTTCCACTTCAAATCTCTCGATTTCTTCAGATAACTCTTTTGATGTTATCATCATATTCAGTCTCTCCTTCCTACTCAGAGCATCGGCCACTACATTCGCCTTTCCAGGATGGTAATTTATCGAACAGTCATAGTCCTTGATCAATTCCAGCCATCTCCTCTGCCTCATATTGAGCTCTTTCCGAGTAAAAATGTACTTTAAACTCTTGTGATCCGTGTAGATTTCACACTTCTCTCCGTAGAGGTAATGTCTCCAAATCTTAAGTGCGAACACTATGGCGGCTAGTTCCAAGACATGTGTCGGGTAATTTAACTCATGCGGTTTCAACTGTCTTGACGCATATGCGATCACTTTACTGTGTTACATCAACACACAACCCAAACCCTTATGTGAAGCGTCGCTGAATATTACAAAGTTCCCTTGATCATCTGGTAGTACTAACACCGGAGCTGTTACCAACTTCTTCTTCAACACTTGAAAGATATCCTCACATTCTGCACTCCATTCAAACTTTTGATTCTTTCTGGTTAACTTGGTCAATGGCGTGGCGATTTTCAAAAAATCCTTGACAAACCTTCTGTAGTATCCTGCCAATCCTAGAAAACTTCGCACTTCCGTAGGAGTCTTTGGCCTCTCCCAACTAATAACTGCCTCAATCTTTGCCGGATCCACTTTAACTCCTTCATTTCCAATGACATGCCCCAAAAATTGAACTTCCTTTAACCAAAACTAACATTTGGTAAACTTGGCATACAACTTCTCTTGCCGAAGTATCTCCAATGCTATCCAGAGGTGCTGCTTATGTTCTTCTTCCGACTTAGAATAAATAAGGATGTCATCAATGAATACCACGACAAATTTGTCCAAATACTTCTTAAATACTCGATTCATCAGATCCATAAATGCGACCGGAGCATTGGTCAGTCCAAACGGCATTACTAGGAATTCATAATGCCCATATCTGGTCCTGAATGCGGTCTTGGGAATATCTTCTTCTTTGATCTTTAATTGATGGTATCCCGATCTCAAGTCAATCTTCGAAAAGCATTTTGCTCCCTTCAACTGGTCAAAAAGGTCATCTATTCTTGGTAGCGGGTAGCGGTTCTTGATCGTTACCTTATTCAACTCCCGATAATGTATGCATAGTCACATACTCCCATCTTTCTTCTTTACAAACAGAACAGGTGCTCCCCATGGTGACGTACTTGGTCGTATCACTCCTTTATCCAACAATTCTTGCAGCTGGCTCACCAACTCTTTCATTTCTGCTGGTGCCATCCTATATGGGGCCTTTGAAACTGGTTCCGTACCTGGAGCAAGGTTGATCTTGAACTCGATTTGTCCATCTGGTGGTAAGCCTGGTAGTTTGTCGGGAAACACATCCGGGAACTCGTTAACTACAGGGATATCTTCCATGTTGGGGCTGCCTTTTTCCGAATCTACTATATAAGCTAGGAACGACTCACAACCTTTTCTAAGTAGCTTCTTAGCCTGAACAATTGTAAGAAATAGCTGCTCTTGCCTCTGCCCCTTAAATACTACCTTCTCTCCACTCTTTGTCTTTAAATACACTTTCTTGGTCTTATAATTAATCTGAGTGCTATTCTCTCCTAACCAATCCATTCCTAAAATTATATCAAACTCTCCCAACTTGAAGAGTATCAAGTCGGCTGAAAACTTATACCCCGAAATATCAATCTCACACTTTGGACAAAATTGATTCACAGGAATCTTCTCTTGGTTCGCAATTACCACATTTACTACCTCACTCATAATCATTTTCTCACATTGAAGCTTATCAACAAAAGATTCTGATATGAAAGATCTTGTTGCTCCCGAATCAATCAATACTTTAGCTTTGATATTATTGAGTAAAAGTGTACCTGCTATCACCTCAGAATTCTGAACAGCATCCTTCATCTTCAGATCAAATGTCCTTGCTGTTGCTTGCGGGGCTGGTGCGGGTGGTGGAGGTAATGCCAATACCTCAGCTGGCACGCTTGCACTGGTACTTGCCACGTTCATTAAAGCTTTGACTGGTCTGGTTGCCTTGCACTCCCTAGCTATATGTCCAGTCTTCCCACACTTGTAACACGTAACTTCTGGCTTCGGCATCTTGCACTCATTCTCCAAATACCCCTTCTGATTACACCTGTAGCATGTCATGCTCAGCTTATTACACACTCCAGGGTGCCTTCTTCCGCAGTGCTTGCATTCTGGCCTCTGGAACCTGTTTTCTCCAACTTGCCCTTGGCTTGCCTGATTGTTCCCCTTCGATTCTTGCCTTTTACCCAAATTTCCTTTCTTTTGAAAATTTATGCCCTTCTGGAATCTGATCATCTTTACATTCCGATCTTGTGAACTTCCCACTTCAGACTTTTCTCCATAAAATGGAACCTTCCTCTTCTTGTTATCCCTCTCTTTCCTTGATTGCATCCCATTATTCTCAATCAGAGCAGCTTTCTGTACTACTCCCGCATAAGTTTCAAGCTCAAACATAGCCACTCTATCTCTGATCCAAGGCTCCAATCCTTGCTGAAATTTCTTTGCTTTTTCCTCCTCAGTGATGGTATACTTCGTCATAAACCTTGACAATTCAGTAAACTTCTTCTCATACTCCAGTACAGTCATGTTCCCTTGCTTCAACTCAAGAAATTTTAGCTCCATCTGATTCTGCATGTACTTAGGGTAATACTTGTCCAGAAATAACTTCTTAAATCTCTCCCAAGAAACCTGCTGAGTGACTTCCATAGTTTTTACTGATTCCCACCAATAGATGACTTCTCCCTTCAAGAAGTAAGTAGGATACGGCGTCTTCTGATCGTCTCCTAACTGTACCAACTCAAAAGCCCTTTCCATCTCCTTGATCCATGTGTTAGCTGTTGGATTTTTAACGCAGCGGGGGCATGGCAAAACACTTTTACACATACAAAATCCAAATAAAAGCATATAAATCGTGAATAAAAATTCGAGGGATCGAATCTAACCTTTTAAAATAATTCGGAGACAACGATCAGAGATCCTTAGCAGTTGCTCCTCAAGTGTGAAGCACTCCACCGGTATCCACCAAGAAAACGATGTTAAGGAGGTAGAAGGAGGTGGAGAGAATTGGGTTTTCCAAACTTTTTGGGTTTTCGGGTTTGATGTGGGTTCGAATAAAATAGGGTCTATAATAGTGTATTTATAGGCAAAATTTTCAGCTGAAATTTTCCCATAAATAATATTATTATTATCCCATTTATTATTCTCATTAATAATTAAAACACCTTTTAATTATTAATCCTTTTTCTAAACACTTTAGAAAAAATTCTCTCTCTTGATTTAATTTCCAAAAATTAAATCCTTTAATTAATAATATTAAGAACTTTTCTTAATTAATTTATAATCAATTAAATCTTATTTAATTAATTATTAAATTTGCCAATTAATTATTTATTTTACAAATAAATAATTATTAGCCATTATTAATTAATTCCTCCACCATTAAATCATTCTCCTTTTATGGTGTGACCCTGTAGGTTCAATATTAAGCCGGTAGTAGAAATAAATAATAATAAAACTATTTTATCATTATTTATATAAATTCTCTAATTTATTAAATATGATTAATTAATTAATCACATTTATTCTACATCGTGAGTGATGCTTCTCAACATATCGCGACTATCCGGATAATATGAATTCACTGCTTAGAATACCAAGAACCTGTCAGTGAATAGTTACCGTACAATAAACTCCTTCTACCCTACAATGTTCCGATTAAATACAAGGCATGGATCTCGTGTCAAGCCTATCTAATTCAATCACTTGTTTACCATTTACTATGCGTAGTTCTATGCAAATTAGAAACTCCTTTCTAATTTCATTTACTCTGGCCAGAGATTCCTGAACTAGCATAAGTGGATCAGCCTTGAACATTCGCTTCCTTCACTGGAAGGGGTAGATCCTTTATTGATCATACACTATCTTCGTGTACAAATTCCTATACCCAGAAGAGCCCTAATAATTGTCCCTGGAGACTAAGAACTAAACCAAAGCATAGTTCAGTGTACACAAGATGACTATGATGACCTCAAGTCTAAGGATACTTGTACAACTATCACTAAGCGAACAACTGCTGACACGTGAGTGAACTCCGTCAGTTGTTCAGCTAGGCGAGTCATGTTCAGTGAACTTATTCTATAATAAGCACCTACATACTAGCTATAGTGTTACCACACAAATGTCTATGAGAACAGACATCCTTCATAATAAAGCAAGCATAGTATGTACCGATCTTTGCGGATTATTAATTACCAGTTAGTAATCCTATGACCAGGAACTATTTAAGTTTAGAGTTATCATCTTTTTAGGTCTCACTATTATGATCTCATCATAATCCATAAAAAGCTTTACTCTAAACTATGGTATATCTTATTTAAACACTTAAATAGATAAAGCCCGTAATAAAAACAAAACAAGTCTTTATTAATATCAATGAAATCAAAACAGATTACATAAAAGTTATTCCTAAATCCTTATACATGATTGGACTTAGGACATATTCCTTTCAATCTCCCACTTGTACTAAAGCCAATCACTCTGGTATCTAATACCCATCTCATCTTTATGACGATCAAAGTGACTTTCAAAAAGTAGCTTTGTGAGTGGGTCTGTTATGTTGTTATGTGTGTCAACTCTAATTCAATACAATACAAGAAATGTTACCGCGCTCCCACTAACCCTTTTGTAGACGCATGGTTCATCTTCGTTTTTTGATAAAATCAAACTCTTTGATTGTCTCATCAAAATGAATGTTCCATCTTTCGAGAAGCCTGCTTTAAACCACATATGGTTCGCAGCAGCTTACACACTAGGTTTTCATTTCTCTTGGAAAGAAAACCATCTGGCTAATTGCCAGATCTCATAGTCTTAGTAAGCAGCATTCGCAAGCAAAATCCGAACTGATTTTAACAGGGCTACAGGTAAAAGGTTTCATCAAAGTCAATCCATTGCCTTTGTTTGAATTCTTTTACCACAAGCCTGGCCTTAAAGGTCTCCACCTGGCCATCTGCTCTAATCATTCTTTTGTATCCAGTATACATAGATTTCTTTCCGGATTTCATGGCACTATTCCATTTCTCTGAGTCAACACTACTCATAGCCTCATTATAGGTCACAGGGTCGTCATCATCAATGATCGACAACTCATTGTCATTCTCAATGATAAGGCCATAATACCTCTCAGGTTGGGGAGACACTCTCCCTGATCTATGAATGGGCTGTTCCACAAAAGGTTGTTCAGTCAGAACAGATGTTTCCACTTGATCCGTAGTAGTTTGTGCTTCTTGAACTTCATCAAGTTCAATTTTGCTCCCACTGTTTCCTTCAAGGATAAACTCCTTTTCCAAGAAGGTAGCATGTCTGGATACAAACACTCGATGATCGATGTAAAAGTAATACCCTAAAGTCTCTTTAGGATATCCCACAAAACTACATTTTCCGGATCGATATTCCAGCTTATCTGGGTCAACTTACTTGACATAAGCTGGACATCCCCAAATCTTAACGTGTTTAAGACTCAGTTTCCTTTCTTTCCATATCTCATACGGAGTTTGAGGAACAGATTTGGAAAGCACCTTATTCAGTAAATATGCTGAGGTTTCCAATGCATAACCCCATAGGAATACTGGAAGATTTGCATAGCTCATCATGGACCGAACTATGTCTAACAAAGTTCGATTTCTCCTTTCAGATACCAATCAGGAGGCGTCCACTGGGAGACTATACCATTTACTTTGAGATAGTCCAGAAACTCTCCATTCAAGTATTCACCACCTCGATCTAATCGAAGAATTATAATACTATGTTTGGTTGTTTCTCCACTTCATACTTATATTCTTTGAACCTTTCAAAGGCCTCAGACTTGTGTTTCATCAAACACATATCTGAATCCAGATCTATCATCTATGAAAGTAATGAAGTATGAAAATCCACCCATGGCTTGCGTAGACATTGGTCCACATACATCTGTGTGTACCATTCCTAGCAAATTTGCAGTCCTCTCTCCATGCCTACTAAATGGAGACTGCAATGCCACTATAAAGTGAGATTTTCATCATCCCTTTTCTTTTATTAGTTTGTTCAATCTGAAATAAATTATGTCACATACATACAGACCATTATTTAAAGCACCACGTCCATAAAGAATATTATCTCTAAGAATAGAACATTCATTATTCTCAATAATAAATGAAAATCCAGTCAAGTCTAACATGGGAATAATATTCCTCACAATCGAGGGAACAAAATAACAATTATTTCAAACAATAGTCTTGCCCATAGGCATATGTAAATGAAATGATTCTACATCTTCAGCAGCAACTCTTGCTCCATTTCCATCAGTAGAATCACCTCCTCTTCCTCAAGAGTCCTACTTCTCCTTGGTCCCTGCAACAAATTGCAGATATGAGAACCACAGGCGGTATCTAATACCCAAGTAGAAATGACATATTCACTTCTATTATGAACATACCTGAATCAGAAGCGGTAGTCTCACTACCCTTCTTCTTCAATTCTGCAAGGTAAACCTTGCAGTTCCTCTTCCAGTGCCCCACCTTGTTACAGTGAAAGCAAACAACTTTGCTCTCAGGGTCTTCAGCTTTTGGTGGAACCGGCATTTTCTCACCTACTTTCTTCTTCTAGGAAGGGTTCCTCTTCCTTTTCTTAGGATTGGAACCTTCACCAATTAGAAGAACAGAACTCTTCTTAGGGGAAAAATTCGATTCCGCAGTCTTCAACATGTTGTGGAGTTCAGGCAGGCTGACATTTAAATTATTCATGTGAAAGTTCACAACAAACTGCGAGAACGAACTCGGAAGCGATTGCAAGACCAAGTCTTGGCTCAGCTCCCCATCCATAGCAAAACCAAGTTGTCCAAGACGTTCAATCAAATTGATCATCTTAAGTACATGGTCATTCACAGATGATCCCTCAGACATCCTACAACCGAACAGCTCCTTCAATATCTCATATCGAGCTGTCCTCCCCGCCACATCATATAACTCTTGTAGATGCAAGAGGATAGTGTGAGCATCCATATGCTCATGTTGCTTCTGTAGCTCAATGTTCATGGAAGCTAGCATGATGCATTGAGCAACATTTGCATCATCTATCCACTTACGATACACAACATGTTCATCATTATGTGCATCACTAGCAGGTTCAGTAGGCTTAGGTGAGTCAATCACGTATTCCAGCTTCTCAATCCTGAGAACAATTCTCAAGTTTCGAAGCCAGTCAGCATAATTAGGACCAGTCAATTTGTGAGCATCTAGTATGCTCCTGAGTGATAGTGTAGAAGACATAACGTACAAAGTAAATCTGTAAATGATAAACACATAACAACACTTAGCAAATATTCGATTTCATTTCAAAACACTATATGAATCGGGTCTTTATTCATAAGTGGCTCCCACTAGTTTTCCTAATTTATTCAACCCCCTACGTGAAAAATTAAGCATTCATAATGCTAGTGGAAATAGGGATCCTACATTCCATTACACAACCCCGGCTGTGGCATGAAACGCCATGTAATGTTCAATAGGCAGACAACTCTTGTCAATTGCATCTTATGTTATTCCCTAATCAAACTTTAGCCTCTTGAATAATTGAGTCACGGCTGTGGCACGACAAACTCAATATTCTAAGTCAAGTCTAACCCAACATTCCGTACAATTGAATCAGTCTCCAAAGGTCCACGGCTGTGGCACGTAACGACCTTTAGATTCTTATTCAATGTACACATCTCTATGTAATAGACAAGTATTTCTTATTTCGAAATCAAAGCCCTCGGCTGTGGCACGAAACGACAATGATTCAAAAATAAGAACTACTTTCTACCATGTTGGAAGGCTATGACCGACACAAGCCCGTTGTGTCATTGGCCAATTACTACTTGATATTATTTAATTTTAGAGGGATTATATTACGTTACAATCATAATCATATTATAAAGAGATTCTTCCTTTTAAATTAAATATTTCAAATCAACAATCAATAATCAGATGATTCCCAGATCGGGTGGAGCATTATCAAGATGCGTCACTTAATAACCCTTTCTTACAGATAGAAATCTGTTGTTGACAGAATCATCCTTTCTCTCATATCGAAAATTCATATTCAATTACGTGTTTCACAAACACAAGAATCTCATGATTGTATTGATAATATTATTCTTAAGGTTATGAAACAATTTCACTATACTAGGTTGTCTAACAAACGCCTTATGTTTATTTAAGTTCACCTAAATCTATCATCACATGATAAACTAAGCATATATCACATATATCAACATGAATAAACATCAAGGTAGGCATGTTACATCATCTAGCATATTAGAACAAGCAATATACATCTCTATGTATCACAAGAAGCATTTAAAATCAATTCAAACGATCAAAAAAACAGCTTTAAAACACTTCATGGAATATAAACAGTTCAAAACTTTTATATAAACTAAAATTGATCACTCCATTAGATCCGTCTCGGAAAAACGAATCCAACGGTATATTGCACGCCCAAAACGGAGTTACGAAACTCCCAGAAAATCAATTTTAAAATCAACAGACGGGCTGTAACGCATTACAGGAACGCGTTACTAGACCTGTAACGCATTCCGGTGATGCGTTACACCCCTTTTAAGCCATTAAAGGGTGTAACGCATTCCGTGAATGCGCCACAGGTGTGTAACGCATTCCCGGAATACGTTACACCCCTATATTTTTTTTTGTTTTTCTCCAGCAGCCGCCGTCTTCTTCTCGAAAAACGAGCCTGACATCTGACTTATTCTCTGTCTGCTTCCGTACAACAACAGTAGTGCCCTCACAGATTATGCATACATAAATACATACTTACAAACAATATATATATATATATATATATGATTTATTCAATTACGAATTTAATTGTAACAACTTCAAAAATTCATAAAACAAAATCTATACATCATAAAATTATGAAAAAAATACCCAGACGATCTACAACACTTGTAGAACCCAGATCAACATTCAAAATTATTCTGAGAAATGATTTCTCATCAGACAAAATTAATCCATAATATAACTTGTAAAAATCATAATTAATTCATACAAGCACATAAAATTCTGAAATTTTTACCACAGATCTATATGCATACAACCTATGCTCTGATACCATTGTTGGATTTTTAACGCAGCGTGGACATGGAAAACACTTTTACACATACAAAATCCAAATAAAAGCATATAAATCATGAATAAAAATTCGAGGGATCGAATCTAACCTTTTAAAATAATTCGGAGACAACGATCAGAGATCCTTAGCAGTTGCTCCTCAAGTGTGAAGCACTCCACCGGTATCCACCAAGAAAACGATGTTAAGGAGGAAGAAGGAGGTGGAGAGAATTGGTTTTTCCAAACTTTTTGGGTTTTCAGGTTTGATGTGGGTTCGAATAAAATAAGGTCTATAATAGTGTATTTATAGGCAAAATTTTCAGCTGAAATTTTCCCATAAATAATATTATTATCCCATTTATTATTCTCATTAATAATTAAAACACCTTTTAATTATTAATCCTTTTTCTAAACACTTTAGAAAAAATTCTCTCTCTTGATTTAATTTCCAAAAATTAAATCCTTTAATTAATAATATTTAGAACTTTTCTTAATTAATTTATAATCAATTAAATCTTATTTAATTAATTATTAAATTTGCCAATTAATTATTTATTTCACAAATAAATAATTATTAGCCATTATTAATTAATTCCTCCACCATTAAATCATTCTCCTTTTATGGTGTGACCCTGTAGGTTCAATATTAAGCCGGTAGTAGAAATAAATAATAATAAAACTATTTTATCATTATTTATATAAATTCTCTAATTTATTAAATATGATTAATTAATTAATCACATTTATTCTACATCGTGAGTGATGCTTCTCAACATATCGCGACTATTCGGATAATATGAATTCACTGCTTAGAATACCAAGAACCTGTCAGTGAATAGTTACCGTACAATAAACTCCTTCTACCCTACAATGTTCCGATTAAATACAAGGCATGGATCTCGTGTCAAGCCTATCTAATTCAATCACTTGTTTACCATTTACTATGCGTAGTTCTATGCAAATTAGAAACTCCTTTCTAATTTCATTTACTGTGGCCAGAGATTCCTGAACTAGCATAAGTGGATCAGCCTTGAACATTCGCTTCCTTTACTGGAAGGGGTAGATCCTTTATTGATCATACACTATCTTCGTGTACAAATTCCTATACCCAGAAGAGCCCTAATAATTGTCCCTGGAGACTAAGAACTAAACCAAAGCATAGTTCAGTGTACACAAGATGACTATGATGACCTCAAGTCTAAGGATACTTGTACAACTATCACTAAGCGAACAACTGCTGACACGTGAGTGAACTCCATCAGTTGTTCAGCTAGGCGAGTCATGTTCAGTGAACTTATTCTATAATAAGCACCTACATACTAGCTATAGTGTCACCACACAAATGTCTATGAGAACAGACATCCTTCATAATAAAGCAAGCATAGTATGTACCGATCTTTGCGGATTATTAATTACCAGTTAGTAATCCTATGACCAGGAACTATTTAAGTTTAGAGTTATCATCTTTTTAGGTGTCACTATTATGATCTCATCATAATCCATAAAAAGCTTTACTCTAAACTATGGTATATCTTATTTAAACACTTAAATAGATAAAGCCCGTAATAAAAACAAAACAAGTCTTTATTAATATCAATGAAATCAAAACAGATTACATAAAAGTTATTCCTAAATCCTTATACATTATTGGACTTAGGACATATTCCTTTCATTAGCTATCACTAGATCAGTGGTATCATGAAATGCAGGTGGATTCACATTCTGAAAAGCCTTAAAAGTGATAATTTGTCTAGGTGGTACTGGTGGTTCAGGTGGTTGGTGTGGCTCACGGTTATCTTGGTTTTCAATTCGTTGTTGAAGAGTTAGTTGTTGTTGAGCTATAGCATTGGTCTGCTGTTGCAAGGTTTCCAGTAATCGAAGAATGTTTGGGTCTGTGGTGGATGTGGTTGTTGGGTTCTTCTTTTTGGGAGGCATGATCCTGAAATAAGAGTTGTGTCAAAACAGATATGAATGATAAAATGATTCGAGGGTATCGCATGACATTCTCATTTATATATGGGGTCAAGTTTCCAAATTAAGCAGATATGATGATAAAAACGTAAAATAACAGTTGAGAGAAAATGGAACAATAGCACATAATTATTGAAATTTTAAAGGTCACAATACATAGGATTAGGACAAAGTCTGATTCTAGGAATAACAGGCTTATTTAAAGGAAACAACGGAAACAACTGGGGATTCCACAGAGTCTAATAGTACAACAACATGAAAGTTAAATGGAAAGAACTAAGGCTCCACTCCATCTGAACGGGGCTTGGTAGTCTTTTCCTCTCGAAGCGTCTTCACAATGCTCTGGAGCTCATCCGCCACCATCTGAATGACATACTGGCTGGTGCGGTCCCGGTGCGCTGGCATCTCCTCAAGCTTAGTGTTGACGTACTGAACCAAGGTCTCAAGTCTCACAGTCATCTGCTCCTTGGGCTTCTCTTCGTAGTTTCGGCTGTCCGGATACACGTTCTTCAGTCGGTCTATCAGTCGGTCGTACTTGCCCTGACGCATGTCGAACTCGCGCCTCAACTCAGCATACACTGTGAAAGCAATAGTGTCGTCTGACCCAGAGGATGACGAGGAATGCGCCCTTTGCTGACAACCAATAAGAGGAGTATTAATAATAAATTTACTTATCCTACTCTCTCGCATATTATCTATAACCTACACACATATCCTATAACCTATTTGGGCTGTCCAGGGACTCTAAACCGTAGCTCTGATACCAAAACCTGTCACGCCCCCAACTTAAACAGCAAATTAAATATAACTATTACAACATTTTTAAAAGAAGAATACACAACCAACTCCAAGATCTTACAGTTTAGGGTTTGGAACAGCTCAACACTACCAACTATTACATCTGATTTTAAATACCGAGTCCTCTCACAAACTATTATTACTTATTCTACCTGAGCTCGAACATAAGCATCAGCATCACAGGTCTTACGAGCAGTCTGCTTGAATCTAACCATAGCTGCTAGCTGTAATATCAGGGTAAAGCAAGAAGTGAGTCAAATGCTCAACAAGTGCTAACAGTACGATACAAAACAAAAATCGAGATATAAATTAAAGAATGTCAATGGGAAGACATAATCTGAGATAACGAGAGATAAAACATTGGGTAATGGCATCATTTTTACTTGTATCAAAACAAATTTCAAAAAAAAATCATGTCTTAATCAAAATCATTTTAGGACGCTACGGATTACAGCTGGTGATCAGCCACGAAGTAATCCCGAACCTCGCTGGGTTCTAAAACATTAATGGGAATCCCTAGGAAACTTTTAAGCCTAATATAAGTGTGGAAAGGACTCGCGTCTCAGTCCAGATCCACCATTCAAAGAAAACATTTATCCCCCTTTGGGACTGAAAACCCATATTTTATTCATTTCAAAATAAAAAAACTGATGCCGAATTAAGACAAAATCTCTTTTTACAGTAAATATCTTTATCAAGGGATTATATATCAACTCGAAATACGGGAAATATGGTATTAAATCTCAGGGCCACGATTCACAAAACTATACTCTATTAAAGTAACTGAATGGTTTTCATATATCAAAGTTTGGACAAGGGAATTTAGTGAGGCTATTGGATATCATGAAGGGAAATGCCAAATTGGGATTAAAGCAATGGTTTCTCATCAAGGTTCAAGTGCTGGATCTTCAAGGATGTAAGCTTCATGAATACTAAGGGTGTTAAGGTATGAAGAAATGATTTTTAGCTCAGGATATATCAGAATTGACAAGCTTTAGGATAAGAAAGAGGGGTATCAATCAATTAGGGACAACTTTGATAAATATCTGGCTTTCAGGTATCAAGGTAAGGTTCTATATGGGTTCAAATATCAGGATGAGATATCAATACTTAGGAATCATCAGCATGTTAATCAAGAGAATCAACTAAGAGTGGTAACTACCATTTCCTTTATCATGGCATTCAAATTAGTTTAGTATACTATCATGAATAAGACTTTTGAACTACTTGCAATACGTACTCGAGGGTTCATGGAATTTCTATATGATTTAAAGATAAATGTAAGATACGCTTGATTTAATATATCAAATGACAGGGATAGTTGTAGCAATGTATGAATTATTAGCAGTAAATACGAAGGTCAAGTTGAATCACTTGCCTTGAGAAAGGCTGGTCTGGTCTGACTGGTAGGAGCAACTGGAGCTTCACTCAACCTTTATGGCAAGTTTTCCCTCGTCTCGAGATCCTACATAAATAATAATCCTCATTATAATATATTCTCACTAACTTAACCTATTTACAACCCGAAATTAAACACGGATGGCACTTAGGCCTATATGCACCTAATTTTATATTCACTTTTAAATTACGAAAGTACACACATAGCCACATAATCACATATCATATATTAATACCAATAACACCATATATACCATAATGCAACACTAGGCTTGGATAATCTCGACTCACAACTTAAGTCACTTGGTCGCTAATCTAGACAAGGTCTTCTAATTTTAGCTTCCTAACTCGATGTGCCTTTCCTAAACTATCCAAAACCTATTGACCCTCACTTGTGCATTTTGCTCTACTTACCTTATACTATCTTACAACTATGGTGGTCGACCTAATACTCACTTCTAAGTGTTCTAAAACTATGTGATAAGTGAAAGTGCTCACTGGTGCAAATTTCAGAATGACAACTATGGTTTCTTGAGTGCATTAGACACTCTTAAACTACAAGTTTTCCTTCAAAACTTTTACACAAGACTCTCCTGACCTAAGGGCATCTCAAAAACTTGATGTGGCTCAAGGGCCTGGCTTGGGCCTTCTTGGGCCTAAGCTAAAAGTCCAAGGTTCCCCTGTTTTTCTGGGCAGAAAATACCCTGACTTGAATTAACTTGTGACACATGGTTCTAACTCATATCCTATGAACTATGGTTGGAAAAACTTCTCTGACACTCCCTCTAACTAAGGCCCAACACGGCCTAATGAGGGCCTACCCATGACATGGTCAAATCTCCCTATTTCTAAGTTGCAATAAAACTGTCCCCTACTGGACATATTTTTTTATTCTACTTGTGCACCTAACCAAATGACATGCAAACCTCCAACCAACACCTAAAACCTTTTATACTCCCAATACTAATTTCTGGTGGCTTGGGCCTCAAAGTGCACATCAATGACATGATCAAAACTCACTCTAAACCTCAGGGTTCTAAACTGATTTTCTGCAGAAACTATAACTCTCCTTTCTCCAAGGTTTTGACTTGACAAACTCAACTACCAACATCCCAAGACTCAAACCAAGACTTAAACATGGTAATCTACTGAACTAACTCCCTTATTCTCAAAATAACCTTGGGTGAGATCATCCTTACCTAAGGTACAATTATGGCAAAACAAAAGAAACTACACTTCACAAATCACAAATCTTCATGCTTTTGAAACAACAAGATATGCATTTTTATAAAAGATAACCATGAATTATTACCATGCAACAAGAAGCATAAATCAATATTAACATATTATTCCTACTGAAATTAAGGCTCACTAACAAAATCTTTCCAAATGATCAAAATCTTACAACATTCTAAGAGAAATCCACATGCATGCATGTCTTCGGGTTTTGCAAACCAAAACAACACATTTTCTACATATATTCTATCATAAAATTGACATGCAAGCCTAGAATAAGCTATACCTAGATGATCACTTAGCATGCAAAGAGTTTTATCAAATTTTCACCACAAAATTCAAGTCATTATCATATAAACATGCAAAAATTGATTTAAGCAACAAGAATAGTCTTAAGGACCATTCATTCGGCTCCCATATGGTCATGGCCGAATGAAATGGATGGGAATGGACATTTAATCATCAAGAGTTTACCTCTCAAGACTTGGCACTTCTCCATTCCTTGTAGTCCTCTCAAAAACAACCCTAAACTCACAAGAATCAAGGTTGTACTTTGAGTTTCAACTAGAACTTTAACATGCAACTTCAAAACTTAAACTTTCTATTCAAAACTCTTTGAAATATGAATGATCATGGTACGGGAAATAACATTTACTTGTATAAAGAGTAGAAGCTTGGTTGAGGAATGAAGAAAAATGGGGAGGGGGGGTTCTCGGCTAAACCCGAGAGTGAGGGGGGAAGGAGGGCCGAGAGGAGGGAGAAGGGAGGGAGGAGAGAGTGAGGTGTGGGTGGAGTATAAAAATGATCATGACACTTTGCTTGTTTTATGGTATTTGATTTGACAAAATTTGAGTGGAAAGGAGAATTTACAAGACTATCCCTCCACTTATACTTGGTTCATTTTGCATGCAAGGGTAAAGAAGGAAATTGGCTAGAAAAATAAGAGTTAGTGTGTTTGGAATTGTCCTCTTTGTCCTTGAAAAGAATGAGAGGGTGGTTTGCATGCAAGGGCTTTCTTGTAATTTGCTAAATATGATAACTAAAATTTATAATGATTTATTTTTATAAAATAAAATACAAGTTCAAAAATTATAAAATTTATACCATAAAATAACTTGGATTTTTAGAGGCTTTATAAAATCATTTTCAAAATTTGCGAAACAAAATACCTTTTAAAAGAAAAAATTTCCAAGGCTTAGAATATTCCTTATAAATCAAAAATAAAGAAATTAAATAAACTCTTACTTTGAAAAATCATATACTACATAAAGCAAATTTATAATGTAGACATTTTCACTCACACAAACGTACAATCATTGAATATATTTCATTCGGTTTTAATATTATACCAAATCCACAAATAATATTACACGAAAATACCGGTTGTAACATCACCAATAATTACATCTCTTGTGTGACTCATATCCCATTTTCTGGTGTGATTTTGTTGATTGAATTTTCTGCATTTTCTTCATTATTGGCATGACTTACATAATTTTCTCCTCTTTCTCCCCCTGAGTTTGTGCTATCAAATTCAGGGGTATGAGATGAGTTTTCATTCTCATGATTCACTTGCTCAGTTGACTCTTCATTCATTATGTTTCTTGTAATAACCCCCAAAATTTTGAACTTTTTAACCCTTATGAATAGTATTTTTGCTGAACAAGAAAACTTTTCATGCCACACTATGTAGGGGTTTTTATATGGATATTCTGAGATTTTATTAGTACTCTATATGGTATATAAGTGTATGTAAAGATCGTCAGAATCCAATTCCGAACACTTTGATTTTTTCCCGAAAATCCACTAGATACGGAAAGAATTGAGTATAAGGTAACATGATAAGAAGGATTTAAATTAAAGGATTATAAGAGAGGATCATAAAAGGAATATAATGTATTGAGAAAGGTTAAGGAAACCCAAAGTAATAAGATCCCGGGTATGATCCCTCAAACGAGAAACAAGAACGAAAGTTAAGCGAACCGTATAACAGATCAGCGGTCATTAGGCAAACAATTAGGAAGTTAATCAAGGAGGTTAGGGATGATGAGGTCATCCAACCAATAAGAAGAGGGCAAGTAAGGGATGATGACATCACAAGGTGACATAAGCATGACATAGGGGGGAGGAGGTGTGGATGAATGATAACCACACAAAGTTCAAGGTTAATAAGGTAATTAACCAAAATCTAATCAAAAACAACCAAACTAAGCTAAACAAATCACAAACACAAAATCATTTCATTTCTTCAACCATTGCTCTCGGCTTTTCTCTCCATTTCAAGAAGAAGAATTTCAAAATTCAAGTTTCAAGCTTCCTTAATAGGTAAGATAATTATCTAGTACTCCTTATGCATAGGTATAGCTATCCTATAAGTTTAAGCCTCCAAATCATTCACAATCTTCTCCAAGAAATCAATGAAGAATATAATGAATAGTGATTTCAAGATTTTTAACTTGATTTTTCTTGTTTTTCCTTTAAGATCCAAGCATCCCTAAGACATCTCAAGGCTTCTTAAGGCTTCCTAGCTACTCACATCACTTCAAGGAAGGTATAACATCTCCAAACCCTAGCTTTACTTTGTATATTAGGATGATTTTGATTGTTATGGTAAAAGAGTAGCTTGATGCTTGCATATTTAGAGTTTGGGTTGGAGTTGTAGTAAATTGGGTGTTAAAATCTTATTGATTAGTTAAAGGACTTAAGTATAGTTTTAAATTCATATTTGAGAATAACATAAATTGGAGAACTTGAGGTGTTGGGGCTGTTGTAGTATGGTATGGATGGATTTTTGTTGTATGAATGAATTGGGGTTGATTGGTGGTTGATTTGGAATGGTATAAATTTGGGAAATCGCGTAAACATAGCCGTTGTAATGTCCGATTTACTTTAGACTGTTTTTGTTCTTAACATTAAGACCCATGAGCTCACTTCTAGGTTTTCACCATTTCCATGTTTAGATAGTCCATGTTACGAGCGTCGTTTTGATATGTGGTTCGTTTGATTCCGATGTACGGTTTAGGATAAACGGCCGTTTAAAGTAACGACGTTTCGCGAACAAACCATTACCCCTCGCCTTACTTTAAAACATAGGTTAAAGACCTTAAAGGACTAATTGGAGTATGAAACATTTATGTAAAGTGTAATAGGCAGTTGGTAAGACACTCGCGAAAGAATCGCCTTAAAACTCGTAATGGTGAATTTATTAAAAATGGTGGAGCCGAGGGTACTCGAGCGACTTAAGAGAATCGTTAAGCGCGAAAGCGAACGTTAGGAATCTAAATGGTTAAAGTCTAGTTTCTTAAGCGACCGGGGTTTAATTCTGACTTATGTTGTTGTTCATAGGTTATTGGACCCACTCTAAGCTTAAGTCTATCCGGGAGCACTCAGACAAGTTTTCTACCCGTTATACTGTTGTTGTGATGTAAATATATGTATATGCATTATCTTGTGATAAGTGCATGATTGTTATTAGCAAATTTTGCGATATATTGGAGCATGCTGATATGGTATATATGCATGTCTGTTTCGTAATCTGGTTATCTATCTGTTGATTTCAATGCTTATAGTTGCATAATACCTATGCTAGAGATAAGCAGTAGTTGCGTATACCCTTAGTATAGTGCGTATACCCTTAGTATAGGGGACCCAAAGGTGAACATATTTCTAAACCGGGAGTCGATGTTCCCGAGTATATTATATATATATATATATTTATATATATGGATATAGTTTTCAAAACTATTGATCGAATAAGGTTTATTCGATAACTTTATTTTATTTAATGAATATTATTTGAATATTCATTCGAGGACTTATGACTCTGTTTATTCTATTTAATGATTATTAATTGGATATTCATTTGAGGATGTATGACTCCGTTTATTTTATTTAATGAATATTATTTATAATATTCATTCGAGGTATTATGACTCCGCTTATTATTTAATAATATTCTTTGTTTTATTAAAGAATAATGTTTCGATAATTAAACTTATTTTCGATTATTCAAATAAAGATAGTACTTTCGTATATCTTTGGTTATTTAATATTCATTTCAAGTATGAGTTTTAAAACTTCTACTTCGATTATTTTTATAAGGATAATTTTTATGAGAATATTATTTAAATAATAATATTCAGATATTTCTAATATATCGGGACTGATTTATTTTAATAAATCAGCAGTACTCCAAACATTCTAAAAAATGTTTTCGAGTCTTCAAAATGATTTCTAAAAGTTAGGGCGGATCCCAAAACTCATTCTTTTATATTTAAGATCCTCCTTTCGAAGGGGATTTAAATACTCGCTCAAAACCTGGGGGATCCGGCTCTGTGGTGTATTTTACATTCGGAACGTGGTTGCTATTTTGAGAAACAATTTGATTACTTGCCCAACGTTCGGGAAGTAAGTCCCTCTAATTGAGTCGGCATAAGCAACAGGCCGGGGTACGGTCTATCAAAGTGTAAGTGGCTGGGTGGCAGTCCATCAACGCGTAAGAGGCCGGGTGGCGGTCCAGCACAAGGTCCTTATGTGGCCAGGGTGATGACCGGTGGGGGATTCTTCCATCTACTAGTAGAAAAGGTTACTTATTGGTATCTTTGCCTGATCAGCAAGATATCAGGTTTATGCCAAGGTTTTCTCCTTTCCAAATTCATTGGATATTGCAACTCTGTTTATAATTTTCATAACAGAGGTTTTCAAGGAGTGTATGAAATGTATATATATATATATAGGTGTATATATATATCGGGACTTAATGAAGTATCTCATAACTTCATTATTTATAATGATGTTCAAAGATTGAATCTATTCAAATCTTGTCTTGTAGTCTCATCTATGTGATAAACTTTTGAAACTAATTATAACTTGAACGGTGGTAGTTCAAGTAGTATTTGGAAAAGATATAAGTATATTGGAGTATCTTGTAACTTCATCTTTTAAACTTATATCCATCAAATGATTATCTTATGCATGTCAAAGATTTTCAGAAAAACGTTGAGACAAGGTTAGATATATGAGATCACCTTGCAACGATAGTTTTATACAGTTATAAACTGGAACTCTGTGTATATTATGCATGGAAGAGGACTTCCAAGACTTTGAGAAGTATATGTGTATATATACTGAATATTTTGCGACTTCATCACATTAAGATATCAAACTTGGTTCATTTCTTTTGACCAAGACTTTCATGAGTACTATGAGAAGGCTCATATATTGTTAATCATTATACACATTATTTTGGTGGGCTTGCTGCTCACCCTTGCTTTCTTCTTTCATCACACAACAACAGATAGAAAAGATGAACAGGACCAAGCTTCCGATTCGCAAGCGGTTAGAAAACGTTCCGCAGTCTTCTGGAAGCGTTGATGCCGCCGTAGCTGAGGTATGAGCTACCAATAGGCTAGGTTTTTCAACTATTGATGAACCAGACTTATATATAATATGAATTGTAATAATGGCAAAGAAATGTAAATCTATTCAGAAACCCTTTTAAGGTGTAATGGCATATAATTTTGGAATAAAATGACTCGTGTTATTTTTGGATATTCATCTCTGAGACTATAACTTGTGGTGTGTGTGTTTATTGTGGGGTCACAGTACAGAGTAGTCGATTGTTTATTAAGATTGGGTGTTATTAAGGAAAAATGGAACTCGTGACAACCCGGATCCCCGACCCCGGATTTGGGGGTGTTACAGGAATGGTATCAGAGCTAAGCGTTATAAACCTCAGAGATGATGTGATGTTAAGATAATAAGTTCACAAAGATAATAAGAACTCTTGCCAAGTTCATAGTCGGGCTACCTAACGTAGTACTGACAGTTAAAACCCTTACGGGAACCCTTATAAATATTATGATAGTAACATAGTTCGTTCTCGTATAGGGCAGCGGGGCACCGAACCCTTAGGTTCAGGAGCATCAGCATGAGGATGTTTTATTACGTGTTGGAGATCAAATTGTGAATCCGATAGAGTACCCTAACGAGGGACCGGATGAGATTCATATTGAGAATGTTGCGGTTGAGGATGTTATCCCAGAAGGGATTGTTGCTGAGGAGGATCCTGACGAGAATGAAGAGAGGACCGCTGAGGAATTGATGACCGTAGTCAGGGCGACTACCAGAGCAAGAATGGTCGCGAGGGTGGCACTAGAGGATGAAGAGTTACCAAGGGCACAAAGGTTAATGAGGGCAGAAGGAGTGGGGCCTTCCATGGCACCAATTATACCAGTATCAGACCCTCTTCCTGAGGTTCCGGAAGACATCCATGAGCTTCCACCAATTCCTGTTCCCTCCCCTGTACAGAGCCCAACACCTACTGAGGAAATGCCACCTTTATCTCCTGCACCATTGTCACCTGATACCGTGCTTGGTTATCCATTTGGATCCCCTGGGCCTGCACCACCTGTACCCCATGGACTGCTAGATGCTACCACTCAGGCTTCTCTTATCGCCAATTATTATATGACTTTGGGTGGCCTGTCTGAGGCCCGTAATGTTAGGAGTGATCTGTTGGATCGACTTACTGCACCGAGGACTGAGGGTGGGGTACTTCCGGTAGGATTAGCTTATAGCATGGAAAGGATTGAGGCTACCACCCGTGTTACAGCTAGAGGCCATCTTGAGGGTCAGATTGATCCAGCTCTACTTGCAACTATCTTAGACCTCATCACCTCTGTGATGGAGCAGGTTAGGGATGTCGTGCGTGCCCGTATTTCTTGATCCATGGTAGTGTGCAGAGCCAGAGCGATTAGACGAGGGTTTCATGAAGCACCGCTTTTGGAGGATTAGCCTAAGTTATGAATGATTAGTTTTAATGACTAGATGATTATCTATGATAGTACTTTTGGGATAGAAGCGATAAGATCAAATGATGTAGTTCTTTTTAATGTGTTCAGTTGTTGTACCCTCGAACAAATGGTTATGTATATATTCATTAATTTCAGTTCAGATCAGTTTGTTTGTGATAAGTTCATATTGATAATTGCACTATTAACACTTAAGAGAGTGTCATGAAGTTTATAGAACTTGAGAATTCATAATTTGCAATCATGCAAGGACGGAACGAGGGAAAGACTTACGCAAAGTAAATAAGACAAATATCCAGAGATTCTCAAAAATTTTCCAAGCATTATGCCCCCATGAGGAATAAGATTAGGGGAAAACCTTGAATGGGATAATCAGGGAGGTCGTAATTAAGATATAAGGAACCTAGAATATAATGAAGTGGAAAACAAGGATTTTAACGTATAAGATAACTCCAAGTATGGGAGAAGGATGAAACATTTCATACTAAGGAAACAGAAGGTCAAGTAAGGAAAGGAGACCCGAGACGGTACTCCTATATGGCAATTCATGGACCTGTCTAAACAGAACTTATACTTTTATTCCCATCCACCACCTTGAGGAAACAATGCGGTGAGAAATTCTTTCAGGACCTTTAAGTCGCTAAGCTCTCAGAGTTCCAAGAAGCAGGTTGACCTAGTCGAGGCAAAAGCCTGGCTAAAATAGAAGAATCATTTGAGATTCTGAATGATTGACGAATCACAAAAGACTGTTTTTGTCACTTACACTCCTAAGAGAGAGACCACCCGCTGGTGAAAGGCCAAGGAAGGCACGAAGCAAGAGATTATAATAAACTGATTTAAGTTCAGTCAATTGTTTTCAGGAAAGTACTTCCCAAGGTTATGTAGATAGTGTAAAGGCTTTAGAGCCAGAACAAAGGCAGATGAGTATGATGAATTATGAATCTAAGTTGTAAAAGTTGTCAAGATTCGTTCTGAAGACACGAATCCAGAATGACGGGATGTTTGAAATCAATGCTTATGTTATGTTGGTTCATGAAATAATGATAAGAGAAAGGAAAATAAAAAGAAACTGAAGTGGAAAGGAATATAAAGGCAATAGAGTTTGAGGAATGATAAAGGAGTTGGGTATGAGGAAACCCTAAAGACTCGTGGCAATAGAAATAGAAAAGTATGTAATCGTCAGGATGAGGGTGATTCACCATGAGTTAAAATTGATGGTTGAAGGCATAAGAGATACATATATTTTATCCCCTGTAAGTTGGGAGGATTCGAGGAAACCTTGAGATAGTTCGAAGGATAAATAATGAGACGCGGATAGACTGAGGAGACAAGGAAGTAAGAAATTAGGAAAATTGGATGAAGGAAGTGACCTCCAAGAATGTGAAGTGTAAGACCGGTGGCTTGATACCCAGAAAGGGAGACGCCCGGTATGAAAGATATCCCAACATTGAGATGACTGTTGAGATAAACAACAAAAGTAAATGAGGAATTATTAAGAAAAAAGTTCACGTTGAACACGACCAATATCTTCCAGAACATACCTGTTGTCATTACCAAATTAGCGAAGAAAAGCGGGTAAACATTGTTATCTTTTGAAGGCCATATGGTTTGACCTCAGTTTGAATAAGGATGTTATTGTGAAATTGGTATGGACTATCGAGGTGGGAATGATTGAATAAGATAATCTATCAAGGATATATGACTTGATTTATCCATGGAAGGATGCATGTACCTTTTTAAAGGTGGAATTAAGGATAGAACATCGGTAACTTAAAATGAATCCTAGGGGAATGCATAAAGGTTGGCATTTCACCCTTAATAGGGATAGTATGAGTTTTGACAGTATGAATTGGAAAGGATTAAGGTAATAACAACCTTTAAGTATCAGCGGGGAAATTTTTCAGAAACATATAGACAATGGTTCTAGTATTAGTAAAGGGTATTTCGATATGCCCTGTATCTAGGGAATACAGGAGGAACGATTCAATGATAACCTTAGAGGTTTTACAAGGAGAAAGGTAATATTCAAAATTCTCAAGAGTAAAAATGTTGATAAAGGAAATATGACGTAATTATAATGATGCCAATTGGGGCACGTGTTAAACCACGAGAAAGTATGAATCGACCCAGTAAAGGTCGAAATTGTTCAGGGCAATTAGGGCCTAAGATAAAAGATGTTCTAAGTATGATTGAGAGTCAGTCGTGACAGTGATTAACCTCTAAAGACTGAGGTAATAACTTATGGAAAAATGGTGATTTTTTTTACTCATCTGATTTTAAGGAAAACATCTTCACTCAAGCAGTGATTGGAAATGAGGTAGAAAATTTAGTGAAGGTGGTTAAAATGACATTGATTGTAAGGAAATATTACTATCAGGAAGGGCCAAAGAGGTGGCCAACACTTTAAGTGTAAGAAGATAATTATCGGCGCTCATGCCAGAAGAATACAGTAATAATGGTTAAAGCCGTGAAGGTTGTATTATGGTTTGGAAGATTGACATTCCTTTTGATGACTGTGCAATACCTAACCGTAATAGTAGTTGGTAAAGGTTTATTCATGTAATCGCCATGAGCGGGCTATCTATCTCAGAAGGTCCTATCTTGAGAATAATCCAAGACCATGTTTCAAAAAGACTAAAGGAACCTTTGAGTTAAGTCTTCTATTGAAGGCATATGATTAAGAATGGTATTAACCTGCAATCATTGCTTTGATTGAAACTCTTCTGTAATTTTATTTGCTTCATGTCATGAAAGTACGTCAGAATTTGGAGTGTTCTTCATGAATTATGAATGGTGATTATGTTAACTCCTTAGAAGAATTCTATACTACATGTATGGACTCCGTATGGTTAGATATTAAGATTTCATGGAAAGTGAATGACGACAGTAGGTCAGTGGTGGACCATAGTAATGCAGCAATGATTCTGCGAGTAATGAGATGATTACAACCGTGAGAGTTGAATTGGAATGGATGTTGAGATTGAGTACCACTAATCGTGTCATGTTGACGTATAATTTAGCTTTGATAGAAAAACTAGGTCGATTATTTACCTATTGAATATTTATTCCTTCTTATCAATAGAGAGTCGTATTACTATACGAGGAAGGTTGCAGTGCAAACATAGAATTCTAGTAATGATGATGTCTAGAATGAGATCCCAGATTCGATTTTCGATATCGAGGGAGTTTCAAAGGTGATTGTGTATAAGCTCGAGGAAGAGCATGGGTCCATAGAATGATGGACGGAATAGCGAAAATATTTAGGCATGTGAAATACGATGCTATAATACTTGATGTTGATATAAATACCTATATGTTTTGTTCTCCTATGACAAACCTCTATAATTCAGAGGTAGATTCCAAGCCAGATATTTTATGGCAATAAAATTTTTTATGTATATACAATTCCCTTAAGTTCGTTCTTTTCTCTTCTTTTCATTTCATGTAAGCTGAAATGAACAACCCTTCCAGAAGGGGAGGTATTGATGAATGACTATCTATCTGTGTGATAGAAGCTGAGTAGGATGCCATCTATTGTTTAATTGCTTGTCAAGTACTAAAGGTTGGCCACCTTCTGTACTAACTATGCAATATAATAAGTGTTCATGATCATAGTGATCTCTCAATAAATTCTTTTACTTTTATATGAAGGACCAAGCTTTCGAAGATGGAGGCAGCTAGAGAGGAAGTGGTACCAAGTATGGTGGTATTCCGATTCTAACGTGTTCGTGATACTAAGGTTGACGCGATTATTAAAAGGTTATAGAATGCTAACGAGCAAAGGTGTAACCAGTATAATATTAGGAACGGAAGGTAGTAGCGATTACGAACTGGAAAAGAATGGGTATTGAGAAGCAAAAGCTCTAATGCTAAAAGCTATAATGAGAGTCTGTGCAATAGACTTGAAATAATTTGGAATGATCACTTAACATGGATTGAGTTTTCTTACGACAATAGATCATAAGTCAGTATTGAGATATCGCCTTATGAGATCCTTGAGGGAAGACAATGTCGATCTCCCTTATGTTAGGATGAAGTTGCAGAGCGCAAGATGCTCAGACCAGTAGTGGTCCAAAGGACCAAGGATATAATAGATCTAATCAGAGGACGGCTGGTAGTAGCCCAAGGTGGACATAAAAAGTATGTTGATTTGACACGAAAGGACAAGGAATAGGAAATAGGGGACCTAGTAATGTTAAAGGTATCCCTTGGAAAGGATGGATGAGGTTCGGAAAGAAAGGAAAGCTAAGCCCCGATTTGTTTTCTATTTGATTCCGGGACGGAATCCTTTTAAGGAGGGGAGACTGTAATAACCCCCAAAATTTTGAACTTTTTAACCCTTATGAATAGTGTTTTTGCTGAACAAGAAAACTTTTCATGCCACACTATGTAGGGGTTTTTATATGGATATTCTGAGATTTTATTAGTACTCTATATGGTATATAAGTGTATGTAAAGATCGTCAGAATCCAATACCGAACACTTTGATTTTTTCCCGAAAATCCACTAGATACGGAAAGAATTGAGTATAAGGTAACAGGATAAGAAGGATTTAAATTAAATGATTATAAGAGAGGATCATAAAAGGAATATAATGTATTAAGAAAGGTTAAGGAAACCCAAGTAATAAGATCCCGGGTATGATCCCTCAAACGAGAAATGAGAACGAAAGTTAAGCGAACCGTATAACAGATCAACGGTTATTAGGCAAACAATTAGGAAGTTAATCAAGGAGGTTAGGGATGATGAGGTCATCCAACCAATAAGAAGAGGGCAAGTAAGGGATGATGACATCACAAGGTGACATAAGCATGACATAGGGGGAAGGAGGTGTGGATGAATGATAACGACACAAAGTTCAAGGTTAATAAGGTAATTAACCAAAATCTAATAAAAAACAACCAAGCTAAGCTAAACAAATCACAAACACAAAATCATTTCATTTCCTCAACCATTGCTCTCGGCTTTTCTCTCCATTTCAAGAAGAAGAATTTCAAAATTCAAGTTCCAAGCTTCCTTAATTGGTAAGATAATTATCTAGTACTCCTTATGCATAGATATAGCTATCCTATAAGTTTAAGCCTCCAAATCATTCACAATCTTCTCCAAGAAATCAATGAAGAATATAATGAATAGTGATTTCAAGATTTTTAACTTGATTTTTCTTGTTTTTCCTTTAAGATCCAAGCATCCCTAAGACATCTCAAGGCTTCTTAAGGCTTCCTAGCTACTCACATCACTTCAAGGAAGGTATAACATCTCCAAACCCTAGCTTTAATTTGTATATTAGGATGATTTTGATTGTTATGGTAAAAGAGTAGCTTGATGCTTGCATATTTAGAGTTTGGGTTGGAGTTGTAGTAAATTGGGTGTTGAAATCTTATTGATTAGTTAAAGGACTTAAGTATAGTTTTAAATTCATATTTGAGAATAACATAAATTGGAGAACTTGAGGTGTTGGGGCTGTTGTAGTATGGTATGGATGGATTTTGGTTCTATGAATGAATTGGGGTTGATTAGTGATTGATTTGGAATGGTATAAATTTGGGAAATCGCGTAAACATAGCCGTCGTAATGTCCGATTTACTTTAGACTGTTTTTGTTCTTAACATTAGGACCCGTGAGCTCACTTCTAGGTTTTTACCATTTCCATGTTTAGATAGTTCATGTTACGAGCGTCGTTTTGATATGTGGTTCGTTTGATTCTGATGTACGGTTTAGGAGAAACGGCCGTTTTAAGTAACGACGTTTCGCGAACGAACCATTACCCCTCTCCTTACTTTGAAACATAGGTTAAAGACCTTAAAGGACTAATTGGAGTATGAAACATTTATGTAAAGTGTAATAGGCAGTTGGTAAGACACTCGCGAAATAATCGCCTTAAAACTCATAATGGTGAATTTATTAAAAATGGTGGAGCTGAGGGTACTCGAGCGACTTAAGAGAATCGTTAAGCGCGAAAGCGAACGTTAGGAATCTAAATGGTTAAAGTCTAGTTTCTTAAGCGACCGGGGTTTAATTCCGACTTATGTTGTTGTTCATAGGTTATTGGACCCACTCTAAGCTTAAGTCTATCCGGGAGCACTCAGGCAAGTTTTCTACCCGTTATACTGTTGTTGTGATGTAAATATATGTATATGCATTATCTTGTGATAAGTGCATGATTGTTATTAGCAAATTTTGCGATATATTGGAGCATGCTGATATGGTATATATGCATGTCTGTTTCGTAATCTGGTTATCTATCTGTTGATTTCAATGCTTATAGTTGCATAATACCTATGCTAGAGATAAGCAGTAGTTGCGTATACCCTTAGTATAGTGCGTATACCCTTAGTATAGGGGACCCAAAGGTGAACATATTTCTAAACCGGGAGTCGATGTTCCCGAGTATATTATATATATATATATATATATTTATATATATATGGATATAGTTTTCAAAACTATTGATCGAATAAGGTTTATTCGATAACTTTATTTTATTTAATGAATATTATTTGAATATTCATTCGAGGACTTATGACTCTGTTTATTCTATTTAATGATTATTAATTGGATATTCATTTGAGGATGTATGACTCCGTTTATTTTATTTAATGAATATTATTTATAATATTCATTCGAGGTATTATGACTCCGCTTATTATTTAATAATATTCTTTATTTTATTAAACAATAATGTTTCGATAATCAAACTTATTTTCGATTATTCAAATAAAGATAGTACTTTCGTATAAGTATATCTTTGGTTATTTAATACTCATTTAAAGTATGAGTTTTAAAACTTCTACTTCGATTATTTTTATAAGGATTATCTTTATGAGAATATTATTTAAATAATAATATTCAGATATTTCTAATATATCGGGACTGATTTATTTTAATAAATCAGCAGTACTCCAAACATTCTTAAAAATGTTTTCGAGTCTTCAAAATGATTTCTAAAAGTTAGGGCGGATCCCAAAACTCATTCTTTTATATTTAAGATCCTCCTTTCCAAGGGGATTTAAATACTCGCTCAAAACCTGGGGGATCCGGCTCTGTGGTGTATTTTATATTCGCAACGTGGTTGCTGTTTTGAGAAAACAATTTGATTACTTGCCCAACGTTCGGGAAGTAAGTCCCTCTAATTGAGCCGGCATAAGCGACAGGCCGGGGTACGGTCTATCAAATTGTAAGTGGCTGGGTGGCATTCCATCAAAGCGTAACAGGCCGGGTGGCGGTCCAGCACAAGGTCCTTATGTGGCCAGGGTGATGACCGGTGGGGGATTCATCCATCTACTAGTAGAAAAGGTTACTTATTGGTATCTTTGCCTGATCAGCTAGATATCAGGTTTATGCCAAGGTTTTCTCCTTTCCAAATTCATTGGATATTGCAACTCTGTTTACAATTTTCATAACAGAGGTTTTCAAGGAGTGTATGAAATGTATATATATAGGTGTATATATATATCGGGACTTAATGAAGTATCTCGTAACTTCATTATTTATAATGATGTTCAAAGATTGAATCTATTCAAATCTTGTCTTGTAGTCTCATCTATGTGATAAACTTTTGAAACTAATTATAACTTGAACGTTGGTAGTTCAAGTAGTATTTGGAAAAGATATAAGTATATTGGAGTATCTTGTAACTTCATCTTTTAAAGTTATATCCAACAAATGATTATCTTATGCATGTCAAAGATTTTCAGAAAAACGTTGAGACAAGGTTAGATATATGAGATCACCTTGCAACGATAGTTTTATACAGTTATAAACTGGAACTCTATGTATATTATGCATGGAAGAGGACTTCCAAGATTTTGAAAAGTATATATGTATATATACTGAATATTTTGCGACTTCATCGCATTAAGATATCAAACTTGGTTCATTTCTTTTGACCAAGACTTTCATGAGTACTATGAGAAGGCTCATATATTGTTAATCATTATACATATTATTTTGGTGGGCTTGCTGCTCACCCTTGCTTTCTTCTTTCATCACACAACAACAGATAGAAAAGATGAACAGGACCAAGCTTCCGATTCACAAGCGGTTAGAAAACGTTCCGCAGTCTTCTGGAAGCGTTGATGCCGCCGTAGCTGAGGTAGGAGCTACCAATAGGCTAGGTTTTCAACTATTGATGAACCAGACTTATATATAATATGAATTGTAATAATGGCAAAGAAATGTAAATCTATTCAGAAACCATTTTAAGGTGTAATGGCATATAATTTTGGAATAAAATGACTCGTGTTATTTTCGGATATTCATCTCTGAGACGATAACTTGTGGTGTGTGTGTTTATTGTGGGGTCACAGTATAGAGTAGTTGATTGTTTATTAAGATTGGGTGTTATTAAGGAAAAATGGAACTTGTGACAACCCGGATCCCCGACCCCGGATTTGGGGGTGTTACATTTCTTGTCTTGATCTCAGCTTCATCTTCAGAATCACTATCAATGTTTAGATTTTCAAACTTGAGGGCTTCAGCTTCATTTTCATCAAGGCATTCCAAGTCGGGACACTTGTCATCATCAAAAGTCACATTTGTGCTTTCCATAAAAAAAATTTCAAGCACATAAACTTTGTAGGCAGTTCTTTCCAATAAATATCCCAGAAAAATTGTTTCAAAAACTTTAAAGTTAAATTTTCCCACATATTCAGAGTTGTCTTTAGAACAAAACACTTGCTTTCAAACACATGCAGATGCTTTACGGTAGGCTTTTTTTGACAGGATTGAGTAGGGTGACTTGCCAAGATTTTTGTTGATGAGATACCTGTTTTGAGTGTAGCATGCAATATTGACAGCTTCTTCCCAAAAACTTGTTGGCAAATTGGCATCCTGCAGTATTGTTCTCGCAGCCTCAACTAGAGTTCTATTCTTCCTTTAAACTATCTTATTTTGCTGAGGTGTCCTTGCTGTAACGCCCTCCAAACCCGTGGTATAGGTCTGGGGGTTACTAGCTAATTACCAAACCTGTATAACAATTAAACAGATATATATCTAATTCCTTAATAGTATACATGATCTTTTCAGGTTAAAGTATGAAAACAAGAACCATTATCTAACTTTATTACAAGCCAAAATTAAAATCTCACAAAACTCTCTGTATTATAAACCATTGTCTAACAAATTTTAAACTAAATTCATCTGTATTCAAACTCACACATTATCTATCTACACTACACCTGATCAGGTAACTCAAAGCTTTCCCCCTGAATTGGAATCAACACTCTTGGTATGAGAGGGTCCCGCAGCTTGACTCGTTTCTGTGATGGCCTCAACCCTAGGGTCAGAAGTTGACGTCAACGAAAACAATATTAACAACATAACATAATCCAACTCAACATTATTATATAAACACAACCCCTTTTTTTCCAAGATCTTTTCCAGGTTTAAGTATGACTTAGGTTACAACCATCACAAAACCAACTTACTAAAGACAATCCAAACAATACTATCTTTGTTCAGCAACTCAACAGACCCGCTTGGGTCCAACACACTACCCCAGAAGAACCTGACACAAAAGGAACTGGAACTCTGCCCCGGCTACCACTGAAGAATCTCCTAGGTATCTGCAATACAAATATAAAACATTTTGCAAGGGTGAGCAATCAATTGCTCAGCAGTACTACTATATGAATAATAATCAAAAATAGTTTCTGATAAACAGTTATAGGCCAGAATTCATAACTTGCTAGAAAACAAATAAAACATGTATGAACTGGATATCAAAACTAGCATGCTCTGTAAAACCAAATCAACAGTTGTGTGCTGTGCATAAATACCAGAGTTAAATTTTAGCATGCTACTTTTATTTTCAAATCATCCGTCCCATCGCAGGACCCATAAAACCATTTGTCCCGTTACGGGGAACCAAAATCATTTGTTTTGTTACGGGAACCATAATACTTGTCCCATTACAGAACCCATAAAACTTGTTCCTCTCCGGGAACCTCAAAATCACTTGCTCATATATAAAAGTATTGGATGATCCCTAGTGAGACAGCTGATCAGGCTATCTCCATAGGATAACTCTAGCATGGCTATCCTATGAAAACTTGTTCCAGAACTCAGAGACTAGCTAGGTCCCTGTCACGCTGGGCTGGTGGTTATAATAGGGTGCACAACCACTTCGCCTATTACGCTAACTTCCAGGCCGTTACGGGCCTCCTGCGCACACTCATCCAATTATCTGATCATTTTTATCCAGTTTTCCAAATCAATTACCTATCTCTTGTCAAAACAATTATAACACAGCACATTTTCCCAAACATTTTCATTTTATTAAAAACTTAGAGATAGGTATTTCAGAAGTTACTTTTCCCCCAAAACACAAGTTAACATAACAAGTTGAAATCCAGGGGATACGTAACTTAAATCGTTCTGTTCCACTACGAGAATAAAACAACATTATATTCATATATGTTGAACCATAAAGATATGGTCAGGGGTACTTGCCTTGCAGAGCTTTACAAATATTATTGATTGACCTTGAGTCGACTCGGATGCTCAGGCTTTAATGTCTAACCACTAGATTACCCTGGATTCGACTTCAACACTCAGGTCCTTCGATTGAAACGTTACTAAGCTCATCGACTGTCCACTGGACTATCCAACGCCAACTCTTGGGCCTTCTGACTAGTACCTACAAAGTCGAAACACCCTAACATAGACCTTCGATTATGCTTGACATATCCTCGCTAACAATCTACCTGTACGTTAACAAAACCCGACTCGCAACATACTCAATATTATAATACACGTATCAGTTAGGGTTCACGTTCTCGAAAGTCGGTTCGGTGTTCATTTTCAGAAAATACGTATACTCGTCATTGTACGAAATTAGGGTTATTGGTTTTGGCAGAACATTTCATCACAACATATAATCAGATTTCGTATAAGGTACGTACATATAACCGATCGACGTTCCGATAGTCATTGGGTACAGCCTCGTATTTCCGTAATTTAATTTTCTGGAAATCGGGCAGCACCTCCTTTGATTGTCGGCTAACCCGTCGAACGTCCCGATGTCAAATCAATCGCAACCAATTCAAACCAACCACAATACAATTCCCAACCACCGATTCCACTCAACAACGACAATCCGCAAATTCACCAATACCAGTTAAATACAAGTATTAATCATTATCATCCGTATTTTTATATTTTAACTCGTGTTTTATAATTTTAATTGTATTTTGTATTTTAAATTGTAGGACTCAGAAATATTCATCATAGTCCACCGTCGGCTCGCCGAGGCTCAGCGCCGACGGCGATAAAATTTACGGGTTCCCGTAATACCGGGCATCCGTAATACCGGGCATCCTACATAAATTTCACCGATTAACTAACATTTTTCTCGCACAAAATTTATTATTAGTATCACCAAAATTCATCAAATAATTCCCTGCAGAAACCGAAATAAATCATTAAAATTTTGTACAGGGCGTAATCGAAATAAACAGCTAACACAATCACACGCGCCTACGCGCAACCGAAGCAAGAACAGGGCACAATCTAGAAGGTAACAGAGAAATCAACCCGGTCACAGGTCACGCGCGTCGCACGCGCTACCAAACACAACACACACCTGAACTCAATGCAGAACACACACACACAATTTACACGAACACACACCACGATCAACACACGCACGTACAGAAGATATATATACACAGCAATCATTGGAAAATAAGGACGGCAGAGATGAAGAAAGGATAGGGACGGTGGTGACGAATTACCCATGAAGAAGAAACAATCGAAAGGAAGGAAAACAAAGAAAGGGGAGTGAGAGAGATTGATCAGTTCAGAGAAAACAGAGAGGGCGAGACCAAAAAAGATTAGAGAGACAGTAGAGAGAGAGTCGATTGAGAGAGAGAGAGGATAGAGGGGTGAGATGAGAGAAACGGGGGGGGGTTTACAGGGGTGGGTTTTTGTTCGTGTGTGTGTGTTTTTTTTATTATAATTATTATTTGCAACCCCTATTCTGAAATACCCGTAAAACACGAAACCTATACCTTAACCAGCAAAGTACGAGCAAAATAATTCTAAAATTTTATCAAAATAACTTTAAAATTATCACAATAATTAACAATTAATTAAACAAAATTTTCAAGATTTTTAAATCATTTTTACGACGTATACTGGAGCCTTATTTTTACAATTAAACAAAATAACGTGCGGGTCAAATAAATCCTAAAAATCTCCGAACAATTTTTTTAAAATTCTCAAAATATTCCAAACTTAATAAAATATGAATTTCGTAATTTTTTGAAAAATTTAGGAAATAAATACGGATTTTACGAATAATTGTAATCAGAAAATCATACAGGGCGAAATAATTGGTAAAATATTGATTTCTAAATTTTATAAAATCCCAAAAATAATTATCATAATTATAGTACAACAAAAACAATTTTAGAGAAATTCCAAATATTTATGCAAATAAATCTGCAATTAAATCCATTTTCTAAAGTGGAACAAAACAGTACCACTCAATATTTATTACACGAATAATCCCTATGCATCCACAACCACACATAAAATGATAACACACAATACACTGCTGACAATACCCATATACATATTTTATTTAATTAATTATTTAATAATTACACTTTTAAATAATATAAAAGTTTACGAGTCGTTTTAATCTTCGCCCTTAAAAAGATTATGTCCTCAGAATCTGATTTTTAACCAAACAAGTGAGGATATTTGTCAAGCATATCTAACTTTAACTCCCAAGTAGACTCTTCTACTCGAGGATTCATTCAAAGCATACTCACTATGGATATAAATTCATTCCTAAGGATTCGCTCATAATGACCTAGGATCTGGGTCGATCATTCCACGCAGAACAATTTGGATGAGAGCCCATTGGCTCCTACTCAACGACTTGGTTCGAATCAAGAACATATCACTTTAACAATGACATGCAGAACACACTATAAATTGATGCAACTGTAACGACAATGCTAACTCATGAGCAACTTCATCTACCTTCCTCGATACCTCCAACGGATACATATATTTAGGGCTCAACTCGCCCCTTCTAATCAAACCTAACCAATCTCTTTCAAGGTGAATTTTTTTTTTCAATACCCACGATCCTACTTTTATATCCATACTCTTTCGATGCAAATCCGTCTTCTTTCTTTGTCCATCCCAAGCTGCTTCAACTCTTTTCCGAATCAACACCACTACATCCTTGGTGCGCTAAATTGACTCAGGATCTAACAACATTTCTACTCTCACTTTCTCTCAATAGAGGGGAACTCACACTTATGCTCACACAGGGCTTCGCAAGGTAGGATTCCCTACTAACATGATAATTATTAACAAAAAGGACTCAATCAATGGTAGGTGATTACCACAGTTTCTTTTTAGATTCAAACTATATACTCTCAATATATCTTATATTGCCTGAATCGTCCTTTCACTTTGACCCTTCGTCTACGAATGATAGGCGGTGCTCATTTTTAATTTATTTTCCAAACATTCGAAAACCTCTTACTTCTCTCCATCAGTTAAGACTGGAAAGTAATCTCATATCTTCACTTCTTCTCACCTTCAGATATTTGAACTTCACCTTCCACTTTTTCCCTATTCCTTTATTAAAATAATCACATTTAATCATTTCCTTCTACGCAGGGCATCTGTTACTACACCGGCCTTGCTTAAATGTTCATTAATGGAATAATCGGAATCATTTATGTACTCTCAGCCAAAATTCATACTTGAAACTTAATATATAGTTGCTTCCCTTCTAATCTTCATAGGGAAATCCTTGGGCATTCCACATGGACATCCTTGGTCCTTGAATAGCTGAGGATGTTATCAATAAATACCATCATGATTATTCAAGCACTCCTTATACACCATGTTCACTAACTGATATATTTGTTAATCCAAATAACATTACCAAAAATTGTGATGCCCATATTTCATTTTAACTG
The DNA here is from genome assembly GCF_009905375.1 of Apium graveolens. Classification (NCBI taxonomy): domain Eukaryota; kingdom Viridiplantae; phylum Streptophyta; class Magnoliopsida; order Apiales; family Apiaceae; genus Apium; species Apium graveolens. The sequence continues at coordinate 101,641,913 of NC_133652.1, forward strand.
TAGTCTTTGATACGTCCTCAGGCTGGATCTTAAGTCAATCCCCGAAAAACAACACATTCCTTGAATTAGGTTACATAAATAATCAATTCTTAATAGGGCTACTTATTCATATTCGTCGTTTTGTTAAACTCCCGATAATCATTACATACTCTAATAATTTCATCCTTCTTTTCAGCAACATCTCTGGTGTAAACCAAGGAACTATATCTGGTATGTTCACTTTCCTTACTAATATCTTTACAATTATCGAACTAATTACTTCGCCCCACTGGCCTTCAAAGAAATTCCAAGGCAATTATATATCACTCAACTTCCTTCAACTTAAGTATTTTCTTCCTCGTATCTTTACACAAGGTGGATCTACTTTATCTTTTTGGCTTATTAACTTCTTTCTTCGCACGATTGAAAGAGCTTCTTATCTTGCTCCTTCCTTTCACAACTTACCCTACTACTGGCTTCCATACACTTTACTATTCGCTTCTCCAGAATTAATCTTTGCCTTATGAAAGGACAACCAATTCATTACAAAAATTATATCAAACTCCTCTAGCTCAAAGGGTGTCAGATCAGCTGCACTACGTCCGAATTCTAAACGCTTGACCTTTTGGTCACTCTGGAAGTTTTGCCTCTAACTGTGCTGGATGTTGGCCCTTGGGATGTAGTATTTTGAGTAACCGCTTCACAACTTCTTGCAATATGTCCAACCTTCCTACAATGGTAACGAATAACTCCTGGATTTTTTGGATTACATTCCAACACATAATGACCCTTATGACGACATTTGAAACATTGAACATTCTTTTTTTCAGATCTGAAAATCACATCAGAATTTAACTTAACCTAATTGGAACCAACTTCTATCTAACTAACCATTAGATGGTAAAATTAACCAATTTTTGCTTTTATTTAACCAATTGGAATATCAACTGAAACGCCAATAACACGCAATAGTATACGCTGTATCTTTAAAAGTAGGATATTTTCCAAAAATTTGGGCAGCATTTCCTCTGTATTATTGACTACCAATCAGACTCAGGACGACATCAACAATCAACCAACAACCATATTAATCCATTACCATCGACCAACCACCAATCAGTATACTAACCAACTGCCACCACTCAACTCAATGATTTACAATACTATAACACATAACCTACTAATAAACGTATGTATCACTAACCAACATAACAAAATGGGGTTGGCTATTTCAGCCACAATTACCAACAAACAACCTCGCAAACTAGGTCAACTTAAGGACCTCTGTTAGGTCTACTAGTCCAAGTTTCAGCCAACCATTCTTCTAAAGGCGGTTCCCTATCATTTGACATAGACTCGACAATCACTGAATTAACTTTTCTAAGACAACAACCTTTTCCAATGGATCACAAATCCTTTCTGTTGCCATCATTCCAAAATAGCAACCGGATACAGAACCTTTATTTCTCCTGACGGTCAATTCTTCGTTTACTTTCCATAACTCGGACGATCTGACCACAGTAGTTACCGAAGGAAATTCAATGCCATAAAATACCAAATAAAATTTCAAAATCAAGATAATTAATTCTAAAAGAAATGTGAAGGAGATGCGGATATGACTGGGAGCAACCATACAAGTACATAAGATGGCCAATCTTAGTACCATACAGTTAACAACACATAATTCAGTGGCGTCCCACCAGAACCTTTGTCACATAGACAAATAGTCACATCATATGAATTGTTTGCCCCAATCAACCGATAGAACCTCCGAGGAAAGAATATAAGGGTTCAAGGTATAAACCTCAGTACTGATCCACATTTATTATGAGGCTCGGCTGTCATGGCATCCGGTGACTAATACCCTTCCATCTGAACTTTTACGATCAGACTCGCTTCCTCGAGAAGGAAACTAAAAACCTCTATCACACATTGCTAGTGATACCTAGATACAAGGGAGACTTACTAAAAGCTAGGGTAGTTCCAGTCAATTCTCAATAAGCGCCAGGGTTACACCTTCGGAACCCTCGACTAAACTCTTAAACTCGCTCCTCTGATTGAGTTGCTGACTCACATCTACACATAAACCTTCCTGCACTCTTTTGACTCTATTCCTAACCTAAATCAGGGACTCAAACCTGTAGCTCTTATACCAACTGTGATGGCCTTAACCCCGGGGTCAGGAGTTGACGTCAACGAAAACAATATTAACAACATAACATAATCCAACTCAACATTATTATATAAACACAACCCTTTTTTTTCCAAGATTTTTTCCAGGTTTAAGTATGACTTAGGTTACAACCATCACAAAACCAACTTACTAAATACAATCCAAATAATACTATCTTTGTTCAACAACTCAACAGACCCGTTTGGGTCCAACACACTACCCTAGAGGAGCCTGACACAAAAGGAACTGGAACTCTTCCCCGACTACCACTGAAGAATCTCCTAGGTATCTGCAATACATATATAAAACATTTTGCAAGGGTGAGCAATCAATTGCTCAGCAGTACCACTATATGAATAATAATCAAAAATAGTTTATGATAAACAGTTATAGGAACAGAATTCATAACTTGCTAGAAAACAAGTAAAACATGTATGAACTGGATATCAAAACTAGCATGCTCTGTAAATCCAAATCAACAGTTGTGTGTTGTGCATAAATACCAGAGTTCAATTTTAGCATGCTACTTTCATTTTCAAATCATCAGTCCTATCGCAGGACCGATAAAACCATTTGTCCCATTACGAGGACCCAAAATCATTTATTCTGTTACGAGAACCATAATACTTGTCCCATCACAGGACCCATAAAACTTGTTCCTCTCCGGGAACCTCAAAATTACTTGCTCAGATATAAAAGTATTGGATGATCCCTGGTGAGACAGCTGATCAGGCTATCTCCATAGGATAACTCTAGCCTGGCTATCCTATGAAAACTTGTTCCGGAACTCAGAGACTGGCTAGGTCCCTGTCACGCTGGGCCGGTAGTTATAATAGGGTGCGCAACCACTTCACCTCTTACGCTAACTTCCAGGCCGTTACGGGCCTCCGGCGCACACTCATCCAATTATCTGATCATTTTTATCCAGTTTTCCAAATCATTTACCTATCTCTTGTCAAAATAATTATAGCACAACACATTTTCCAAAACATTTTCATTTTATTCAAAACTTAGAGATAGGTATTTCAGAAGTTACTTTTCCCCCAAAACATAAGTTAACAAAACAATTTGAAACCTAGGGGATATGTAACTTAAATCATTCTGTTCCACTACGAGAATAAAACAACATTATATTCATATATGCTGAACCATAAAGATATGGTCAGGGGTACTTGCCTTGCAGAGCTTTACAAATATTATTGATTGACCTTGAGTCGACTCGGACGCTCAGGCTTAAATGTCTAACCACTAGATTACCCTGAATTCGACTTCAACACTCAGGTCCTTCGATTGGAACGTTACTAAGCTCATCGACTGTCCACTAGACTATCCAACGCCAACTCTTGGGCCTTCTGACTAGTACTTACAAAGTCGAAACACCCTAACATAGACCTTCGATTATGCTTGACATATCCTCGCTAACAATCTACCTGTATGTTAACAAAACCCGACTCGCAACATACTCAATATTATAATACACGTATCAGTTAGGGTTCACGTTCTCGAAAGTCGGTTCGGTGTTCATTTTCAGAAAATACGTATACTCGTCATTGTACGAAATTAGGGTTATTGGTTTTGGTAGAACATTTCATCACAACACATAATCAGATTTCGTATAAGGTACATACAAATAACCGATCGACGTTCCGATAGTCATTGGGTACGGCCTCGTATTTCCGTAATTTAATTTTCTGGAAATCGGGCAGCACCTCCTTTGATTGTCGGCTAACCCGTCGAACGTCTCGATATCAAATCAATCGCAACCAATTCAAACCAACCACAATACAATTCCCAACCACCGATTCCAAGCAACAACGACAATCCGCAAATTCACCAATACCAATTAAATACAAGTATTAATCATTATCATCCATATTTTTATATTTTAACTCGTGTTTTATAATTTTAATTGTATTTTGTATTTTAAATTGTAGGACTCAGAAATATTCATCATAGTCCACCGTCGGCTCGCCGAGGCTCAGCGCCGACGGCGATAAAATTTACGGGTTCCCGTAATACCGGGCATCCTACATAAATTTCACCGATTAACTAACATTTTTCTCGCACAAAATTTATTATTATTATCACCAAAATTCATCAAATAATTCCCTGCAGAAACCGAAATAAATCATTAAAATTTTGTACAGGGCATAATCGAATTAAACAGCTAACACAATCACACGCGCCTACGCGCAACTGAAGCAAGAACAGGGCACAATCTAGAAGGTAACAGAGAAATCAACCCGGTCACAGGTCACGCGCGTCGCACGCGCTGCGCACGCGCTGCCAAATACAACACACACCTAAACTCAATGCAGAACACACACACAATTTACACGAACACACACCACGATGAACACACGCACACACACAAGATATATATACACAGCAATCGCTGGAAAATAAGGACGGCGAAGATGAAGATAAGACAGGGACGGTGGTGATAACTTACCCATGAAGAAGAAACAATCGAAAGGAAGGAAAACAAAGAAAGGGGAGTGAGAGAGATTGATCAGTTCAGAGAAAACAGAGAGTGCGAGACCGAAAGAGATTAGAGAGACAGTAGAGAGAGAGAGAGAGGATAGAGAGGTGAGATGAGAGACACGGGGGGGGGGGGGGTTACAGGGGTAGGTTTTTGTTTGTGTGTGTGTTTTTTTTATTATAATTATTATTTGCAACCCCTATTCTGAAATACCCGCAAAACATGAAACCTATACCTTAACGAGCAAAGTACGAGCAAAATAATTCTAAAATTTTATCGAAATAACTTTAAAATTATCACAATAATTAACAATTAACTAAAGAAAATTTTCAAGATTTTTAAATCATTTTTAAGACGTACACTGGAGCCTTATTTTTACAATTAAAAAAAATAACGCGCGGGTCAAATAAATCCCTAGAAATCTCCGAACAATTTTTTTAAAATTCTCAAAATATTCCAAACTTAATAAAATATGAATTTCGTAATTTTTTGAAGAATTTTGGAATTAAATACGGATTTTACGAATAATTATAATCAGAAAATCATACAGGGCTAAATAATTGGTAAAATATTGATTTCTAAATTTTATAAAATCCCAAAAATAATTATCGTAATTATAAAATAACAAAAACAATTTTAGAGACATTTCAAATATTTATGCAAATAAATCTGCAATTAAATCCACTTTTTAAAGTGGAACAGAACAATACCACTCAATATTTATTACACGAATAATCCCTATGCATCCACAGTCACACAAAAAATGATAACACACAATACACTGCTGACAATACCCATATACATATTTTATTTAATTAATTATTTAATAATTACACTTTTAAATAATATAAAAGTTTACGAGTCGTTATAGTTTCTTTACCATGTGAGTCCAGATAGGTTTCATTTTCCTTCTTAACAGAAAACAATAAGGTAAATAACAACAAAAAGGGGTGAGCCATAAGTTGCTCAAAAAGTCCTCAATATAACAACAGTTTAATAGTAAATTAAATGAACTGGTAATTTGGTTACATCTGCTAAGATATAACCCTGCAAGAAAATAGCGAAGGCCATTATCGGCGAGTATCAATAAACTAAACTGGACACAAGTTTGCTCCTATATCCTGCTGATCATCCAGGATACAGTGCATATCCATACCTCAATGTATAGATTCATTCGGGTACCCAGGCTCTACGGCCCAACACAAGGATCCGGTTAATTTTCGGTCCTTAGGATCAAGTATAAACCTAACCCTAATCGTCATCATCCAGTCCATAGAGGAGCAACCGAAACAATCAGTATGCTTTTCATATATTTCAACATCAGAATATATCAAGTTATATGTACAAAATTATGTTACTATTGGAATATGAATAGAGGATTCAACGAATTAGGAGAAATCAGGAATCGAAATGATATATAAACTAAGTCATGATAAATGTGTGTCAGTGATTGTGAACAAGGATTATCAGTGTGTAATTGAGATAAAAATCTGAAACTACTTCACTATTCTAAAATTAGAATAGGGGAAAATGTTAGGTATATTTGATAATGTCATGACTAATATGATTTGTGTTTAGTTTTCAGATCTTACTTAATAGGACAAATCAGTACTTAACTGGAAATCAGTACTTATACTGAAGTCAGAACTTAAGTTGTCAGAACTTAAGTTATCAGGAGATATTTAACAGGAGATAATATCAGGACTTAAGAAGACTTTCAGATAAGGAAGGCGGCTGATTAAAAGGAAAGAAGATCAAGACAAACGTAAGAAGAGATATGCATGAAGAAGAAATTCTATGAAGAATAGAATACTTGGAAGAAAAGATAACTAGTTGATATATTTTAGGAAGCAGAATTATATTCCATATCAATTAGAATTTATCTTGTAACTGTGTAGTATATAAACACAGACATAGGGTTTACACTATATGTGTTATCATAATCGAAGTTATTATTTATTGTAACCCTAGCAGGTCTCGTGATAAGTTGTTCATCACTGAGAGAGAACAGTTCCATATTATAACAGAGATTATTGTGTTAAATAAAATCTGTTTTCTGTGTTCTTATATTCGATTTGATTTTGATAAACACTGTATTCAACCCCCTTCAACAGTGTGTGAGACCTAACAAGTGGTATCAGAGCAGATCTGTTAACACACAAACAGTTTAAGATCCAGAAACAATCATGTCTGAAGAAGAACGAACTCCAACCAAGCCCACCAAAACTGAAGAACCTCCAAAGACTCAAATTCATAGTCGATATGAGACTATTAGAGTTCCCATACTGAAACCATCTGAATATCCCATATGGAAGGTGAGGATGTCTATGTTTCTGGAAGCTACAGATCCAGAATACCTTGACAGAATCAATGAAGGAACACACAAGCCAACCAAACTCTCTATTGTAGTTGCAGGTGAACCAGCAAAGTCTGTTCCAAAGGAGAAGAGTGATTACACTGCTGAAGATATCTCATCGATTGCTAAGGATGCTAAGGTACGACACTTGCTGCATAGTGCCATTGATAATGTCATGTCAAATAGGGTAATTAACTGCAAGACTGCAAAGGAGATATGGGATGCCTTGGAGACAAGATGCCGGGAAACTGATTCAATTAAGAAGAACAAGAAGACTATACTCACTCAAGAGTATGAGCACTTTGACTCAAAACCTGATGAGTCATTAACTGGTTTATATGACATATTTGTCAAACTCTTGAATGATTTGTCACTAGTTGACAAGGAATGTGATCTTGAAGATTCAAATCTTAAATTCCCGTTAGCTCTTCCTGAAAGTTGGGATATGAAGGCCACCACTATAAGAGACAACTATAATCTTGAAGAAACAACTCTTGATGAAATTTATGGGATGCTCAAGACTCATGAACTTGAGGTGGAACAAAGAAGCAAGAGGAATGGAAGAAAGTCAAGGACAGTTGCTCTAAAGGCTGAGGAAGAATCCCCCAAAGCAGCTGCCTTAAGAAAAGGCAAAGGAAAAGCTCTCATCACAAAGTCTGATACTGGATCATCAAGTTCTGATAGTGATGATGACTCAGAAATTGAAAGATTACCGGAGATAAATGCCGATGAAGAGATGATGAAGCTGTGTGCTCTCATGGTGAAAGGAATCACAAGGATTGCATACAGGAAATTCAGAAAGGGAAAGAAATTTTCCAGGAAAGGTGCAAGTTCTGATAAGAAGGGATTCAGAAAATTTGAAGGGAAAGAAGGAAAGTCTGACATAGGAGATTACTCAAATGCCAAGTGCTACAACTGTGGTGAGAAAGGCCACATATCTCCTGACTACAAGAAGTGAAGAATGAAAAAGGCAAAGCTCTTGTCACAAAGAAAAAAAGCTGGACAGACACTTTAAATTCTGAAAGTGAGGTGAACTATGCCTTGATGGCAAATGCTGATAGCATTTCTGATAATGCTGAGTTAAAGGTACCTCAAACTACTTATGCCTTTCATACTGATGATATTAATGAGTTGAGAAGATATCATAAAACCATGTTCATTAGTTATAGAGATCAAACTTTAACATGTGAAAGATTAACTTCTGAAAATCTTGCTTATAAAAAGAGGAATGATTATTTAGAAAAAGAGTTAGTCATGTTCCATCAAACTCAGAAAGATAGAGATGATGCCTTTTATGTTAGGGATGAAGTACTTAAAATAAACGAATCTCTAAAAACTGAGTTAGAAAAGGAAAGAGAGATTATCAGGACTTGGACTAACTCTGGAAGAACAACTCAGAATTTGTTAAGTAGTGGAAACTGGAAAGAAGGCTTAGGTTATGGAGATGATAAGAATGATAAGGGAATTATAGAAATTGAGCCTATAGTTGTTAAACAAAAGCCAAAGGTAAATCCTATTAAGTTTATAGCTGTAAAGTCTGATATTGATAAATCAAAAGTTAAAGAGAAATTAACTTCTGACAAACCAAAACAAGATAAGCCAACTGAAGTTAACATAGGCTTGATGAAAAAGAAGCAGCTTTAGCATAAGCTGAAAGATGTTAAGAATGTAAACAAGGTAAAGCTGCCTAGTAAAAATAGGAATGGAAAGGAAGGTGTGAATAAAAGTAATGATTAATAATAAATTAAATGAATCGGTAATTTGGTTACATCTGCAAAGATAAAACCCTGCAGGAAAAGAGCGAAGGCCATTATCGACGAGTATCAATAAACTAAACTGGACACAAGTTCGCACCTATATCTTGCTGATCAGCCAGGATATAGTGCAGATCCATACCTCAATGTATAGATCCAGTCGGGTACCCAGGATCTACGGCCCAACACAAGGATCTAGTTAATTTTCGGTCCTTAGGATCAAGTATAAACCTGACCCTAATCGTCACCATCTAGTCCATAGAGGAGCAACCGGAACAATCGTTATGCTTTTGATGTATCCCAACATCAGAATATATTAAGTTATATGTATAAATTTATGTTACTATTGGAATATAAATAGAGGATTCAACGAATTAGGAGAAATCAGGAATCGAAACGATATATGAACTAAGTCATGATAAATGTGTGTCAGTGATTGTGAACTAGGATTATCAGTGTATAATTGAGATAAAAATCTGAAAGTACTTCACTATTCTGAAATTAGAATAGGGGGAAAATTTGTCTGTCACGCGATCTACCACAAGTACTTCACCGTTCTCTATCACCGGCTCGACTCACCTTGTTGGATTTGTCTCTATCAAAGAAATAGACTTATTTAGTCATCTCGTATCTCAATCGCGTCTCAAACTGACTTCACATAGCCCTTATCGTCTACCCATCCGCGTATTATTGACTCGTATAATAATTACTAGCAAATAAGACTCGATTAACCACATAATTCACATAGCACATAAGTCACATAGTCATTCTAGGTTTTAAAATAATCTTTAGAATCGAAATCGACTCATTATTCGCTTAACTGAATAATATCTGGCTCGTTTCCTATATTACGGGATTTTATTGGACTCGTCTTTATACGCAATAAGTATTATAAGTAAAAAAATATCAAAAGTTGACTTACTTTTAAAAGAAATTAAGATTTAAAACTATTTTTAATGAAAACATATCATTTTTCTGAGTCAAAGGGCTTTTGTTTCGCTTAAAACGGATAAACGGTTCGATTATTATTCAATGAATTAGAATAAATCAATTAATTATTCAATCTAAATAATTATTCCTAATTACTGAACCCTAAAAATATTTTTAAATAATTATTTGGGAAAAATCAGAATTAAAAATTATTTTCCCATAATTTTTGTAATTAAAATGAATTTATTATGATTTATTGAAAATTATTTGATTAATTATAAAAATAATTAATCATTTTTAAATAAATAAATAATAAATAATTAAAGAAATAAATAATTCTGATTTAGAAAATATTTCAAAATTATTTTTATTATAAATCAATTAATTAAATAATTAATTAATCAATTTATAAAATAAATAAAAACTGATTTTATAATTAATAAAAATAAAAAGTAAAGATAATTTTCAGAAACATTTGTCAAAACAGATTATCTGACAAAAACGGATCAAACACGGGTCAACTAGTCGGGTCAAACGGGTCAAAATCCGGGTCGTGAAGAACACGCCGGATTTTGCCCAGAATCCGGCCATCGGAGCAGATTCCGACAGGCTTGATTCAGGCCAAAAACAACACCGTTTGGTGTGTTTTTCACAGGGTTTTAATTCGAATCACCTACAACAACCTATCTCCGGCCAAAACGAACCACAAACATCCCGTAATCTCCATCTCTAGCGAAATCGATCAAAGCTCCGGCCAAACATCAATCTAACGATTCTGAACATGAAACTTCACGTTCTATAGTTCAAATCAAATCTTATGAACTCTACAATCAAACCCCTAACATCTCAGGAACCAAATATTCATTAAACTCAAAAACATATAATTCAAAAATTGACATAAACCCTAATAATCGAATACACTTATTCAAGAATCGTTTGTTCAATTAACTACCATGAATCGATCAAAAATCATCATATGAAGCTTTACCAATCATCAAATCGTCCTAATAACTCTGGAATCAAAAAGACTCAAATCGAACATAAACCCTATAAATCGAAAATCAAAAATAACGAATTAAAACATGAAATTGATAGCAGAAATAGAAAGAACACATCAAAACCATTGATTTGAGTAATTAAATCACTCGATTTGGTGTAGAAATCAGATCAAAATCAACGTTTGATTGTGCAACCCGAACTCGAATATTCGACCCGAATTTCAGAGAATTTTGATAATTTTTCTGATTATTAATTATTAATTATAAATAATTAAATAAAAATTAGGCTATTTATAGTAGGTAAAATAATACTCCTAATTAAAATTAAGGCCCTAATTATACATTTAATAAAATCAATTGACCCCTAATTTTATAATTTTGAGTATTAATTATTAATTTTTTAATTTTTTTTATATACAGTATATATGCCAAAAATTCCCAAAAATTGTGATAAATTCAAAAATACAAAAAAATGGTATAAATGAAAGTCCTATAATTTTATAAAAATAAAAAAGTGATTTTTGTGGGGGGTTTTAACACCCAATGGGGACCGGAAAAATCATTTTTCGCGAAATAAGAAAATTTATAAAATATCTAGATGTTCAGAATAACGTGATGGTACAAGCCGTTCTAGGGAAAATAAGGCCAATTATTTTATTTGAAATATCAACTATTAAAACATAGTTCGGGTCGCATAACTTTTGATACGAAGGCTTTTATTACAAAATAAAATATTCGTTAAATACCCGGAAAATATCCTGACAATACGGAATACACATAACACGTAGCAGTTAGGGTTTTATAAATAATTACATATAAATGACATAATAAAACACATAATTTATCTTTATTACGATATAATACAGATGTAATTTCCCAGTCGTTACATCCTTCCCTCCTTAATAGGATTCTTTCCTCAGAATCTCGCTAAGAAAATACCTGGGGATACTTTTCTAACATTTCACTCTCAAGTTCCCAGGTTGACTTTTCAACCATAGGGTTTCTCCAAAAAACTCGTACTAAAGGTACAGACTTATTCCTCAATACTCTATCCTGCCGATCTAGAATTCTTATTGGCTGCTCTATGTAAGACAAATCAGGTTGAATCTCTATCGGCTCATATTCTATTACATGTCTAGAATCAGGATTATATTTCTTAAGCATCGATACGTGAAACACATTGTGAATATGCTGCATATGAGGCGGTAAGGCTAACTCGTAAGCAACTTTCCCAATTTTCTTTAGGATTTCAAATGGACCAACGTATCGTGGTTTCAGTTTACCCTTATTTCCAAATTTGGTCAATCCTTTCCATGGCGATACTTTGAGTAATACATGTTCTCCTTCCTGGTAGTCCATATTCTTTCTAGCTGGATCTGCACATTTGCGTTATCGATTCTGCGCTGCTTCGAGTCACTTTCAGATAAGTTCTATCTTTTCCTTGGTATGCTGGATCAATTCTGGACCTAAGACTTCGCGTTCACCAACTTCATCCTAATACACAGGTGATTTATATTTCCTTCCGTATAAAGCTTCATAAGGTGGCATTCCAATGCTTGCGTGATAGCTGTTATTGTAAGAAAATTTCATTAACGGTAAATGCTCGTCACAACTGCCTTTAAAATCAATCACACATACACGTAACATATCTTCAATTTTTGGATAGTTCTTTCACTTTGGCCGTCCGTTTGTGGATGATAAGAGGTACTCATATTTAGTTTGGTACCAAGGCATTCTTAAAATTGTCTCCAGAATCTTGAATTGAAACGTGGATCTCGATCAGATATAATAGATACAGGAACTCCATGTCGCATTACAATTTCTTTGAGATACAGATGTACTAACTTGTCGAATGAAAATCTTTCATTGATTGGAAGAAAATGTGTTGAATTCGTTAGTCTGTCGATTATCTCCCAAATTGCGTCATGATTTGCTTTGGTCCTTGAAACTCCTACCACGAAATCCATTGCTAAATGTTCCCATTTCCATTCTGGAATATCCAGTGGCTAGAGTAATCTGATTGGACGTTGGTGTTCTGCTTTGACTCGCTGGCACGTGTAGCATTTACTTACCCATTCCGCTACCTCTTTCTTCATATTTGGCCACCAAAAGTTTTCTTTTAGATCTCGGTACATTTTTGTACTTCCTGGATGTATGGAATATCTTGAGTTGTGAGCGTCTCGTAAAATTTCTTCCTTTAATTCTGGCATGTTAGGTATCCAAATTCTTGATAAGAATCGTAGAATTCCCTTATCATCTTTCTGACTTGTGATTTCTTCACCCGTTAGGTTGTCGTCCTCTTGACTCATCACTTCCTCTTGACATCTTCGAATCTTTTCTAACAGTTCTGGCTGAAATGTCATCGTATAGTTCATTTCAGTGGGATCCTCTAGAATACGAACTTCAATTTCTAACTTCCCAAATTCTCTGCTTAATTCTTCTGAAGAAATTAATATATTCAATCTTTCATTCCGTCTTAACGCATATGTTACGACGTTCGCTTTTCATGGATAGATGATTGTAACATCATAATCCTTGATCAACTCTAGACATCGTCACTGTCTCATTAAGTTCTTTCTGCGTAAAGATATACTTTAGACTTTTATGATCCGTGTAAATTTCATATTTCTCACCGAAAAGATAATGTCTTCAAAGCTTTAGTGCGAACACAATTGCTGCTATCTCCAGATCATGCGTATGATACTTCTGTTGATGAGGTTTCAATTGTCTAGAAGCATATGAAATTATTTTACCGTGCTGGATCAATACACATCCTAGCCCTCAATATGAAGCGTCTCTATAATAACAAAATCTCCTTGCTCATCTGGTAACACGAGTACTGGGGCGCTCACCAATCGACTTTTCAGTTCTTGAAAACTCTCTTCACATTTTTCATTCCATACAAACTTTCCATTCTTTCGAGTTAACTTGGTTAGTGGCGTAGCTATTTTCGTAAAATCTTTGACTAATCTTCTGTAATAACCTGTCAATCCCAAGAAACTTCTGACTTCTGTCGGTGTCTTTGGTATTTCCCAATTCAATACCGCTTTAATCTTTGCTGGATCAACTTTAATTCATTTTATGCTGATTACGTGGCCTAGAAATTGTACTTCTCTTAAATAGAATTTGCATTTCGAGAACTTCACATAAAGCTATTTCTTTCTTAAGATTTCTAAAGCAATTCTCATATGCTCGGCATGTTCTTCTTCAGTCTTTGAGTAAATCAAGATATCATCAATAAATATAATCATAAATTTGAATACTCTGTTTATCAAATCCATGAACGCTGCTGGTGCGTTAGTCAGACCAAATGCGATTACGAGGAATTCATAATGTCCATATCTAGTACGAAAAGCAGTTTTGGGAATATCTTTATCCTTGATCTTCAATTGATGTTATCCCAACCTCAAGTTTATCTTGAAAAACCATGCGGCTCCATTCAGCTAATCAAACAAATCATCGATCCGTGGTAAAGGATATTTATTCTTGATAATCAACTTATTTAGCTCTAGATAATCGATACATAGGCGCATGCTACCATCTTTCTTTTTCACAAACAATACCGGTGCACCCCATGGGGATACACTGGGTTTTATAATATCTCTGTCTAGAAGATCTTGTAGTTGCATTAACAATTCCTTCATTTTAACTGGTGCCATCCAATACGGAGCTTTCGAAACTGGTTCCGTACCTGGTGTTAAATCGATATTAAACTCAATTTTTTGGTCTGACGGTAACCCTGCAAGTTCATTTGAAAAATGTCAGAAAATTCACAAACAACTGGAATATCTTCTATCCTTGGACTTTCTTTCTCAATATCCAATACATAAGATAAATAAAATTTACACCCTTATCGTAGCAATCGCTTAGTCTGCATCATTGTCAGAAATTTCTTTCGCTATTTCTCGCCCTTAAACATTATCGTTGCTTTTCACAATTCGCTATTTCACTTTCTTATTCGCACAATCGATCTGGGCATTATGACAAGATAACCAATCCATCCCTAAAATAACACTAAATTCTCCTAACTGGAAAAGAATCAAGTCAACAGAAAAATGATGTCCGGATATATCGATATCACATTTGGGCATACTCAATTTACAAGAACTAGGTCGTCATTCGCTAATTTTATAATTAACGTCTCACCTAACCTTTGAATTTCACAACTTATCAATAAATTCTTTAAAAATAAAATATCATGTGGCTCCAAAATCAATCAATACTTTTGCATCTACTGAATTCACAGAAAGCGTACCTGTAATCACACTAAGAATCTACACAGCTTCTTTCATTTTCATATTAAAAGTTCTTGCCCTAGGCTGATTATGCTGTGGTGGTGGAGGTAATGCTAACACCTTCGGAAAACTAGCTGCCATAGCTGGTCCTCTACAGTCCCTAGCAACATGTCATTTCTTTCTACACTAGAAACAAGTAACCTCTATTCTTCCTGCTCAACATTCATTGAAGTAGTGCCCTTTTGGTTTGCATTTGAAGCATGTCACATTTGCCTTAATACATACAACCGTATGTTTCTGACCACATGTCTTGCAGTACGGCAGTGGGAATCTGATTATTCCCTGCTGGTTGGGAGCTTGGAAATGATTATCTGCTCTCTGGTTGCCTTGTCCTGTTACTTTAAAATTCATATTTGTCTGGGCTTAAAATCTTGGTCTCCTGTTGAAACAGTTCTGAAAACTTCCTTGTCCCTTTTCCTTTTGGGACATTACACTTTCCCCTTCAATAATCATGGCTTTCTGAACCACGGCAGTATAAGTCGTTAATTTAAAAACTTCTACCCTGCTACGAATCCATGGCTGTAATCCCTGTTGGAATCTCTTAGCCCGATTCTCTTCAGTATCAACCTGCTTCGGAACAAACCTAGCCAACTCAGTAAACTTGGCTTCGTATTCTGTTACGGACATATTCCCTTGCTTCAGTTCCAAGAAATTGATTTCCATATGGTTCTTCATATAGCGAGGAAAATACTTTTCCAGGAACAATTCTGTAAACCTATCCCAAGTCACAATGTCCTCACCCTCTAAAGCTTTCTTATATTCCCACCAATAATTTGCTTCTCCTTTCAAGAAATAGCTAGCAAAACCAGTCTTCTGATCCTCTTCAACTTTCACGAACGCAAATGCTTTCTCCATTTCTTTTAACCAAGCCCTCACTTTAGTAGGATCTGATGTACCCTCAAACTTTGGAGGCTTAACTGACTAAAACTGCTTAAAGGTAACAACATGCACAACTGGTGGTATATGAGGTTCAGGATGAGGTGGTTGTTATAACATCTATTGCTGAATCTGTTGTCGCTATTGATGCATCTATTGCTGCATTATTACCATCTGTTGTTGCATCAGATGGCACATTTGGTTCATGGTATCATTATTCTGTCCCTCGAAATTGTTGTTGGAGGTTTCAGTCCTAGTCTTTCTTTTTGGTGTCATTTTTATGATTATAAAACAAATGATTATTTTTAATAATTTATTAAACAAATGATAATAGGTAAAAAAACAATTTTTCTGGTATTAAAACAGAAAATTTAAACAGTAAGTAATTGAAAAGAAAACAATGTGGCTAATATTAAAACAAGAAATTTAAATGATTTAAAATTTAAACCATAAGTTGAAATGATTTTAAAGTTTGAATAATAATGATATAACATTCTTTTAAATTGAACAGAATTTAAAATATGAAAAAATGTAAAACAATAAAATAAATGTAAATGTTGTAAAGACTAAAATTTAAATAAATAAAAAGGAAAAGTTAAAAAGTTTGTCTTATATATATATGACATCAGCCTCAGGTGTAAGTGTTTGATACAAAAGGTCTATATCAGATCTTTTATGGCTACTGCTGATACAAGTCAAAACTAGATACTACACACATACACACCTAAACATACCATACTATACTGCATCTATCTACATATGTCACATATAATACAACAACTAGTCTTTCACTGTCAAACATCAAAACCCTGGCGGAATGCGCCTCAACTCATCACGAAGCATCTCAATGACTGACTGTACCAAACGGGTAGCTCTATGATACTCTTGATAAGAATGCGGCCCATCATGCATCAAAGCATCCAACTCAAGAGTGGCACTATACACTATCGACTGAAGTCTCTGTCTCATCATGTAGTCTGGCTAAAGTGCGGCTAACGGTCCTCTATCTCTCTGGTCAAACAATCCCATGATCTCCCTGCACTAAGATCTCCAATACTCAGCATCTCCTCTCACAACACTGTACTCATGATACGGTACCATATATGGCTCTGCAACCTGTCCCACAGACTCCTGCGATGGAACTCTAGGTATCCCTTCCATGCCCTACTGTGGGAAACCCAACTGTAATCCCACGTCGTACTCATCCATCCCCTCGCTCAGGGCCATCTGAAATACCTCTAGCTCTGGAGAATATACAGGCAAAGGGGGTAGTACTGCTGGTGGAATCTCTAGCTCCATCTCTGGTATAAACTGATATTCTACCAGAAGTGGAGGTGGAAGTAGTGGCTTAAAGAACTCTAAAGGATCAAACATCTCCATGGGATCTGGTAATAGCTCTGGAGTTGGTGGTGATGGCTCATGGGGCAATGGTGGTGGTGGTGGAGGTGGTGGAAACATCTGTGATGGTGGTACCTGAACTGGTATCTCGGCGGATACTGGCGGCATAACTGGTGTAATCGGCCCAGCAACAGTCCTATCGGAAGATACTGACGATGCCATCTGATAACACAACAAGGAAAGATAAAGGGTCACTTAGTAATCCTAGAACTTATAATTTCCTAATATAAGACTATATAAACCCTACTACTCATATTCCTATCTAATGTGATCTCCCTATCTTATCTTAATCCTAATGTTCTTATTTTCAGGGACCTAAACCTACAACTCTGATGCCAAACCTGTAACGCCCTCCAAATCCGGGGTATAAGTCTGGGGGTTACTAGCTAATTATCAAACCAATATTACAATTAAACAGATATATATCTAACCCCTTAATAGTATCCATGATCTTTTCAGGTTAAAGTATGAAAACAAGAACCACTATCTAACTTTATTACAAACCAAAATTAAAATCTCACAAAACTCTCTTTATTACAAACCATTGTCTAACAAATTTTAAACTAAATTCATCTTTATTCAAACTCACACATTATCTATCTACACTACACCTGCTCAGGTAACTTAAAGTTTTCCTCCTGAATTAGGATCAGCATTCTTAGTATGAAAGGGTCCCGTGGCTTGACTCGTTTCTTTACCAGGCGAGTCCTAATAGGTTTCATTTTCCTTCTTAACTGAAAACAATAAGGTAAATAACAACAAAAAGGGGTGAGCCATAAGTTGCTCAACAAGTCCTCAATATAACAACAGTTTAATAGTAAATTAAATGAACTTGTAATTTGGTTACATCTGCAAAGATATAACCCTGCAAGAAAAGAGCGAAGGCCATTATCGACGAGTATCAATAAACTAAACTGGACACAAGTTTGCTCCTATATCATGGTGATCATCCAGGATACAGTGCATATCCATACCTCAATGTATAGATCCAGTCGGGTACCCAGGCTCTACGGCCCAACATAAGGATCCGGTTAATTTTCGGTCCTTAGGATCAAGTATAAACCTAACCCTAATCGTCATCATCCAGTCCATAGAGGAGCAACCGGAACAATCAGTATGCTTTTCATATATTTCAACATCAGAATATATCAAGTTATATGTACAAAATTATGTTACTATTGGAATATGAATAGAGGATTCAACGAATTAGGAGAAATCAGGAATCGAAATGATATATGAACTAAGTCATGATAAATGTGTGTCAGTGATTGTGAACAAGGATTATCAGTGTGTAATTGAGATAAAAATATGAAAGTACTTCACTATTCTGAAATTAGAATAGGGGAAAATGTTAGATATATTTGATAATGTCATGAATAATATGACTTGTGTTTAGTTTTCAGATCTTACTTAACTGGAAATCAGTACTTATACTGAAGTCGGAACTTAAGTTGTCAGAACTTAAGTTATCAGGAGATATTTATCAGGAGATAATATCAGGACTTAAGGAGACTTTCAAATAAGGAAGGCGGCTGATTGAAAGGAAAGAAGATCAAGACAAATGCAAGAAGAGATATACATGAAGAAGGAATTCTATGAAGAATAGAATACTTGGAAGAAAAGATAACTAGTTGATATATTTTAGGAAGCATAATTATATTCCATATCAATTAGAATTTATCTTGTAACTGTGTAGTATATAAACACAGACATAGGGTTTACACTATATGTGTTATCATAATCGAAGTTATTATTTATTGTAACCCTAGCAGCTCTCGTGATAAGTTGTTCATCACTGAGAGAGAACAGTTCCATATTGTAATAGAGATTATTGTGTTAAATAAAATCTGTTTTCTGTGTTCTTATATTCGATTTGATTTTGATAAACACTGTATTCAACCCCCTTCTACAGTATGTGAGACCTAACAAGTGGTATCAGAGCAGATCTATTAACACACAAACAGTTTAAGATCCAAACACAATCATGTCTGAAGAAGAAAAAACTCCAACCAAGCCCACCAAAACTGAAGAACCTCCAAAGACTCAAATTCATAGTCAATATGAGACTATTAGAGTTCCCATACTGAAACCATCTGAATATCCCATATGGAAGGTGAAGATGTCTATATTTCTTGAAGCTACAGATCCAGAATACCTTGAAAGAATTAATGAAGGACCAAACAAGCCAACCAAACTCTCTATTGTAGTTGCAGGTGAACCAACAAAGTTTGTTCCAAAGGAGAAGAGTGATTACACTGCTGAAGATATCTCATCGATTTCTAAGGATGCTAAGGTACGACACTTGCTGTATAGTGCCATTGATAATGTCATGTCAAATAGGGTAATTAACTGCAAGACTGCAAAGGAGATATGGGATGCCTTGGAGATAAGATGTCGGGGAACTGATTCAATTAAGAAGAACAGGAAGACTATACTCACTCAAGAGTATGAGCACTTTGACTCAAAACCTGATGAGTCATTGACTGGTTTATATGACAGATTTGTCAAACTATTGAATGATTTGTCACTAGTTGACAAGGAATGTGATCTTGAAGATTCAAATCTTAAATTCATGTTAGCTCTTCCTGAAAGTTGGAATTTGAAGGCCACCACTATAAAAGACAACTATAATCTTGAAGAAACAACTCTTGATGAAATTTATGGGATGCTCAAGACTCATGCACTTGAGATGGAACAAAGAAGCAAGAGGAATGGAAGAAAGTCAAGGACAGTTGCTCGAAAGGCTGAGGAGGAATCCCCCAAAGCAGCTGGCTCAAGAAAAGGCAAAGGAAAAGCTCTCATCACAAATTCTGATACTGGATCATCAAGATAGATGCTGATGAAGAGATGATGAAGCTGTTTGCTCTCATGGTGAAAGGAATCACAAGGATTGCATACAGGAAATTCAGAAAGGGAAAGAAATTTTCCAGGAAAGGTGCAAGTTCTGATAAGAAGGGTTTCAGAAAATCTGAAGGCAAAGAAAGAAAGTCTGACAAAGGAGATTACTCAAATGTCAAGTGCTACAACTGTGGTGAGAAAGGCCACATATCTCCTGATTGCAAGAAAGTGAAGAATGACAAAGGCAAGGCTCTTGTCACAAAGAAGAAAAGTTGGACAGACACTTCAGATTCTGAAAGTGAGGTGAACTATGCCTTGATGGCAAATGCTGATAGCAGTTCTGATAATGCTGAGTTAAAGGTACCTCAAACTACTTATGCCTTTCATACTGATGATATTAATGAGTTGAGAAGATATCATAAAACCATGTTCATTAGTTATAGAGATCAAACTTTAACATGTGAAACATTAACTTCTGAAAATCTTGCTTATAAAAAGAGGAATGATTATTTAGAAAAAGAGTTAGACATGTTCCATCAAACTCGGAAAGATAGAGATGATGCATTTTATGTTAGGGATGAAGTACTTAAAATAAATGAATCTCTAAAAACTGAGTTAGAAAAGGAAAGAGAGATTATCAGGACTTGGACTAACTCTGGCAGAACAACTCAGAATTTGTTAAGTAGTGGAAACTGGAAAGAAGGATTAGGTTATGGAGATGATAAGAATGATAAGGGAACTGTAGAAGATGAGCCTATAGTTGTTAAACAAAAGCCAAAGGTAAATCCTATTAAGTTTGTAGCTGTAAAGTCTGATATTGATAAATCAGAAGTTAAAGAAAAATTAACTTCTGACAAACCAAAACAATATAAGCCAACTGAAGTTAACATAGGTTTGATGACAAAGAAGCAGCTTAAGCATAAGCTGAAAGATGTTAACAATGTAAACAAGGTAAAGCTGCCTAGGAAAAATAGGAATTAAAAGGAAGGTGTGAATAAAAATAATGATTATAAGCCTATTCCTAATCCTCCTAGAAAGAAATATTATAATTGTGGAAATTCTAACCATCTGGCTTCTTTTTGCAGGAAAAATAAGAACATAAACTCCTTACCTTCAAAGTCAGGAGTTAAGAGTCAGTCTGTTAGATATAGGCCATAAAATCCTTGTTTTCATTGTGGTAGTTTATGGCATTCCATTTATACTTGTAAGGAATATCATAGTTTGTACTATGATTATTATCAAATAAAACCTTCTTTAAAGAAAGTTAGCATTATTCCTTCTACTGTAAGTTCCGATGCAAAGTCTAATAGTGTAAATGCTGATAAGAAAAATTTTAACATACACTCTGATGCTAAATCCACTGCAAATGTTAACAAACTTAATAAGGCCAAAGGATACAAGCAAGTCTGGGTCCTTAAAACTAATCATTAGTGGTATTTGTGATTGCAGGGCAACAGGAAAAACATCATAGTTCTGGACAGTGGATGTTCAGGACATATGACTGGAAATAAAGCCCTGCTATCAGACTTTGTGGAGAAAGCTGGCCCAAGTGTCTCTTATGGAGATGGCAACATGGGAAAAACCTTGGGATATGGCAATATAAATCTGGGGAATGTCATCATTGCAAGAGTAGCTCTAGTATCAAGACTTAAATACAATTTGTTGAGTGTTAGTCAAATCTGTGACAGAGGTTATCATGTGGATTTCTTTGAAGAACACTGTGAAGTTGTAAGAAAATCTACAGGAAAAGCTGTTCTGAAAGGATACAGGCATGGTAACATTTATGAAGACAAGCTTTCAACAAGTAATTATGGTTCTGCAATCTGTCTGTTAAGTAGAGCATCAATTGAAGAAAGCTGGAATTGGCACAAGAAACTCTCTCATTTAAATTTCAACAATATAAATGAACTAGTCAAGAAAGATCTTGTGAGAGGTTTGCCAAAATCAGTATTTGTTCCTAATGGCCTTTGTGATTCCTGTCAAAAGGCAAAACAAAGAAAATCTTCATTCAAGAGCAAGTCTGAATCTTCAATTCTTGAGCCTTATCATCTACTACATGTTGATCTGTTTAGTCCAGTGAATGTCATGTATATTGTAAAGAAGAAATATGTTATGGTCATAGTGGATGAGTTCACCAGATACACATGGGTATATTTCTTGCACACAAAAAGTGAAACTACATTTATCTTGATTGATCATGTCAAACAACTGGATAAAGTGGTTAAAGACTCTGAAAAAATCATAAGAAGTGATAATGGCACTGAGTTCAAGAATTTAATTATGGAAGAGTTCTGCAATGACCAAGGAATCAAGCAGGAATTCTCTGCTCCTGGAACTCTACAGCAAAATGGAGTTGTTGAAAGAAAGAATATAACTCTCATTGAAGCTACACGAACTATGCTTGATGAGGCAAAGTTACCAACCTATTTTTGGGCTGAAGCTGTGCAGACTGCTTGTTTTACTCAAAATGCAACACTCATTAACAAGCATGGAAAGACACCATATGAGATGGTGAAGAAAAAGAAGCCAAATCTGAAGTATTTTCATGTATTTGGATGCAAGTGTTTTGTTTAAAAGCTGATGAAGGAATTTTTGTTGGATATCCATTTTCCACAAAAGCCTTCAGAGTCTACAATTTAAGAACAAGGGTTGTCATGGAATCTATCAATGTCTCTTTTGATGATAAGAAGATTACAGGACTTGAAGATTTCAATGTTCATGATCAGCTGAGATTTGAGAATGAAGTTTTAAATTATGATACTGTAAATCCTGACAGTCTAAATCCTGATAGTCTAAATCCTGATACTGCAAACTCTGATGGATTAAACTCTGATGTTATTGAAACTGTGGTGACTACGCCAAAGGAACATGCACCTGTGCAGGGGGAGCATCTTGAAGATACAACCACATCTCAAGACACATCAAAACCTACAACTGGCTCTTCTAGTTCTGATTCATCAAGTTCTGATGGGCCAAGTTCTGATAATTCTGGGAACTCCAATTTTGAAGGATCCAACTCAGAGAGCATAATTTCAGGGGGAGCATCAGAAAAGGTTGATGAAGACAGCATGGATCATGGATCATGGGGGAGCATCCAGTTCTAGAGATAACCTTCCATCTGCAAGGAAGTGGACTAAAGCACATACACCTGACTTAATTATTAGAAATCCTGATGCAGGTGTCAGAACTAGAACAGCTACAACAAATGAATGTCTCTATCACTCTTTTCTTTCTCAAACTGAACCAAAGAAAGTGGAAGAAGCTCTTCAAGATGTTGATTGGGTGCAAGCAATGCAGGAAGAGTTAAATTAATTTGAAAGAAATAAAGTCTGGACCCTAGTGCCAAGACCAAAGAACAGATCTGTAGTTGGTACAAAATGGGTGTTCGGAAATAAAACTGATAGTGATGGCATAATTACAAGGAATAAATCAAGGCTAGTTGCAAAAGAATATTCTCAACAAGAGGGAATTGATTATGATGAAACATTTGCACCAGTTGCTAGATTGGAAGCCATAAGGATATTTTTGGCTTATGATGCTCACAAAAAGTTTACAGTCTTTCAAATGGATGTAAAAAGTTCTTTTCTTAATGGATAATTGGAAGAAGAAGTATATGTTGAACAACCTCCAGGTTTTGTAGATTCAAAATTTCCTAATCATGTCTACAGACTTGACAAAGCACTTTATGGCCTTAAGCAAGCTCCAAGAGCATGGTATGAGACATTAGCTCAGTTTCTTCTGGAAAGTGGATTTAACAGAGGGACTATTGACAAAACACTATTTTATCTCAACCATGGAAAGGACTTACTTTTGGTGCAGATATATGTTGATGATATCATTTTTGGTTCTACAAATGACAGACTTTGTAAAAGGTTTGCCAAACTAATGCAGTCAAGATATCAAATGAGTATGATGGGAGAACTTAACTATTTTCTGGGCCTTTAAGTCAAGAAGAATGCAGAAAGAACTTTTATTTGTCAATCTAAGTACACCAGAAATTTGATGAAGAAATTTGGAATGCAAGATTGTTCAAGTGCATCCACTCCTATGGTGTAATAACCCCAATTTTTGGAATTTTTGAAACACTGATGAATAGTAACTTTTTGCTGATGATGTTGATTAAGGAAAATTATCAGACCACGCTATATAGGAGTACTGTTATGGAAATTCTAAGATCGTATTAGTATTCCATAAAGTAAATGAGTGTATGTAAAGATTGTCAGAATCAAAATTCGAACAGTTTGATTTTTCCCGAAAATCCACCAGATACCGAAAGAATTGAGTATAAGGTAACATGATTAAAAGGATTTAAATTCAAGGATTATAAGAGAGGATCATAAAAGGAATATAAAATATTGAGAAAGGTTTAGGGGAACCCAAGTAATAAGATCCCGGATATGATCCCTCATACGATAAACGAGAACGAAAGTTAAGCGAACTGTATAACAGATAAGCGGTCATTAGCCAAGTAATTAAGAGTTATTCAAAGAGGTTAGTGGGTGATGATGTCATCACACCACAAAGGGAAGACAAGTGTAAAAAGATGACACAAGCTTGATGACATAAGCATGACAAATGGATTTTGTTTTGTTGGTTAATTTTGGACCATGCAAAATTAACCATGGTAAAAAATTTAAATCATTTGCTAAGACAAAAAGAGAAGCAACCAAGCGTTATTTCATAAAACAAAAAGAAGGAGAGTTGACTTTGCTTCCAAGAACAAAGCTCTCGGCCAAAACAAACCCAGCAACTTCAAACTGCCATATCTCCTTCAATACTCACTCAAATGTTGTGTTCTATAGCTCCTTGGAAAGGTATTGAGATGGCCTACAACTATTGTTCACAAGTCTCGTCCAAATAAGCATGGTAAGACCCTAATTTTTACAGTTCTTTCAATCGGACTTTTAGAAACTTCAAAGCCAAAATTTGTGTTCTTCATTTCTTTGGAAAGATCAAGCTTGTAGGAGGCTCCCTAAGGCTTCCTAGAAACTTAACACCTCCCAAGGAAGGTATAAACTTCACAACCTAGCCTTTACTTTAATTATTAGTAAGTTTGATGGTTGGTTTTCTAAATAAGAAGCATGATCTTTGATTATTAGTAGTTTGATTTGAATTTAGAGTGCTTTGGTGAATGAATCTTGTTATAGTTAATAGAACTTGATTGTGGTTGGTTGAGATGAAGAATCTGGAGAATAAGGACTGGTATAGTATTATTTAGTTGAGGTTTTGATGTGTTAATAATTGTGGGTTGTTTGGTGAGGTTTTGGTGTAGTGAGAAACTTGGAAAACTCGTAAACATAGTCGTCGTAATGCCAAATTTACCTTAGACTGTTTTTGTTCTTAACTTTAGGACCTGTGAACTCACTGAAAGATTCTACCCTTTGCCATTTTTAGATAGTTCATGTTACGAGCTTCGTTTTGATATGTGGTTCGCTTGAATCCGATGTACGGTTTAGGAGAAGCGACCATTTTAAGTAACGGTGTTTCGCGAATGAACCATTACCCCTCGCCTTACTTTGAAACCTTGGTTAAGGCCCTTAAATGACTAATTGGAGTATGAAACAATTATTTAAAGTGGATTAGGCAGTTGGTAGAGTACTCGCGAAAGAATCGTCTTAAAATTTTTAATGGTTAATTTATTAAAAATGGTAGAGCCGAGGGTACTCGAACGACTTATGTGATTCGTTAAGCGTAGGAGTGACCATAAGCGAACGTTAGGGTTCAATTGGTTAAAGTCTAGTTTCTTAAGCGACGGGGTTTAATTCCGACTTATGTTGTTGTTTATAGGTTATCGGACCCATTCAAAGCTTAAGTCTATCCGGGAACACTCAGGCAAGTTTTTTACCCGTTATATTGTTGTTGTGATGTATATGTGTATAAGCATTATCTTGTGATAAGTGCATGATTGTTATTAGCAAATCTTGTGATATATTGGAGCATGCTGATATGGTATATATGCATGTCTGTTTCGTAATCTTGATATCTAATTGTTGATTCAATTGCTTATAAGTTGCATAATGCCTATGCTAAAGATAAGCAGTAGTTGCGTATACCCTTAGTATAGGGGACCCAAAGGTGAACATATTTTCTAAACCGGGAGACGATGTTCCCGAGTATATTATATATATATTTATTTAAATATATATAAATAGTTTTCAAAACTATTATTCGAATAAGGTTTATTCGATAACTTTATTTCAATTAATGAGTATTATTTTGAATATTCATTCGAGGACTTATGACTCCGCTTATTTTACTTAATGAATATTATTTTGAATATTTATTCGAGGACTTATGAATCCGCTTATTTTATTTAATGAATATTGTTTTGAATATTCATTCGAGGACTTATGACTCCGCTTATTTTATTAAATAATATTCTTTATTTTATTAAAGAATAATGTTTCGATAATCAAACTTATTTTCGATTATTCAAATAAAGATCGTACTTTCGTATAAGTATATCTTTGGTTATTTATTATTCATTTCAAGTATGAGTTTTAAAACTTCTACTTCAATTATTTTTATAAAGATTATTCTTTATGGGAATATTATTTAAATAATAATATTCAGATATTTTCTAATATATTGGGACTTATTTATTTTATTAAATCAGCATTACTCCAAACATTCTTAAAAATGTTTTCGAGTCTTCAAAATGATTTTTAAAGGTTAGGGCGGATCCCAAAACTCATTTTTTTATATTTAAGATCTTCCTTTCGAAGGGGATTTAAATACTAGCTCAAAACCTGAGGGATCCGGCTCTATGGTGTATTTTATATTAGCAACAAGGTTGCTGTTTTGATAAAAGAGTTTTTGATTACTTACCCAACACTCGGGAAGTAAAATTCTTGGAACAAGTTAATCCATTAACAGGCACCACCTGGGAAATATCGGTGAGTTTTCCTTTCCAACTAGATACGACTTCTTGGTGGAGCCGTATCAATAAGTTTCTACTTGGGGAAAGGGGGGACGAGCTTTACGTTTCAGAGTCATGGATTTCATTTGAACTAGGAGTGGCGTAAGTGGTCGAGTGGCGCCGGCCCAGCCTTATTATATTGGCCCAAATGGCCTGAAAGTTCCGCTAAGAAGGTCCATTCCTTAGGAGTCTGGGGTTCGGTTGACAAGTAAATCTGACTGTTCTCCTTTACATGTAGAAAATGGTGGGGTTGCACTACTGCGACTGATCATCGCGAGTGGTCTTCCTAGCGTGGCAAACTCCCATAATGAGTTCATCATTCAATTGGATATTTCTGCAACACTACCCAGAGCACTTCGGTAGAAAGGCTACGGTTGGGCGATTGTTGAGTGTTGGCAGGGTCAAGTTTTCAAAATGATGTTTTCATCAAATGAAGTATCTCGTAACTTCATTTCATTTTGATGATATTTCAAATATTGATTCTATACAATTTTTGTCGTGTAGCTTCATCTATGGGATGAACTATTTATACCTTGAACGGTGGTAGTTCAAGTAGTATTCGGAAAAAGATATAAGTATATTGGAGTATCTTGTAACTTCATCTTTTCAACTTATATCTAGTTAATGATTATCTTGTGAATGACAAAGGTTTTCAGAAAAACGTTGAGACAAGGTTAGATATATCAGATCACCTTGCAACGATATTTTTATACAGTTATAAACTGGAACTCTATGTATATTATACATGTCAGAGGATTTCTAAGATTGTGAAAAGTATATATGTATATATATATACTGAATATTTTGCGAATGGTCGCGTTAAGATATCAAACTTGGTTCATTTTTTTACTTGACCAAGACTTTCATGAGTACTATAAGAATGCTCATATATTGTTAATCATTATACATATTATTTCGGTGAGCTTGTTGCTCACCCTTGCTTTCTTCTTTCATCACACAACATCAGATAGACAAGATGAACATGACCAAGATCCCAATTCGCGAGTGGATAGGAAACGTTCCGCAGTTTCCTATAGGCGTTGATGTCGCTGTAGCTGAGGTAGGAACTACCAATAGGCTAGGCTTTCAACTTTTGATGTACCAGACTTATGTATCTTTATCAATTGTAATAATAGCAAAGAAATGTAAATTTATTCAGAAACCCTTTTAAGGTGTAATGGCATATAATTGTGGAATAAAATGACTCGTGTTATTTTTGGATATTCATCTCTGAGACTATAACTTGTGGTGTGTGTGTTTATTGTGGAGTCACAGTACAGAGTAGTTGATTGTTTATTAAGATTGGGTGTTATTAAGGGAAATGGAACTCGTGACAACTCGGATCCCCGACCCCGGATTTGGGGGTGTTACAGAAATGGTATCAGAGCTAAGCGCTATAAACCTCAGAGATGATGTGACGTTAAGATAATAAGTTCACTAAGATAATAAGAACTCTTGGCAAGTTCATAGTCGGGCTACCTAACGTAGTACTGACACTTAAAATCCTTATAGGAACCCTTATAAATATCGTGATAGGAGCGTAGTTCGTTATCGTATATGGTAGCGGGACTCCGAACCCTGAGGTTGAGGAGCAACGACGCGATGATGTTTTATTAGTTATTGGAGATCAGATTATGGATCTGATAGAGCGTCCTAACATGGGACCGGATGATGTTCATATTGAGGATGTAGCGGTTGAGGATGTTGTCCAAGAAGGGATTATCGCTGAGAAGGATCCCGTGAAGGATCCTGACAAGAATGAATAAAGGACCACTGAGGAATTGATGACCATGGTTAGGGCGACTACCAAAGGTAGGATTGGCCGGTCACTACAGGAGGTTCGTTCAAGTTCGTAAAGATAGTATCCCCTTTAACGCGGCTTACTCATAAGACTGAGAAGTTCAAATGGACAGAGAAATGCGAGAACAGCTTTCAAGAACTCAAGCAAAGGTTGGTGATGGCTCCTATGTTGGCGTTGCCGGATGGAAAAGGAGATTTTGTGATTTATAGTGACGCTTTGCATAAGGAATTAGGGTGCTTCTTATACAGCACAACAAGGTAATCGCGTACGCGTCAAGACAATTAAGGGAATATAAAATTCGATATCCCCACCCATGAGCTTGGGCTCGTGGTAATAGTTTTGCCCTAAAGATTGGAGGCACTACTTGTATGGAGGGAAGTGTGAGATTTACACAAGCCATAAGTGCTCTAGTGCATTTTCACGCAGAAAGAGCTTAACATGCGCCAAAGGAGGTGGTTAGAGCTAATCAAGGATTACGATTATGAGATTCTTTATCATCCAGGGAAAGCCAAAATGGTGGCTAATGCCCTTAGTATAAAGGAGAGACTCAAGATGGAAATGTCGTTGGGAGAGTTGATAAGAGATTTTGAGAAAATGGAAATAGAAGTGAAGGTAACCGGAGCCGGTACCGAAAAGCTGTTTGAGATTGCAATACAACCCGAATTATTGGAAAAGAACATATTGTGCCATAAAAAGTGATGAATGAAGGCAGAGAGCCAACAAATAGATAAGAGATTAATACCGAGAAAGATGATAACGAAATAATGAGGTATTCCTACAGAATTTGGGTTCCAAATGTTCAAGAGCTTAAAGATGAGACCTTAGATGAAAGCTAGTTTGAGGAATAAATTTTAGAGCAAACCCTGAACGTGATAGTCAGGGAGGTTGCCATCAAGATAGAAGGAACCCATAACATAATGAAGTGGAAAATGAGGATTTAAAACATGTAGGATGACCCCGATTATGGGGGAGGAGGAGGGAACATTCAGACTAAGGAAACAGAAGTCAAGTAAGGAAAGGAGACCTGAGACGGTACTCCTATACGATAATTTATGGACCTTTCTAGACAGAACTTAGACTAATATCCCCAACCACCACCCTGAGGAAACAATGCAGTGAGAAATTCTTTCAGGACCTTTAAGTCACTAAGCTCTCAGAGTTCCAAGGAACAAGCTGACCCAGTCGAGGCAAGAGCCTGGCTAAAGGAAATATAGGAATCATTTGAGATTCTAAATGATTGACGAATCACAAAATATTGTTTTTATCACTTACCCTCCTAAGAGAGAGGCCACCCGCTGGTGAAAGGCCAAGGAAGGCACGGAGCAAGAGATTATAATAAACTGATTTAAGTTCAGTCAACTGTTTTCAGGAAAGTACTTCCCAAGGTTATGGAGATAGTGTAAAAGCTTTAGAGCCAGAACAAAGGCAGACGAGTATGATGAATTATGAATCTAAGTTGTAAAAGTTGTCAAGATTCGTTCTGAGGACACGAATCCCGAATGACAGGATGTTTGAAATCAATGCTTATGTTGTGTTGGTTCATGAAATAATGCTAAGAGAAAGGAAAATAAAAAGAAACTGAAGTGGAAAGGAATATAAAGGAAATAGAGTTTGAGGAATGATAAGGGAGTTGGGTATGAGGAAACCCTAAAGACTCGTAGCAATAGAAATAGAAAAGTATGTAATCGTCAGGATGAGGGTGATTCACCATGAGTTAAAATTGATGGTTGAAGGCATAAGAGATATATATATTTTATCCCCTATAAGTTGGGAGGATTCGAGGAAACCTTGAGATAGTTCGAAGGATAAATAATGAGACGCGGATAGACTGAGGAGACAAGGAAGTAAGAAATTAGGAAAATTGGATGAAGGAAGTGACCTTCAAGAATGTGAAGTGTAAGACCGGTGGCTTGATACCCAGAAAGGGAGACGCCAGGTATGAAAGATATCCCAATATTGAGATGACTGTTGAGATAAACAACAAAAGTAAATAAGGAATTATTAAGAAGAATTTCACATTGAACACGACCAATATCTTCTAGAACATCCTTGTTGTCATTACCAAATTAGGCAAGCAAAGCGGAAAAAAAAACCGTTGTTATCTTTTGGAGCCCATATGGTTTGACCTCAGTTTGAATAAGGATGCTATTGTGAAATTAAGTATAGACTATCGAAGTGAGAATGATTGAATAAGGTAATCTATCAAGTATATATGACTTGATTTATCCATGGAAAAGATGTAAGTATCTTTTAAAGGCGGAATTAAGAATAAAACCCCGATAACTTGAAATGAATCCTAGGGGAATGCATAAAGGTTGGCATTTCACCCTTAATAGGGACAGCATGAGTTTTGACAGTATGAATTGGAAAGGATTAAGGTAACAAGAACCTTTAAGGATCAGTGGAGAAATTTTTCAGAAGTATATAGACAATGATTCTGGTATTAGTAAATGGTATCTTGATATGCCCTGTGCCTAGGGTGTACCTGATGAAGGATTTAAGGATAACCTTAGAGGTTTTACAAGGAGAAAGGTAATATTCAAAGTTCTCAAGAATAGAAATTTTGATGAAGGAAACATGACGTAATTATAATAATTCCAGGTGGGGCACGTGTTGAACCATAAGAAAGTGTAGATCGATCCAATGAGGGTCGAGATTGGTGAAAACAAGAATGACCCAAGATAAGAGACGTCCTAAGTATGATCGAGAGTCAGTCATGGCAATGTTCACATCTAAAGACTAAGGCAATGACTTATGGAAAAATGGTGATTTTTTTCTCACCGGGGCTTAAGAGAAGCATTTTCACATAAGCGGTGATTGAAATGAGGTAGAAAATTTAGTTGGAGGTGGTTAAAATGACATTGATTGTAAGGAAATTTTACAATCAGGAAATGCCAAAGAGGTGGCCAACACTTTAAGTGTAAGAGGACAATTATCGGCGCTCGTGCCAGAGGAATATAGTGATAATGGTTAATTCCGTGAAGGTTGTATTATGGTGTGAAAGATTGACATTCCTTCTGATGACTATGCGGTACTCAACCGTAATAGTAGTTTGGTAAAGATTTAATTCATGTAATCACCGTGGGCGGGCTTTCTATCTTAGAAGGACCTATCTTGAGATAAGCCAGGAGCATGTTACGAAAGGACTAAATGAACCTTTGAGCTTCATGTCTCCCAGTAAAGAAATATGGTTAATAATGGTATTAGCCTGCTATCGTTGCTTTGATTGAAACTCTTCTGCAATTTTTTCTAGCTTCATGTCATGTATGTACGTCAGGATCAGGAATGTTCTTCACAAATCATGAATGGTGATTATGTTACCTCTTTAGAAGGAGGTAACATAATCACCATTCATGATTAATATGATATGAATGGACTCCGTATGGTTAGCTATTAAAACTTCATGGAAAACGAATGACTACAATAGGTCAACGGTGGGCCATAGTAATTCAGGAATGATTCTGCGAGTAATGAGCCGATTACTTACAACCGTGAGAGTTGTATTGGAATGGATGTTGAGAGTGAGTACCACTAATTGGGTCGTGGTGGTGTATACGTTATCATTGATAGGCTAATTAAGTCGATTATCTACCTATTGAATACTTATTCCTTCTTATCAATAGAGAGTCGTATTACTATACGAGGAAGGTTGCGATGCAAGCATAGAATTCTAATAACGATGACGTCTAGAATGAAATCCCAGATTCAATTTTCGATGTCGAGGGAGTTTCAAAGGTGATTATTTATAAGCTCGAGCAAGAGCATGGGTCCATAGAATGATGGACGGAATAGTAAATATTCAGACACGTGAAATACGATGATATAATACTTGATGTTGATATATATATACGTATATGTTTTGTTCTCCTATGACAAACCTCTATAGTTCAGAGGTAGATTCCAAGCCAGATATTTTGTAGCAGTATATTTTATATATATACAATTCTCTTCAATTCGTTCTTTTCTCTCCTTTTCATTTCATATAAGCTGAGAAGAACAACCCTTCCAGAAGGGGAGGTATTGCCGAATGACTATCTATCTGTGTGATAGAAGCCTAGTAGGATACCATCTATTATTTAATTGCTTGTCAAGTACTAAAGGCTGGCCACCTTCTGCACTAACTATTTAATGTAACAAGTGTTCATGATCATAGTGATCTCTCAATAAATTCTTTCACTTCTATATGAAGGACCAAGCTTTCGAAGATGGAGGTAGCTAGAGATGAAGTGGTACCAAGTATGGTGGTATTCTGATTCTAACGCGTTCGTGATACTAAGGTTGACGCGATTATTAAAAGGTTATAGAACGCTAACGAGCAAAAGTGTAATCAGTATAAAATTTGGTACGGAAGATAGTAACGATTACGAACTGGAAAAGAGTGGGTATTGAGAAGCAAAAGCTATAGATCTAGATTAGATAATGAGAGTCTGTACAATACACTTGAAAGAAATTTGGAATGATCACTTAATGCGGATTGAGTTTTCTTACGATAATAGATCGTATGTCAGTATCGAGATATCGCCTTATGAGATCCTTGAGGGAACACAATGTCGATCTCCCTTATGTTAGGATGATGTTGCAGAGCGCAAGATGCTCGGACCAGCAGTGGTCCAAAGGACCAAGGATATAATAGATCTAATCAGAGGACGGCTGGTAGTAGTCCAAGATGGACATAAGAAGTATGTTGATTTGACACGAAAGGACAAAGAATAGTAAGTAGGGGACCTAGTGCTGTTATAGTTATTCCCTTCGAAAGGATGGATGAGGTTCGGAAAGAAAGGAAAGCTAAGCCCACAAATTGTTGTACCCTTGGATATATTAAGACGTATTGGGAAGTTAGCATATGAGCTAGCCCTACCCCCGAGCATGTAGCAAGTTCATAACGTGTTCCACGTATCAATGTTAAGGAAGTGTAATTCGGATGCCAGACAAATAGGAGAATACGAGCGCATGGACATGCAACCAGACTTGACCTATATGGAGCAACCAGTAAGGGTTATGGATTGAAAGGAGCAAGTGCTTAGGAACAGGGTTATCAGACTAGTCAGAGTTTTGTGGTAAAACCACAATGTGGAAAAAAAAAATTGACTTGAGAGTTAGAAAGCGTAATGCTAGAAAAGCATCCCCAACTGTTTTTATCTGATTCCGGGACGGAATCCTTTTAAGGAGGGGAGATTGTAATAACCCCAATTTTTGGAATTTTTGAAACACTGATGAATAGTAACTTTTTGCTGATGATGCTGATTAAGGAAAATTATCAGACCACGCTATATAGGAGTACTGTTATGGAAATTCTAAGATCGTATTAGTATTCCATAAAGTAAATGAGTGTATGTAAAGATTGTCAGAATCAAAATTCGAACAGTATCAAAATTCGAACAGTTTGATTTTTCCCGAAAATCCACCAGATACCGAAAGAATTGAGTATAAGGTAACATGATTAAAAGGATTTAAATTCAAGGATTATAAGAGAGGATCATAAAAGAAATATAAAATATTGAGAAAGGTTTAGGGAACCCAAGTAATAAGATCCCGGATATGATCCCTCATACGATAAACGAGAATGAAAGTTAAGCGAACTGTATAACAGATAAGCGGTCATTAGCCAAGTAATTAAGGGTTAATCAAAGAGGTTAGTGGGTGATGATGTCATCACACCACAAAGGAAAGACAAGTGTAAAAAGATGACACAAGCTTGATGACATAAGCATGACAAATGGATTTTGTTTTGTTGGTTGAGTTTGGACCATGCAAAATTAACCATGATAAAAAATTTAAATCTTTTGCTAAGACAAAAAGAGAAGCAACCAAGCATTATTTCATAAAATAAAAAGAAGGAGAGTTGACTTTTGCTTCCAAGAACAAAGCTCTCGGCCAAAACAAGCCCAGCAACTTCAAACTGCCATATCTCCTTCAATACTCACTCAAATGTTGTGTTCTATAGCTCTTTGGAAAGGTATTGAGATGGCCTACAACTATTGTTCACAAGTCTCGTCCAAATAAGCATGGTAAGACCCTAATTTTTACAGTTCTTTCAATCGGACTTTTAGAAACTTCAAAGCCAAAATTTGTGTTCTTGATTTCTTTGGAAAGATCAAGCTTGTAGGAGGCTCCCTAAGCCTTCCTAGAAACTTAACAACTCCCAAGGAAGGTATAAACTTCAAAACCTAGCCTTTACTTTGATTATTAGTAAGTTTGATGGTTGTTTTTCTAAATGAGAAGCATGATCTTTTATTATTAGTAGTTTGATTTGAATTTGGAGTGATTTGGTAAATGGATCTTGTTATAGTTAATAGAACTTGATTGTGGTTGGTTGAGATGAAGAATCTGGAGAATAAGGACTGGTATAGTATTATTTAGTTGAGGTTTTGATGTGTTAATAATTGTGGGTTGTTTGGTGAGGTTTTGGTGTAGTGAGAAACTTGGAAAACTCGTAAACATAGCCGTCGTAATGCCCGATTTACCTTAGACTGTTTTTGTTCTTAACTTTAGGACCCGTGAACTCACTGAAAGATTCTAACCTTTGCCATGGTTAGATAGTTCATGTTACGAGCTTCGTTTTGATATGTGGTTCGCTTGAATCCGATGTACGGTTTAGGAGAAACGACTGTTTTAAGTAACGGTGATTCGCGAACGAACCATTATCCCTCGCCTTACTTTGAAACCTTGGTTAAGGCCCTTAAATGACTAATTGGAGTATGAAGCAATTATGTAAAGTGGATTAGGCAGTTGGTAGAGTACTCGCGAAAGAATCACCTTAAAATTTTTAATGGTTAATTTATTAAAAATGGTAGAGCCGAGGGTACTCGAACGACTTATGTGATTCGTTAAGCGTAGGAGTGACCATAAGCGAACGTTAGGGTTCAATTGGTTAAAGTCTAGTTTCTTAAGCGACGGGGTTTAATTCCGAATTATGTTGTTGTTCATAGGTTATTGGATCCATTCTAAGCTTAAGTCTATCCGGGAACACTCAGGCAAGTTTTCTACCCGTTATATTGTTGTTGTGATGTATATATGTATATGCATTATCATGTGATAAGTGCATGATTGTTATTAGCAAATCTTGTGATATATTGGAGCATGCTGAAATGGTATATATGCATGTCTGTTTCGTAATCTTGATATCTAATTGTTGATTCAATTGCTTATAAGTTGCACAATGCCTATGCTAGAGATAAGCAGTAGTTGCGTATACCCTTAGTATAGGGGACCCAAAGGTGAACATATTTTCTAAACCGGGAGACGATGTTCCCGAGTATATTATATATATATATATATATATATATATAAATAGTTTTCAAAACTATTATTCGAATAAGGTTTATTCGATAACTTTATTTCACTTAATGAATATTATTTTGAATATTCATTCGAGAACTTATGACTCCGCTTATTTTACTTAATGAATATTATTTTGAATATTCATTCGAGGACTTATGACTCCGCTTATTATATTTAATGAATATTGTTTTGAATATTCATTTGAGGACTTATGACTCCGCTTATTTTATTAAATAATATTCTTTATTTTATTAAAGAATAATGTTTCGATAATCAAACTTATTTTCGATAATTCAAATAAAGATCGTACTTTTGTATAAGTATATCTTTGGTTATTTATTATTCATTTCAAGTATGAGTTTTAAAACTTCTACTTCAATTATTTTTATAAAGATTATTCTTTATGGGAATATTATTTAAATAATAATATTCAGATATTTTCTAATATATTGGGACTGATTTATTTTATTAAATCAGCATTACTCCAAACATTCTTAAAAATGTTTTCGAGTCTTCAAAATGATTTTTAAAGGTTAGGGCGGATCCCAATACTCATTTTTTTTATATTTAAGATCTTCTTTTCGAAGGGGATTTAAATACTCGCTCTAAACCTGAGGGATCCGGCTCTGTGGTGTATTTTATATTCGCAACAAGGTTGCTGTTTTGATAAAAGAGTTTTTGATTACTTACCCAACACTCGGGAAGTAAAATTCTTGGAACAAGTTAATCCATTAACAGGCACCGCCTGGGAAATATCGGTGAGTTTTCCTTTCCAACCAGATACGACTTCTTGGTGGAGCCGTATCAATAAGTTTCTACTTGGGGAAAGGGGGGACGAGCTTTACGTTTCAGAGTCATGGATTTCATTTGAACTAGGAGTGGCGTAAGTGGTCGAGTGGCGCCGGCCCAGCCGTATTATATTGGCCCAAATGGCCTTGAAGTTCCGCTAAGACGGTCCATTTCTTAGGAGTCCAGGGTTCGGTTGACAAGTAAATCCGACTGTTCTCC
This sequence comes from Apium graveolens, assembly GCF_009905375.1. Taxonomy (NCBI): domain Eukaryota; kingdom Viridiplantae; phylum Streptophyta; class Magnoliopsida; order Apiales; family Apiaceae; genus Apium; species Apium graveolens. The sequence goes on from NC_133652.1 coordinate 101,679,001, forward strand.
TTTACATGTAGAAAATGGTGGGGTTGCACTACTGCGACTGATCATCGCGAGTGGTCTTCCTGGCGTGGCAAACTCCCGTAATGAGATAAAGCAGTAATAATCATTTATTTAGTGGGAGCAGTTTTTTTTAAAAAAACTGAACGTGCAAAGTCATAATTGCTTATTACCGTGCCCATTAACTTTTGCCTTAACTGCTACATGTTTGACAGGTGTAAAGGTCTGTTCCACTCCTCATTATCTGCCGTAACGTGGGTTATCTAAGTAAAAGACATAAAAGATTTTCAAATCTTTTATTCATATTTTTATTCTATTTCACTCTCTCTTTTCTTATTCTCTCACATTTTCTGACGGTTCACTCTATAGACATTTCCACAAACACCTTTCAGGCAAACAAGTTTCTAATTAATTTCTGATGGCGCCCAAGGATTTAATTATCGATGGAGCCAAGTTTGTTCCAAATAACTATACTGCAATCTTGAACAAGGCTGAAGCTCCATCAGATTTGCACTTTGTGCAAGATTTCTTAACAAATAGTGAGATTGGGTATGCTTTGACCCAACCTCAAACCATTTCAAGCCAACAAGTACTGACATTTTGGAGGACTGGGATTTTTTATGATGGTGGTGCTAATGGTACTCCAAGCATCGTATTTGAAGTAAATGATGTTGAACATGTAGTAACTCCTGGGGAATTTCGCAAAGCTCTCCATTTACCAGAAGGTTGTACATTCTCAACAGTGGAGGACCCTGTTCTACAACAGATTATGGCCAGTTTGGGTTATGAGAAAAGTTTGGGAAAGCTTGGACAACTGAAAAGAGAAAATATCAGGAAAGAATGGAATTTTTTCTTTGATTGCATCACTAAGGCATTCACCAATAAATGCTCCAACTTTGATGCTATTCCAATCATGAGTCAGCAAATCGGGTATACTCTTATTCATCAAACTCACTTTGATTTTGCAAATGCTGTGCTAGGTTTCATAGGGGATAGGATGACAGAGGATAGGAATGTAGTATACTTTGCTAGATTCTGTCAGCTTATATATACTTTTTGTTGTGCTGATGAACCCCAACCTATCACTGATTTAATTCCACCCTTTAAGCTTACAAAAAGGGCTTTTAATGATTTGTTAAATGCTGACATTAAGAAACAAGTGGTTAGACCCTTACAAATACCTCAGTTAGTGAAACAGATACTGGTAAATATTGATCCTTAAACCTACACATCTGTTTACCCTGATGTTCAACCCACATCCCAGCCACCACAACAGCCATCAGAACATACCACATCTACACAAACACCTCAAACTTCTCAACCTCAACCTACTCAACCCTCAATAAGGACATATTTCAAACCATCACAGTCATCTCAATCTCAACCTTCAGCACATCATGTGAAGCCTTCATCTTCCAAACCCAAGAGGACTAAGACAGTACCTCAAACTCAACAGAAGAGAAGGAAACTTGTTCTGAGAGATGAGTCAGACACTGAGGAACAGGTTCCCATGTCTGAACCTGTTGGAGTAGAAGCTGAGAAGATCTCTTCTCAGAAAGACACTGTAACTGGGAGTTCTAGGTCTCTCAAAAGGCCTAGAAAACTAAATCCTGATGATAAAGCTCCTACAGTGTCTCCACCCTTGAAGAAAAAGAAAAAGCAAAGAGCTCACAGGGACACAGTTGAGTCAGGATCAGAAGATGAGGAAGTAGCTAAGGAGGGGGGTCAGGAATCTCTGATCCCAACAGAACCAATTATTATTGAATTACTTCCTTCAGCACAACCAGAAACTACTCAAGACAGAGTGCCTACTCATCTTGTGTCACCTATAATTAAACAAGTACATACTGATTACCCAAGTACAAGTGCTGAGATTGATATTCATAACTTGATTGTGCCTGAGGTTTTGTACTTAGAAGCTCTACCAACTCAAATCACTCTACCAACAACACCAATCCTAGATGCTGATTTTAATGAAGATATTCCTATTACACCAATTCTGAATCTGGATGATGAAAATCAGATTTTATGTGGGCATCAAGGTTTGGTTGTTGATCAGAACCTAGTTGGAGATCAGCACTTAGAGGATGATGTTGAAGCCTCAATAGCCTCTCATACTATTCTTTTATTAGAGGATGCTGATAATGCTGATTCTATAAGTTCTGATGCTGCTAATGATGGACTTACTGGTGAAGCTGCTACCAATATAGATGCTGATGCAACTGGTTCATCAGGACATGCACCTCAACAAGCTCCAAACAAAGCTGAATTAATCAAGAAGTTTGTTAAAGAAGAGGCACCAGTACCTTGGAGTGAACTCCTATAGGAAGGGAGTGGACTAAGGAATGGAACAAAGTTGATTTTGTTCCTTCTTCAACCATACTTGCTGACCACTTGACCAAAGCTGATAAGATGCTACTTAATGATGATTTCAAGACACAGCTCAGAGTTACTGCACTAAGTATAAGGCACCTTCAAGGTGAACAATCTGTAACTCAGGCTAAGGTAGACAAGATTCAAGAATCCATAAATCAGCAAGATATACTTGTCAAGCTGGACAAGAAAAGGTTTTTCAAACCTACCTTTGACAGAGTTGAGTATATTGAGAAAACTCAGGAGAAGCTTCTCATCTCAGATTGATGAAATTTTGAAGAATCAAGCTTCTCATCAAAATCAACTCAATGAGATCCAATCCTCATTGGAATTGCTTCTCTCTCTTCTTTTACCTGCTGATGCCAAAAAGGGGGAGAAAGTAATTAAGTCCAAATGCAAAACTATTAAGACACTAAAGGGAAAGGATGATAAAAAAGATGACCAGGGAAACTCTGGAATGGGTGGAGGTCATAGTCAAGGTAAAAGTTTTTCATCAAGCAAAGTTGGAACTACAAGTCAAAGAACAAGTTCTTATACTGGGAGAAGAATAAATTATGATACTGGTAAAAGGATAAGTTCTGATAAACATCTGGAACTTCATGAGGAAATTTCAAGACAGTTATTTCTGAAAGAAAATCCAGGAATGGACTTTGAGAGTCTAAAGGAAGAAGAAGCTAGACGTAAGTTAGAAAAAGTCAACTCCAAATCTGAAGCTTCTGTCGTCGAAAAGAAACTTCCTAAGGCTAAAGGCATTGTGATAAAAGAAAGGACAAATCCTGAGGCAACTAAAGCCAAATCACAACTGGAGATAGATCCAAGGTCCAAGGGCAAAGAAAAAGTTATTGAACCTGTAAAGGTTTATGTGCCATTTGTGGATGAAGAAATATTTGATGAAGATGTTAGTCTTACTCTGATAAAAAGGAAGATTTCTCAAACAACCTCTAACGTGGCTCATGTTGTTCAGAGTCAAGATATAGTAAGTTCTGATATAACAGTGAAGCAAGCAACCTCTGACATAGCTCAAGTTGTCTTGATATCAGAAAATAAGGAAAAGGAAACCTCTGACATTGCTCATGTTAAACCTTCCAAGTTACTCCTATCAGGATTCACCAAAGCTAAACAGGCTCAATCTTTGAAGACTACAACAAGTGGTTTTGAAGCAAGAGTTGTTATAGGAAAAGAAGCTAGAGATAAATCTGGATTGGGTAGTGCTGATGAAAGAAGAATACAGAACACAACCAATGATCCAACTTCTTTAAGTGAACCAGGTGTTGGAGCAACTCCTGAAAGATTGAATCAGCTTGAATCTGTACAGATGGTTTACCATACATTTTTGAAAGAACGCATCTTGTTATATTTTATGACAGATGGAAGGGTATACCATATTAGGTAGAATGCTATACCACTGAAGTACTTTGAGGAACTGGAATATGTTCTATTCTTACTTCAAATGAAGAACAGATTAACAGATGGTGCTGCAAATTATTTGAAGACTCAAATTCAAAGACAGAAGAAGCTTTACTCTGTAAAGTCTGATAGCACATATTGTCCAAAGTACAGAGATCACAAAGGTGATATTGTTGAGATGAAGCCTAACTCTGCTAAGATTATAACTACTTTTCTGGGTTATAAGGCTGTGGAATTCAATCTTGAGTCTGACAAGGCATATTTAATCAGACTAGATCAGGACATAAGGAAAGCTAGAATAAATGATGTCAAGGATGCTATCTTTCAAATTGGTGAAGATACAGTTGAATTGAAGAATGCTAAAAGGAGGATGATTAATGAACTGGAATATGCTAAGAGATGTTTGTTAAAGAACTATCTCAGAAAAACTCCTGATATCAAAGAGATCAGTAATTGAAGCCAAGTCAAAGATCTACAACTGCTTAAACTCTGATGTGTATACAGACTATAGTTGTTATCAGACCTTGAGAATGGTAAAGCTACAAGGACTGTAAGTTGTAGTTATCTAGTCAAATTTTCATGCATTTGTACTTAATTTTTTTGACATCATCAAATATCTATTAAACTTGTATATTATGCTAATTTACAGGTTGGGGGAGATTGTTAAATATATTTGATAATGTCATGACTAATATAATTTTTGTTTAGTTTTCAGATCTTACTTAACAGGACAAATCAGTACTTAACTGGAAATCAGTACTTATACTGAAGTCAGAACTTAAGTTGTCAGAACTTAAGTTATCAGGAGATATTTATCTGGAGTTAATAGCAGGACTTAAGAAGACTTTCAGATAAGGAAGGCGGTTGATTGAAAGGAAAGAAGATCAAAACAAACGCAAGAAGAGATATGCATGAAGAAGAAATTCTATGAAGAATAGAATACTTGGAAGAAAAGATAACTAGTTGATATATTTTAGGAAGCAGAATTATATTCCATATCAATTAGAATTTATCTTGTAACTGTGTAGTATATAAACACAGACATAGGGTTTACACTATATGTGTTATCATAATCGAAGTTATTATTTATTGTAACCCTAGCAGCTCTCGTGATAAGTTGTTCATCACTGAGAGAGAACAGTTCCATATTGTAACAGAGTTTATTGTGTTAAATAAAATATATTTTTTGTGTTCTTATATTCGATTTGATTGTGATAAACACTGTATTCAACCCCCTTCTACAGTGTGTGAGACCTAACAGAAAAACTTGCCTTTCACGCAATCTACCACAAGTATTTCACCGTTCTATATCACCGGCTCGATTCGCCTTGTTGGCTTTGTCTCTATCAAAGAAATAGACTTATTTAGTCATCTCGTATCTCAATCACGTCTCAAACTGACTTCACATATGTAACGCCCCCAAATCCAGGGTCAGGAATCTAGGTCGTCACGCCATCCTTCACTCATGTGTAACCTGTATTGATTCAATAATCCAATAGACCCCAATCTCATGCACATACACACAAGTTATAGCCTTAGAAATGATGTACAAAATGTAATCTTCTTTTATTACACTCAAATGTACTTTACAGGATCTTAAACAATTATTCGTAACCTCTACATGAAGTTACAATAATTACTACTAACATCTTATACCTATCTGGATACTCTGGTCCACCTGAGACAAAGTTATAAGGGATTCTCCCCACGATTTCAAGTGACTAAGTCCCATGTCGTCATACTGGTAATCTATTGTGTTGTGACATTTAAAAGAAAGCAAGAGTGAGCAATAATGTTCAGCCATAATAATCAACAGTATGAAAAGACTGTTAAAGGAAATTATATTACTCCGTACAAGGATACGTATTTATTTAAAGTAGTTTTCTTGGTGATATACACCTCTTTTCAAAACAATTCTTTGATTGACTTATTAGTCTGCAAATACCTAAATGGTAAACCCAACACCTAGGCTTGGGTTACGGTATTGCATCTCAATTCCAGTTGGAAGAATATAGGACATTCATTGGAACCACCGCATACGATGATCCGTCGTACTATAGAAATAGTAACCTTTTCTACTAGTAGAAGGACGACACCTTCGTATCCCGGTTATCACCCTTTCCGCATTCGGGCTTCATATGTTTCCCCATTCAGCCCGGGTATATTTTGCATACTTCGTATGTCCTTCAGTACATAAGGTATCTTCTCATACAAAAAATAAATATGGCATTCTCCCCAGTCCACGAAGTACTGGATCTCTACCCCCTTGTCCTCTTAAGAATCCTATCATATACATGGAATCATCGAACTATATCGAAGTTCCCCAAGCATTTCGCTTGTTGATAGGCACAACTTTACCTCATATATATATATATATATATGTACTTCCGAAAGTTTTCGGAGGAAGTACTAAGGATGTGAGTTGACCGTTGTCAACATATAAGTAAATAAGGGGGAGTTTCTTTCGAAACTATATTCAAAATATTTGAAATAAGTCGAGATAATATTCTCCGACGATTTAAAATTATTGGAATGATTTTCCGAAAATCAGAAAGTATTTTAGATCAAGTTTTATGATTTTTAAATCATAAATAAATAATTTAATAAATAATCAATAATTAAATATTAATCGTTAAATAATTAAATCTCGAATAATTATACTTTAAAAGAATATTTGAAATAATATTCCTCAACTAATTTATGTTTAAGTAATTTAAAGTAATCTTTAATAATAAATCGGGTTTGAAATAAATAATCGTTGGAGAATACTTCTCCTATAATAAATGAACAATGAAATAATATCCATTATTCGAGTAATTAAATATAGTTGAGGGAATACGATCTTTGGAAATCATTTCAATAAAAGTTTGAGGTATTTAATGTTTCGCAAGTGGACATCGAGTCCCTTTGAATAAAATAAGTGCAGACTTTTGATCGTCCAAAACATCACCGAGATGATTCCCGGGTGTTTACTTTAATATACATACCGACCGACTTTCGGTCTATAATATACATGTCACGCTACTCTCTAGCATTAAAATTTCTTAAATATAACAACTCCGGAATACTTCCGGGTTTTTATAAACTTACACTACCAATCCTCGGTCTAAATATATCGTTTCAAATCCGGTACTTTTATTATACCAAAATTATCATATCTTATGATTCAATATATAACAATTTATAAATCTCCGTAAAACATTTATCATGCATATATTGAAGTACTTAAAAGCAATCACAACACAACAGTTCTAAAAAGGTAGGGTTTGAAAACTTGCTTGGAATCCAAGATACGTTTTTCGACTTCTTCTCGTTCCGGGTTTTCTATTCAACAAATATCATAATCTTAATTAGCATTCTTACTCTCATCACCAACTTATATTCTAATAAGTTAAATACTTCATAATTTTCAATATTCGACCGATTCGAAATAAGTATCAATCCTTGGTCGAAACGGACAGTCAAAGTAGTCTTCTAGAGTTGACTTTACCGAATATTACTATTACGCGACTCGCACTCTATCATTTTTAATAAATTGTAAAATTAGTATTTTAATACGAAACCACCTCGTGGAGTTTCTTTAGTGCATGTAATATTTATCATAAAAGTTTCATTTTGATAAAATAAATTCCATTAGGTGAAAAGTATTTCAAAAGTTCGATCAACTACGGAGTTTTACTATTCAAACCGCTTTCACTCAAACGTTGATATCTCTCAAACCGTTAACTCAATTGATGCACCGTTTTCGCGTGCGTGATCTAGAAAAAATTTAGAACAATCATTTAAAAATAGTTTTCTGGTAACAGTTACCCCGAAGTGGCAGTTTCCTAATAGGGGGTTGTTTTTGATATTTATACTCCGCGCGACCTCTGCTCCAAAATTTTTATTAAATTGAAAAATTAACATTTTTACTTGAAACTTTTATGGCAGCTAGTAAAATATATTTCTTACTCTCTGTAAAAATATCATGATTTTTAAATAGTTTTAAGTCGATCATTTATATTTACAAAGTTCGTAATTTGTAGCAGTTTTGTCGTGTAAATTCTTTTTACTAATATGGTCATAACTTTTAATCTGTAAATCGGAATCAAGCGATTCAAGCGCCTAAATGATCCTGATAAAGTTGTCTATCATAATTAAGTCTCTTTTTTCAGGAAACTACAGTTTATACATTTGGGAACTTCTGCAGAAACTTAAGTTGAGTTTTGTTCGTTTTAACGAGGTTACGATTATGATCTGAGTTTTATTTACGTCTTAAATCATTATACCACCATCAAAACCCATCAAATCATCATATCAACACTAATTCCTCTAAAGAACATCATGTTATTGAGGCAACAATCATCAACCTTAATACTAATTAACTAAATATCAAGATAATATGAAATTAATCATCAAAACCATACTTATATCCAAGATCCTTACTTTTCTTGAAACTTAAAACTTAAACAAAGTTTGGATGAATATTTATACCTTTCTTGAAGCTTGTTAATACTTAATAAAGTCCTAAGATCCTTGATGAAACCTTGGTCTAGCTTTAGGTTCCTTAAGCTTTCATGAAAAATCAAGAAAACAAGTTAGTGATTTTCGGAGTTACTATTCACCCTCAACTTTAAACATTTTTATAAAATTGAGAACTTCATGGATGGGCATGAAATTTGGTGTGTGACTTACCCATGATATGAGAGAGGTTTGGTAAAAATTTGGTGAGTTTTGAATGAGTTGAACATGAGATATGAAGTTTTCTCTCCCTGGTGTTCTTGAAAATCAGGATGGTGTTTTGTGTGAGAGAGAGAGAGTTTGTTGCTTCTTGAATGCTTCTCTTGGAAGATTGTATTATGTGAATTTTATATCTTCTAGTATATATCCTAGGAATAGATAATGTTGGAAAACATTTGGACAATTTTAGCTAGCATTCCTAGGTTATAAGCTAACTAGTTGGCCTTTTAGGCTTTAGCTCACTATTCTTAGCCTTGGATGATCATTCCTACATCTTTAGCTTACTATTTGATAAAGTATCCATGATTACTTTTCTACCATGGTTGGTTAGCGTGATACATTTATTTATTCGTTTACGTGTTTGTTCGATCGCTTAATCATTTTCGTAATGATTTCTCGTAAACGGTTCGCGGCGTAAATCATTTCGTATTTATTATTTATGTTTTGAAGTATCATTATTGGATATAAATCCATAAGATTTTAAATTCATAATTATATTTTGATTCCCGTAATCCTCGATGGTTCGTAAATACGGTCATTTTTCAAAGTTCGTTTTCTTCGAAAACTAATAGAATTTACATACACTAATTTGGTACGTATAATCATGTTATTTATTCTGAAACTCAATTTCTCATGCACAACATAGTGTAGGCTAAAAAGTTTTCCCCGTCTGCCAGGGTTACTATTCATTAAACGTTTTTACAAACTCTCAAAAATTCGAGTTATTACAATATAGCCCTTATTGTCTACCCATCCACGTATTATTGACTTGTATAATAATTACTAGCAAATAAGACTCGATTAACCATATAATTCACATAGCACATAAGTCACATAGTCATTCTAGGTTTTAAAATAATTTTTAGAATCGAAATCGACTCGTTATTCGCTTAACTAAACAATATTTGGCTCGTTTCCTATTTTCGGGATTTTATTGGACTCGTCTTTATACGCAATAAGACTTATAAGTAAATAAATATCGAAAGTTGACTTACTTCTAAAGGAAATTAAGATTTAAAGCTATTTTAATAAATAAGTTTATTAAAACGGATAAAACGGATAAACGGTTCAATTATTATTCAATAAATAAGAATAAAGCAATATATTATTCAATTTAAATAATTATTCCTATTTATTGAACCCTAAAAATATTTTTAAATAATTATTTGGGAAAAATCAGAATTAAAAATGATTTTTCCATAATTTTTGGAATTAAAATGAATTTATTATGATTTATTAGAAAATATTTGATTAATTATTAAAATAATTAATCATTTTTAAATAATTATTAAATATTAAGTAAATTAGTAATAAATAATAAATAATTTAATAAATACATAATTCTGATTTTTAGAAAATATTTCAGAATTCTTTATAATATAAATCAATTAATTAAATAACACGCCAGATTTTGCCCAGAATTCGGCCACTGGAGCAGATTCCGGCAGGCTTGATTCAGGCCAAAAACAACACTGTTTGGTGTGTTTTTCACAGGGTTTTAATTCTAATCACCAACAGCAACCTATCTCCGGCCAAAACGAACCACGAATATCCAGTAATCTCCATCTCCGGCGAAATCGATCAAAACTCCGGTCAAACATCAATCTAACGATTCTGTACATGAAACTTTATATTCTATAGTTCAAATCAAAGCTTATGAACTTCAATCAAACCCCTAACATCTCAGGAACCAAATATTCATCAAACTCAAAAACGTATAATTCAAAAATTGACGTAAACCCTACTAATTGAATACACTTATTCAATAATCATTTGTTCAATTAATTACCATGAATCGATCAGAAATCATCATATGAAGCTATACCAATCATCCTAATAACCCTAGAATCAAAATGACCCAAATCAAACATAAACCCTAGAAATCGAAAATCAAAAATAACGAATTAAAACATGAAATTATAGCAGAAATAGAAAGAACAGATCAAAACCTTTGATTTGAGTACTCGAGTCACTCAATTTGGTGTAGAAATCTGATCAAAATCAACGTTTTATTGTGCAACCCGAACCCAAATATCCGACCTGAATTTCAGAGAATTTTGATAATTTTTCTGATTTTTAAGTATTAAATATAAATATTTAAATAAAAATTAGGTTATTTATAGTAAGTAAAAATAATGCTCCTAATTAAAATTAAGGCCCTAATTATACATCTAATAAAATTAATTGGCCCCTATTTTATAATTTTTGAGTACTAATTATTAATTTTTAAATATTTTCTATATATACAATATATATGCCAAAAATTCCCAAAAACTGTGAATAATTTAAAAATACAAAGAAATGGTATAAATGAAAGTCCTATAATTTTATAAAAATAAAAATATGATTTTTTTGGGGTTTTTAACACCCAATGGGTCCAGGAAAAGTCATTTTTCGTCAAACAAGAAAATTTATAAAATATCTAGATGTTCAGAAAAACGCGATGGTACAAGTCGTTCTAGGGAAAATAAGGCCAATTATTTTATTTGAAATATCAGCTATTAAAACATAGTTCGGGTCGCATAACTTTTGATACAAAGGCTTTTATTACAGAATAAAATATCCGATAAATACCCGAAAAATATCCTGACAATACGGAATACACATAACACATAGCAGTTAGGGTTTTATAACTAATTACACATAAATGACATAATAAAACACATAATTTATCTTTATTATGATATAATACAAGCGTAATTTCTCAGTCGTTAAACTTGCAGCTGAGAACTCTTGAAAAATACCCTTGACTTTGCAGAATTCATTTAGAATTGCATTATTGAATTATGTTCCATTGTCACTCCTCAATCTTTTCACACAATGTTGATCTTCAGCCTGCTTCTCAATCTTCTAGATGTGTTCAATAATGATGTATGGAGTTTCATCCTTTGAATGCATAAACTCTACCCATGTGTACCTTCAGTAGTCATCCACCATCACAAGTGCATATTTCTTTGTAGAAATAGATAAGACATTAAGTGGTCCAAACAGGTCTATGTGAATAAGTTGTAGAGGTGCACTTATAGAATTCACATCTTTTTTTTGTGACTGGACCTTTTTATTTTGCCTTTTTGACAAGCCTCACAAATTTCATCTTGAGCAAATTCCAAATTTGGCATGTCTCTCACCAAGGTGTTAGTTGTTTTATAATTCAGGTGAGAGAGTTTCTTGTGCCACAGTTTGCTTTGCTCAATAGATGCGTTGATGTAGAAGCAACATATACCATCCTTATTTGCTGAGTATAGATATGTAACAAACAAGCTTCCTTTTCTTGCTCCTTTCAAAGCAATTTTACCTGGCTTTTTGCTGATAATTGAGTAGTCTTCTTTGTTAAATGAAACCTTGAATCTTTTATCTGTGAATTGACTGACACTCAGGAGATTTACCTCAAGACCAGCTACCAGTGCTACATCTTCAATGACAACATTTACAGAAATTAACTTGTAATTTCCTATTGTGAATCCTTTGTTGTTGTCTCTAAAAGTCACCAATGGGCCAACCATCTCCTCAAATTATGATAGTAGGGCCTTATCACCTGTCATATGTCTAGAGCATCCACTGTCAATGATCCATATGACCCTCTTCATTTTTCCCTACACATGATGAGGACTAAGTGTGTTTAGCTACCCAAACTGTGTTGGGTACATTCTTCTTTTTAACAGAATTTGCAGAAGTAGAATTTGATGATTCGGAAAGAACAATGTTCAATGAATATTTTGCATTTTCCCTTTTAGTTGTAGATCTAATTTTAACTTCTTTGAGATCTACTCTCAGTTTATGACAGCTTGTCATCACTTTCATATTGCAAGGAATGTAATCAAATCTGTCACAGAAGGAATAGGGATCTTCAGCCTTTGCTTCATTGCATTTGCATGCTCCCACTTTTGGCTCATAAACAGCCATTTTACAAAGATTAGTTAGGTAATTTGTTGAGCCACACTTTTGACATTGCTTCCTGGGAGCATATGCAAAAAATGCAAATTTGTTGCTCTTGTTCACTCCAATTTTCCCATTCCTGTTCTTCTTTTTCTTTCCTGTATTATCATTCTTGATTGGTGTCTTAGAAACTTGATTAACCATGGGCTTCTTCTTAATTTCAGCAGTAGGAGTGGTTTCTTCACTTTTTTTTTCATTGTCTTCGTCTACAAGTTCTTGCTTGATGACCAACTTAACTTCACTGAAATTGACTTCATATGCCTTGAATAAAGGCGCATCAACTTTTCTCAGCATAACTGGGACATCTTGATCTACAATTGATTTACCTTTGTCACCTTCATTTTTCTTATTGTTGTTCAAGGCATCATAGTCCAAACCAATACCTATATTAGCACATGGTTTATTTTTCTCATGGTATTCTCCAACCAACTAAGATGTATTTCTAAAATACTTCAATTTTACCTCATTCTTCTCTAATTTTTCCCTCAACACACCTTTTATTTCACTTGCACACTTGAGCTTGTTTTTCAAATATTCATTTTCTTGCTTGACAGTTTCAAGCTCAACAAGTTGCAGTTCCAATTCTTGCTTCTCAATCTTAAGCTTCTGATTTGTCTTTGACAGTCTACTAACTTCCTCAGTAGCTGTCACCATGCTTGTGTGGATATGAAACATCTCTACACTCATTTTTTCAATAGTTTCTTTATATTGGTTTGTATTTAAATCAATGGTAGTTAGAGTTGGTACCTCTGATTTTGATGAGGATGATTCTCCTTGCTCAAGAGCCATAAATGCATAGTTTCCAAATTCTTTATTCTCATCATCTTCATCAGTATCATCCTAACTCTTTTCTTCAGCTATGTAAGACTTTCCTTATTGTTTCTTCAAGAGAGCTTCATACTTTGCTTCCAGTTCCGGATAGGCTTTATCCTTCTTCACTTTCTTTGGCATCCTACACTTAGAAGCAAAGTGGCCCAAGTCATCACAGTTAAAGTACCTTATCTTTGAAATGTCAACAGATCCAGTTTTGTAGCCACCTTCGTTAGCTGAGTTATACTGAGTTTTTGGTTTTTAGTTGTTGTCATTTGAGGATTGTCCCTTATTCTTGAAAAACCTTGGATTTTTAACCCTGATGTTAGAGAAATTTCTAGCCAGGTAAGCCATATATTGATCCATCTCATCTAGCTCATCCAAGGTGTAGAATTCATCTTTCTCTAGATCTAAAATAACTTGTTTTCGAGGTCCCTTGTTCTTTTGCTCAACAGCATGAATGACTGGAATTTGAGCATCTTGTTCATCTTCACTTGCTTCACTGTCATTGACCAATAAGGCACTGGATCCATCAATTACATGTCCTTGGTTTTCCTTCAATGAATTTCTTTGTAACATTTCAAGGTCATATGTTTTCAAGATTCTATACAAGACTTCCAGTGTCATTCTGCTCAAGTCTCTTCCTTATCTAATAGCTGATATTTTCAGTTCAAGGTGGTCAGGAAGAGCTAGCAGAAACTTTAGGTTAACCTCCTCAGCTTCATAATATTTATCATAAAGTTGCAAGTCATTTATCAGTTTGTTGAACCTTTTAAAAACTTCAGTAATTCCTTCTTTAGGCTTGGCCATGAAACCCTCATACCGAGACACCAGTATTATCCTTTGATTAGACCTTACTTCCTATGTACCCTCACACAAAATTTCAATCTTCTCCTAAACCTGTTTGGCTGTGTGAGAGTTGACAATATTGTTGTACATAAAATTGTCAACTGACTCTATCAGAATTAGTTGCAGGCCACTATCCAGAGAGACATTTTCTTTTTCAAGTTCAGTGTATTTTGAGGGGTCTTTAAGGGCAAAATGAGCTGGAATGACCATGTCTGCAATAACCCCAATTTTTGGAAATTTTTGAAACCCTGATGAATAGTAGATTTTGTTGATTTTGCTGGTTAAGAAAATTTATCAGACCACACTATATAGGAGTACTGTTATGGAAATTCTGAGATCGTATTAGTATTCCATAAAATAAATGAGTGTATGTAAAGGTCGTCAGAATTCGAATTCGGACACTTTGATTTTTCCCGAAAAACCACCATATACCGAAAGAATTAAGTATAAGGTAATATGATTCAAAGGATTTCAATTCAAGAATTAAAACAGAGGATCATTAAAGGAATATAAGATATTAAGAAAGGTTTAGGGAACCCAAGTAATAAGATCCCGGATATGATCCCGGATATGATTGTTAGTCGCTAAACACGCGCTAATAATACACGCAAGTATACGAGTTCGCAAGTAGTATAGAATCTTTTCTAGTTCATTCCCACATAGACTGTATTGGTTAACTATCTAATTTATGCACCTAAGAAACAATGTATGGTAATTATCCAATGCTAAGACGATAACAAATTGAGAGTGTTTATAACTAAGAATTACGCTAACAATTATAACTACGAGAATAAGATTGACTGAATTGATATATATTACAAATATGGGATTCTAACTTCATTAAATACTTCATTCAATAGCCTTATTATTCTTAATCTTAGCATGCAATGGTGATGACACTAATCAGATAACACGAATCTGATAAACGCCAACTTTCGTTGCACGAGTACCATTCTACCAGACATCCACAAAAGAGATAGAAGCTGAATAGGCACCAGTTATATTGAGTCCCTATATGTCTATAGAATTTGACAACATAACGGTTTAAGCACAAGTTACCTATTTTGATTACATAGGGCAAGTAAGATGGTTAAAATTATATACGAATCATGCATAACAAATACATGAACCTATGCTAGCATGGCAAGTTCTAAATCCTTAAATTCATTTTCGCTTCATTAAGAATTAACACGCTATCTTATAAGTTCGCGATGCTCATAAGACGAATACGCACAACCAATACTAGGATATCATACAATCACCACATACTAATACATCAAACAATTTAACTAAAGAAATCCATAAATAAATCCGCTAGAACCCCACGATAACGATTTGGCCATAATCGGACTCATCATCAACGGGGTTCCGATGAAAACATGATATAACAAACGTAGTCTTTATACGAATAAATAAAACCAAGTACAAACAAGAGTATAGGTTCAGCAAAATAAGAAACAAGCATCGAAATTACAACTCAAAACAAAGATTCACAAGAATAAACTAGATCGTCTTCGCCTTTGTTGAATTGTGCTAAAGGTCTCTTGTCGTCTTCTCCTTGCGCTCTGGTCTGTCTCTGAATTGTTATCTATTAAAAATGACCTAATATGAATATATATAGCATCCCTCAACAATCTGGAAGCTTCCCTTTTAGAATTGTAATAGAAACAGGATTCTGAAATTTGGCCTCGGCGCGGCCGCGCGCTATCATAGCGCGGGCGCGCTGCATTTCTGGAACCCCGGCGCGGCTGCGCTCTATCACAACGCGGGCGCGCCGTCCTTCTGGGAAAAACTCAGATTTCTTCTTAAAACTTGCTGCTTTGAGCCGGCTTTCCACGAGCTTTTATTCCAACATCACCTGGACACCAAATTAGCACCAAAATAATGCTAATTCACCTGATTACCTGAATAGCGCCTGAAATGCAAAAAACACTAGAAAACACATTAAAACTCATAATAACTTGAGTACAAATAAACCAATTCAAAGCTTATTAGATCATAATAAAGTGTCATAAATGCCACTTAACATACCCCCAAACTTGAAACGATGCTTGTCCTCAAGCATAAACAGACTCAAAGAACAAGAAACAAAAATGCATGAAAGCAACTATATGAATGCAACGATCCCCAATAGAATAACTCAACCAACCAACAGGAAACATATCAACAAATGCAGTTATTCACATAAAGATCAATCAAATCATACAAATTTACAAACTAGAGACGTGCGTGTGTGAAGATGCTTACAGATATACTATCGCAACTAGATCAATAATCATGACTCACTACTCATCAAAGCAATCACAAGGTTATAAATAAAATAAAAAGCTAGACTCAAAATAACTTATAACACTTCAATTCTTATATTGGAGTTTTATACGGATTCATGCTTTTATTTACTACAAAATAACACAAGTATGCTTATTTGATCATGCAATGAGTGAGGTCCACAAAAGACTTATACAATAGTGCCCATGTAGCGAGCGTTAGGTTAGCGGATCCCAGACCATAAAAGCCTTAGGTCACTAGGCACAAAGTCCCCTAAGAACTTAATAACTCGAGTACTAAAGAGCCCACTCGTGATCAATTATAAATAACACTTATTTTTTTTCCTTTTTTTCTTTTTTTTTTCTTTCACAATTTCTGAATGAGTGTGTTTTGCTCCATCTCATTCAACCCTAGACTACTCATAAAAATATGAGCCAGCTACTAGCCATTTAACACCTAGCCACACAACTAGCAATGAAATCCAATTTCTTCAATTTTTAAATATCCATGTATTTTATTATTAAGAGAATACCCTCAATTCTAAATAAACCATGATCATGATCTAGCACTCTAGCAACCTATAAGACTTAGTGAATTAATACAAGTGTCTCTAGCATGCAAATCAATCCAATAAGACTCAACATCACTAAATACGAGATCACTACACTAGCATCAATATCGCAAGTTAATCAAAAAAATTATCTAAGGGATCATGTTATAATGCAAATACATGCAACTTCATGAACAAAATATCATAAAAACTACCAAAATAAAAAAAACTACATGGCAAAATGAACTAAACTATCATGAACATGCAAACTATATGAGACTTACACAAATGTATTCCTTCAACTACTACCCCCAAACTTAAAATATTCACTGTCCTCAGTGAAGGTAATAGTAAGGAATCAGGCATACCTACTCTGAATCAGAATCCTCACCCTCGAGGGGTGGAGTGTCAGGTGTGTCAGGAGGCGGATACACAGAGTCCTCACCAAAAATTGGCCACTGAATGTCAACTTCGGTGGCTATAAATATAGTCCCAAGTGCCTGGGTGAGATCCTGAGCAAAACGACTATGGATGTCGTGCATCGCATCCATCCTCCTCGCAAGACGCCTATATTGCATCAAGCTCAAACCAGCTCCCATGTCCGCTCCTGCTGCCTCCTGTTGATGCTGCGATGATCTTCCTTCATCTCCAAACTGAGATCTCCATGCAATCCTGCTCGCCTGACCAGCAGCTGGCCTCCCACCAGGTAGGTGGTCAAAAGAATACCCAAGCCCCTTCAGATCGGGCTTGCCTCCATCCCATTCCTGCATCATAGCCAAAGTAGTGCTATCGATCGGAGCACTCGGAATCTGCAACTGCTCATGTGTGGGCCAATGCACACAACTGCCACACACAGCTTTGTCACCACTGACGTATACGGAATAGACCCCGTAGTGCTCCCCCTCAAGAACCTCAGAATCCCCTGGTATATCACCATCCCCAAATCCACATAATCACCCTGCAAAATTCCATATATCAGACGTGCTCGCTCCACAGTAACCTCATGAATATGTGAAGATGGCATGATATTAGAACATATAAAAGTGTTCCATGCACGGGCAAACTAGTTCATGCCGGATGCCGGGAATGTAGAATACTCGGCGGCTGTGCCCCTCTTGATCTTCCAATATGTGTCGGGCCGGCACAGAGTAGCAACAATAAGATCCATATCAAAGTCCTCTGGAGTCTTATCGTTCCAGGTATCCTGCCCCACCTTCCTCGCAGGCTGCTCAATCACGGTCCTAATAGCCTCTGCACTATACTCCACCATCCTCCCTCGCACCACAGTGAAGCTATTCTTCTCGGCCTTGGCGTTCGTATAGAACTCGCGAACCACACTCATAGGCACAGCGGTTGGTGCCTCACAAAAAGGAACCCAGCCCATCTCCAAGATCATCTCCAAAAGCATACCATCGTTCTCAGATGGAAGGAACCCTCTCTCCTTAGAAATAGGCTTCGCGAGAAGCTTCGTGTACTCCTCCTCAACCTCGGGAGTAGAAAACCTGGGCTTCACACCACTCAAAGTTGAAGAATCGGTGGCGCTGCTATCGACTTGAGTTTTTTATCTCTTGGGTGCCATGGAAATTGATTAGAGAGAATAAGAGTTGTGGTGAGAGAGAATTTATGTTTGAGGGTTTGTGAATTTGTGAAGAAATTTGTGTATGGGGTGTATGTATATATATATGGTGAAAAGAGAATTAGATATGGAATAGAAGTGGGATTTGATTATGGGAATAATGGGAGTAATGGGTTTGATTTGGAGAGGGAATTATGGGATGTGGGGGAGTAAAATTCGGTTAGGAATTGATTTTGGGACAAAATTCCCGTTTTCCCCCCTTAATCTGCCTTTTATTTTTTTCCAAAGTCAGGACACGGCGCGGCCGCGCGCCGAGACGGCGCGGCCGCGCACTACTTCTGCTAAACCGGCGCGGCCGCGCGCTAAAACAGCGCGTGGTGTTTCTGTGTAAATGGCACGGTCGCGCACTGGGACAGCGCGGGCACGCCAGGCTTCTGCAGTCAGCCTGTATTTTTCATTTTTTTCAATTTTTTTGTGATTTTCTCTTTTCTTCTTGTTTCCTCTACCTAATAATGTACAACAAACTTGGGTTGCCTCCCAAGAAGCGCTTCTTTTACGTCGCTAGCTCGACGTAGAATCTTGAGATCAAGTGGACAATAAAACGGCACTAACCACCTTGCGGGTTGCCGTGTCACCATAATAATGCTTCAACCATTGATCATTTACCTTGAATGCTTGGCCCGGATCATTCTCAAAAATTTCCACTACTCCATGTGGAAACAAAGTTTTGATTATGAAGGGCCCTGACCATCTTGACTTCAACTTTCCAGGAAAAAGACGGAGACGAGAGTTAAATAAAAGAACTTGTTGCCCTGGCACAAATTTCTTGAGCACTAGACCCCGATCGTGCCATCTCTTGACTTTCTCCTTTTACATCTTGTTGTTTTCATAAGCTTGTCGAAACTTGTCAAGTTCATTTAACTGAAGCATCCTCTTATTTCCAGCTGCATCCAAGTCCAGATTCGATTTCTTCAAAGCCCAATATGCTTTATGCTCGACCTCCACAGGTAAATGACACCCCTTACCATACACCAACTGAAACGGCGACATTCCCAATGGAGTCTTATATGCTGTTTTATACGCCCTAACAGCTTCACCAAGCTTTAAAGACCAATCCTTCCTTGATGGACATACCACTTTCTCTAAAATGCGCTTGATCTCTCTGTTAGATACCTCAGCCTGACCATTTGTCTGAGGATGATAAGCCGTAGCAATGCTATGATTCACATTATACCTTTTCATCATAGCAGTGAACTTGCGATTGCAAAAATACGACCCCTCATCACTGATTATGACTCTTGGAGTTCCAAACCTTGTGAATATTTGCTTGTGCAGAAAATTAAGCACCACTTTCGTATCGTTTATTGGAAACGCCTTAACTTCAACCCATTTCGACAGATAATCAACTGCCAACAAGATATACTGATTGTTACAAGACGAGACAAATGGCCCTATGAAGTCAATTCCCCAAAAATCGAAGACCTCAACCTCGAGAAGCACATTAAGAGGCATCTCATCATTTTTAGACATATTACCCACATGTTGACATCGATAACATTTTAAAACAAACTGATGAGCATCTTTAAATAATGTTGGCCAAAAGAAACCTGTTTGAAGAACACGAGTAGCTGTCTTTTCTCCACCATAATATCCTCCATAAGCCGTAGAGTAGAAATCTCGCAAGATCCCCCCCCCCCCCGTTTCGCTGTAAGGAATACATCTCTTGATGATTTGGTCAGCTCCTTGGCAAAAAAGAAACGGCTCATCCCACATATACCAATTCACCTCATGAAAAAACTTCTTTCTTTGAGCATAAAATAAGTCGGGAGGCATGATATTACTCACAAGATATTGCACAATGTCTACAAACCAAGGTTCTTATTCTTGCACTCCAAACAGCTGCTCATCGGGGAAAAGACTCATTTATCAATGTCTTATCCAATGAAGTAGCATTAGGATTCTCTAAATGCGAGAGATGATCAGCAACTTGATTTTCAGTTCATTTTATGTCCTTGATCTCTAGTTCAAATTCTTGGAGCAAAAGAACCCATCGAATCAATCTAGGCTACGAGTCCTTCTTTGAGACGAGATATCGAATGGCGGCGTGATTAGTGAAAACTGTCACCTTAGTCCTAAGTAGATAAGATCGAAATTTCTCAATCGTAGACAATAGCCAAAAGTTCTTTCTCCGTGGTAGTGTAATTTAGTTGAGCACCATTTAGAGTCTTACTAGCGTAGTAGACTACATAAAATATATTGTTCTTTCTCTGCCCAAGAACTGCTCCAACTGTATAGTCACTTGCATCACACATCATCTCATAAGGCTAATTCCAATCATGCGCAGTTATGACAGGTGTTGTGATTAAAATCTTCTTCAATGTCTTAAAAGTAGCAAAGCATTCTTCATCGAATTTAAAAGGAACATCTTTCTCTAACAGACTGCACAAAGGCTTTGAAATTTTTGAGAAGTCCTTGATGAAATGCCTGTAGAAACCCGCATGACCAAGAAAACTATGAATCCCCTTGACAAAAATAGGTGGAGGAAGATTCTCAATGACCCCCACCTTGGCCTTGTCCACCTCTAGACCCTTATTAGAAACCTTGTTCCTGAGAATAATGCCTTGACGCACCATAAAATGACATTTCTCCCAATTGAGAACTAGATTGGTCTCAACACACCTCTTGAGAACATGTCCCAGATTCTGCAAGCATTCATCAAAAGAATCGCCAAAGACTGAGAAGTCATCCATGAACACCTCCATATTCTGGCCAATCATGTCAGAAATGATGGCCATCATACATCTCTGAAATGTGGCTAGTGCACTACATAGACCAAAAGAGACTCGTCTGAAGGCGAAAGTACCAAATAGACAAGTGAAGGTAGCCTTTTCCTGATCTTATGAAGCGATACAAATCTGATTGTAACCCGAATCTCCATCCAGAAGACAGTAATACTCATGACCAGCCAACCTGTCAAGCATCTGATCAATGAAGGGCAATGGAAAATGGTCCTTCCTAGTGGCTTTGTTTAGCTTCCGATAGTCCATGTAGAATCTCCACCACGTGACTGTCCGTGTAGGAATAAGCTCATTCTTCTCATTTGCTACCACAGTAATTCCACCTTTCTTTGGCACACATTGAACTGGGCTTACCCATGAACTGTCAGAGATAGGATAGATGATTCCTGCATCTAGCCACTTCAGAATTTCCTTCTTTACTACTTCCTTCATGATAGGATTAAGTCTTCTTTGCTGCTCGACTGTAGGCTTGCTACCTTCCTCTAGCAGAATTTTATGCATACAGTAAGAAGGGCTGATCCTCTTGATGTCTGCTATAGTCCATCCAATTGCCGACTTGAACTCTTTTAGAATCCTCAAAAGTTTTTCCTCATCACCACCTGAAAGGTCAGATGCAATAATAACAGGCAGAGTAGATGCATCACCTAAAAACGCATACCTCAAATGGCCAGGTAAAGGCTTAAGCTCAAGAGATGAAGGTTCCTCAATAGAAGCCTTGAGGCGTTTAGGAGCTTTGTTCAATTCCTCCATTCCAAGAGATTCGAAAGGCATATCAATATTTCTTTTCCAGGGAGAAGCATTCAAATACTGCAATTGCTCTTTACCTTCATCTTTTTCACTATCTGAATTCCCCAATATGGCTTTTTCTAAGTCATCAGACCTTAGCAATTGATCAAGTTCCGATGTGACCACCGAATCGACCAACTCCACTTTTAAGCACTCCTCATTATTAGTAGGAAATTTCATAGCATTGAACACATTAAAAGTAACATCCTGATCCAGAACTTGCATTTTAAGCTCACCCGTCTGCACATCGATCAAGGTTCGGCCAGTAGCCAAGAAAGGTCTTCCCAAGATTATGGAAATCTTTTTATTCTCCTCGAAATCAAGAATTACAAAATCAGCAGGAAAGATGAGTTTATCAACCTTGACCAAGACATCCTCCAAAATACCTCGTGGATATGTAATAGAACGGTCGGCCAACTATAAAGTTATATAAGTTGGTTTGGGATCAGGTAAGTCCAACTGCTTGAAGATTGACAATGGCATCAGATTGAGGCTAGCTCCCAAGTCACATAAGCATCTATCAAAAGATACTTTTGCAATAGTACATAGAATAGTGAAGCTTCCTCGATCTTTAAGCTTTGGAGGCAACTTCTGCTGCAACACAGCACTACATTCCTCTGTGAGAGCGACAGTCTCTAAATCATCTAGCTTCACCTTCCGAGATAGAATACCTTTCATAAACTTTGCATAACTAGGCATATGCTCGAGAGCCTCAGCGAAAGGTATGTTGATATGAAGTTTCTTGAACACCTTCAGAAACTTCTCAAATTGCTTGTCCAGCTTTTTCTTCTGTAGCCGCTTATGAAAATACGATGGAGGATAAATCTATTTATCCCCTGTATTACCCTCAAGCGGAGTGTGCTCAACAGTACTCTTCTTTGGTTTCACTTCTTCATCTTGCTGCTTTACTTCTTTTCCAGCCCCAGCTTCTTCAGTCAACTTTTGAGTTTGTTCGAGATTCGCAACCTTATTAGACCTCAAAGTGATTGCCTTTACCTGCTCCTTAGCTTCCTTCTTTCCTGACACTTCAGTGTCACTAGGCAATGTACCAGGTTGACGATTTAGCAAGACATTGGCAATTTTCGCAATTTGATTTTCCAAGGTCTTGATAGAAAACAACTTGACTTTTACACATAAGCTTCAACTCCTCTAATTCATATTTTTCATTACCTGGTTGCAACTGAAGTTGTTGTCTTGGTGCATACTACGGTTGCTGAAAACTAGGGGGGTTGTACTGCTTAGATGGATACTGGTGATAAGGCTATTGAACCGCATTCTAAGCGTTACTCCAACTGAAATTAGGATGATTACGGTTGTGAGGATGATAGGTGGCTGGTACAGGTTGCTGCAATCGCTAGAAGTTGCTCACGAACTGAGCTGGTTCACTAGAAATTGTGCACTGATCAGTCTCATGGGCATCAGTGCAAAGCTCACAGATACTACTGATTTGATTAAATCCATAATTAGCCAAAGTGTCCACCTTCATTGTCAAAGCCTTAAGTTGGGCAGCGATAGCAGTTGCTATGTCCAACTCCAGAATTCCTGCTACTTTCCCCTGAGTCAGTCTCTAGGAAGGATTCTGGTACTCATTAGCAACCATCAGTTCAATAAGTTCATAAGCTTCATCGTAGCTCTTAGCCCACAAGACTCCTCCTGATGCTGTATCAAGCATGGGCCTAGAAGTAGGACCCTATCCATTGTAGAAGCAGTTAATAATCATCCAATCAGGCATTCCATAGTGTGGGCACTTCCTTAGCATCTCCTTATATCAATCCCAAGTTTTACACAGAGATTCTCCAGTTTGCTGAGCGAACTGGGTAAGAGCATTCCTGATTGCTGCAGTCTTCGCCATGGGGAAGAATTTAGTGAGAAACTTTTGAGCAAGATCTTCCCAAGTTGTGATAGACCCTACTGGTAGAGAGTGTAACCAGCACTTAGCTTTGTCCCATAGAGAAAATGGGAAGACTCGTAGCTTGATAGTATCTTCAGTCACATCATTGAATTTGAAAGTGTCGCAGATCTCGATGAAATCCCTGATATGCATGTTAGGGTCTTCAGTAGGAGAACCCCCAAACTGAACTGAGTTCTGTATCATCTGGATCGTGCTTGACTTGATCTCAAAAGTGTTAGCCCTGATGGCTGGACTAATGATGCTAGACTGAATGTCATTAATCTTAGGCTTAGAATAGTCCATCAAAGCCTTCGGATTTTCTGCTTGATCACCTATAGCTACTACAATTGGCTCTTCAACTTTCTCTTCTTCTTTTACCTTCTTTTCTTCCTCAAAAACTTCCCTACGAACTACCACAAGTTCTTTCTCGGCTTTATCCAGTGTTCTCTTACGAGTACACGAACGCGTATGTAGACATCCTCGCTAGATTACTTGAAACCAGAAAAGGAACAAATAAGTAACTATGTCTGAGTCAATGAACTTTAACGAACACTGATGGAAAGCACATAAACTATAAATTAACACTGCAGTCCCCGACAGCGGCGCTAAAAACTTGTTAGTCGCTAAACACGCGCTAATAATACACGCAAGTATACGAGTTCACAAGTAGTATAGAATCTTTTCTAGTTCATTCCCACAGAGACTGTATTGGTTAACTATCTAAATTATGCACCTAAGCAACTATGTATGGTTATTATCCAATGCTAAGACGATAAAAAATTGAGAGTTTTTATATAACTACGAGAATAAGATTAACTGAATTGATATATATGACAAATATGGGATTCTAACTTCATTAAATACTTCATTTAGTAGCCTTATTATTCTTAACCTTAGCATGCAATGGTGATGACACTAATTAGATAACACGAAACTGATAAACGCCAACTTTCGTTGCACGAGTACCATTCTACCAGACATCCATAAAAGAGATAGAATCTGAATAGGCACCAGTTATATTGAGAACCTATATGTCTATAGGATTGGACAACATAAAGGTTTAAGCATAAGTTATCTATTTTAATTACATATGGCAAGTAAGATGGTTAAAATTACCTACGAATCATGCATAACAAATACATAAACCTATGCTAGCATGGCAAGTTCTAAATCCTTAAATTCACTTTCACTTCATTAAGAATTAACACGCTATCTTTTAAGTTCGCGACGCTCATAAGACGAATATGCACAACCAATACTAGGATATCATACAATCACCACATACTAAGACATCAAACAATTTAACTAAAGAAATATGCAAGGTCTCGTAAGAGGGCTATTTTAAGCTAGAAGGGGGGTTGAATAGCTTAATTACTAATTTAAAAATTGTTGTGGCATTTTAAAATAATTTATCCCTTTTTAAAACTTTACCAAGTGGTTATGCAGTTTATATGTGTGAAAAATAAAATGCAAGGAAAGAAAATACCACACGGCGATTTTATCCTGGTTTGCGATGGCGCAACCTCTAATAGATTCACTCACCCCTACTCCAGTCCCTGAGCTCCTCTCCCGGACTCGGGATTTTCCCTTATAATAAACTCACTCCTTTAGTATGCGGAGAAGCCTTTACACCCTTACAAGTATTTATCTTGGTGCGTAACACAAGGGTCACCACCTCAAAATAAATGTAATACCTACACAACTTATCTTGGACAATAACTCCCCGTTATTTCTTCGAAGTTATTGTAGAACATTTGTGTGGACTTGGCTTCCTTAGCTTTTGTCGATCTTGGATCTTAGTGATCCGGTCTTGGGTCTTTCCTCTTCTTCATGATGCAAAGACTACTAATTCCCCGTTAGTACGTCTAGGACTTGGGTCTTAGAACGAGAATCACCTCACGTCACTTCACCTCACTACAAAACTAATAAGACAATCCACGAAACAAAACAAGTAGAGAAAGGTTTGTTTGAACTATTATGTTACGGTACTAGCCCATAAGTAGTATAATATCCAAATAAGAATATTAAAACTAATTAGTTATACTTGACTTATGATAATACAAGATGGTCAAGTATATTTATAATTACTCTTTTATAGATTAAATTAGATAGGTGGAGTAATATGAGTAGTCTTTTTATATGAAGCACTTATGGCTTATGACTTCTTTAGTATTCTTCTTCTTTCGATTATATATTTATAGATCGAAGAATACTTTAATTACAACCTCGGAGTTGTAATTTTACATTTAATTATATCAACTTAAGGTTTTAAGGTATACTTGTATATTGACGATTATAAGGTCAAAGTATACTCTTTTAACTTCAAGCACGTTTATAAGATTTATGAGTCTTAGCCGAGATCCAAATAAGTTAAGTGCAAGTAATTGGCTTAAGATTGTGCTTTCGAAGTTCGGACGAATAATTACGAGTATTTTATAAATATCGTAGTATAACCCCACGAAACACTGAAGATGTTAGAAGGGGCTTATACGATATGACTCGTAATTATTTATATACACGATATGTGTTAGCCAAGATCCAACTAAATAGTGTGAAATTAATTGTCTAACTCGTAGATTTGATTCGTCCTTAAATTTAACGGATGATTATGAAGTGTTTATAAATCGAGTTATAATCCCCCGGAACACTAAAGATGTTAGAAGGGATTAAAACTATGATTCGTAATAATTGATGTGCACGAAATGTTTGAGCCAAGATCTAATTAAATAAAGTGCAATTAATTGGCTAACTCGTAAACTTAATCCGTTTTGATATTTGACAAATTATGAATTGTTTATAAATCGAGTTATAATCCCCCGAAACACTAAAAATGTTAGAAGGGATTTAACTTTACTTCGTAATATTTTATGTGCACGAATAATTGTTAGCCAAGATCCAATAATAAAAATAATTGGCTAACTCGTGAACTTAGGTCAAATATAATCTCCCTTTAGGAGATGAAGTACTTTTGTTTATAGATATTCTTCTTAAGATGATTTATGTAAAGATCAAGTACTTATTCGAATTCTGAGTTCGAATCTTAGTTCTCTTGAGAACTTTGTTTATAAGAGATCTTATATTAGAGCTTAAGATGAAGTAGAGATATTAAGTACAAAGCTCAAATAAAAAGAACTCAAATAAGAAGCTAAAAGTTACCACTTTTGAAAAACGGTCGGAAAAGTTCGCCGAAAAAATTTGCCAGAGGTTCGGCCGGATTTTGGCACTTTGGTCGAACTTGGGCAGCCCTTCGGGAGGCCGGGAAGTGGTAGTGGATGAGCTCACTTGGGGGGATAAAGCTTGGTTGGGTAAAGCTAAGCTTGGATTTTAAAAACCATGTATATAGGTAAGTATATAAAAGATAGAAGGTTTTTGAGATGAAGTGTGTGTATAGAATTGGAAAGAGATGAAGAGAGGCACTTCTTGAAAAAATCCCAGCAACTTTGTGACTCTTTAGCTTTAAGAAAATGGGTTGGGGTGGGGGTTTATTTATAGGAGAAGTTGGGTGGATTGAATGGTGGAGATTTGAGAAAAATGGATGGTGGATGGTGGATGGTGTATGTCACTTGGATTGATGACATGGAAAGCAAAGTGTGTTTCTTTGCAACTTTCCATATGAGACAAACAACTTTATGGATTCAAAATCTCAGCTGAGATTTTTTAATATATATATATATATATATATGTATTTTCCTTTTCTTTTAATTATTGTTTAATCACTTAATTAAGGATTAAACACCATTAATTATGACCACCTTAAAAACTCCTAAATAAATACCATAAAAAATATGATAAATACTTAAAAAATATAAAATGACGTCCTGCAAGTTTTGGTCAACTTTAGTCAATGGTAACTAGGTCAAACGTGGTCAAATGTGGGACCAACTGCCTTGATTTTTGTTCCCGGACAAAAATTCTCTGAATGCTACGAAATTTTTACCATAATTAGAAAATACCATTTAAATGATCCATACCAAATTTAAAGTTATTCTAGCATGTGGAAGTATTTTATCTAAAAATTAAACTGTTTTATCAGCCTTTCTTCCGAGTGAAAATATTATTGGTCTTGAAATAAAGGAGATGGATCTTTTGACCAAAGTTTTGACTTGAATAAATACTTAAAATATATTTGGATTATAGAAAATGTGTTTTAGTATTTTTGAATAATTTTCTCCGAGAAATGTTGATTTTACGAACCGTGAGAAAATTACTGTAAGTATACAGAATTGAGTTACAGAACTGAATCATGAATATTAATAAACTTTGAATAAAAACTCTTTTGATATATGTAGAGATATATTTTAGAGCGAAGAGTTAAGTATTTTTGATATAGCACGAGATCTCTAAAGAATATTTCTAATATATTCTTTATTCGAGCTTGTTGTCATATTCCTGTTGCAACACAGATCTAAGAAATATCATATCTTGATTCTTTTTTGATCATATTGCCTTTAGAGATATATTCCATAAAGATATAGTTTTGATATTTTATAAGAATGGAATATCTCTTTTATCTGTTTAAAAGACATGATTTTGTTAGTTTGACTTTTTGACTTTGATTTGGATCAATTAAATTCATGTCCTAATGGAGAGGATCTATGTGTTCTTAATTTTATGTTTAATCGTACAAATACCAAAATAAATAATATATCGAAGATATCCTTTGAATCTTCCCCTTTTTGGTATTTGTCAAACAAACATAAAATTAATAGTGTGTGCTTCCCCTTGGTGTATGCATGAATTTTTGAAAAGCATTTTGTACATAAGACATTTAAATAACTTAGAGATTTAATATCTTTCTTGAGGCCCTGCAAAATACCTTGTGAGATGTATCATACAATAATATATTGAAGCACAAGATAGATCCTTATATATAAAAAAGTTAGCAATATTTTAAAATTTTAAAAAGAGGAGTCTAATTCTCTTCCCCTTTTGTTTGGTTTATGCCAAAAAGAGTATGTTATTGCATGCCAAAAAGAATATATAGTTTATCATGGGAAAACATTATATAATGGTCAAGCAATGTAGATAAACATTTAATTTCATTTTGTTGCTTCCCTTTTGTTTTACTATATGTGATGGCTAGAAGTTTACATATTGAAATGGATTGATAGTAGCGTAAAGTTGATGAGAAATAGTTTGTATATAATTCATGCAGATTTAGATCAGGCATGGCAATTTACTTCTGCACAGATCAAAAGAGATGTAATTGGCAGATATATTAAAAATTACAATGTGTTTATACTTTCTAAAAAGAAATACTATCATAGTTGAGTTTGTAACTGTTGATCTCGTTTTAAGCAAATTATGATAGTTTAAATGTAAAGACAAAATTTCTTTTTGAACAATATTTTTAAGTAGTATTAACTTAAACGTGTTTTATATTGCCTTGTTGCATAATGTTTTTAAAGAGAGAGACTCCGTTTTTATTCATACATGAGCCGTGAAATGTGTCTTGTAGAATATATCCCGGATCGATTAATTTTAAGAAGAATTCATATATCTGACAAGTTATATCGACTGTAGTTCTCACAATTCAATCCTAATGCAAAGTAAAGCATTTAGCAATAAGTACATGTCAAAGGACCTAATACATTCTAAGCTAGTGCTTTTTATCAAATATCAACAAAGGATAACAAGTTACAAGATTTTGCACTAATACATGCTAATGGCAACTTAACCATTTAAAGTCCATGTACTAGTTCATGCTACACAAGTCTAGTTCTACTACAAATCATAGACTTCATAAAAATATATTTATATATAAGAAATTCGAATACATTCTATATGAGGTTTCCTAAACTGCAGAGACACTATCAAAAGTATACAAACTTTTAAGCAAGCTTGATGTAAGTAACTAACCAAATAGTTGTGAGAAATTATACCTGTTTTACCTTAGTGCAGAGCAACCAAAAATGGATTCCTTGGGCTTGGTGTGATGAAAAGAAAAAAATTGAAATTTCATACCTTTCTTACCTGAGATCTCATGTCTGCAAGGCTTTGCTGATTATCTTGGGTTTGAAGGATTGAGAGTTGATTATTTTGACTGTTATTTAGAATTCCTTGAGTGCTGATTGATTTCCCTGTTATGCCTTAGAAGTGGATCTTTGCTTCATGCCTGCAGGAGGTTAGAAAATACAGAGATACTAGTTTTCCACTGTTCTAAAATTTGTATTAGCAACTCTTAAGAACTAAGATAGACATTAAGTAGTTGGATAGCTGCATTTAGTTGTTAGACTCAGTAGTGTACATCAACAAGTCAAATTTCCAGGAATTACCTTTTTATCTTAATTCTACATAATACAGAAATGAACACACTTAAAAAAGTAATAATAGTTAATTACAATGAGTTCCATATCATATTAAAGACAAGTTTCAAATTGTTCCTGCATAGATTGGTTAGTGAATTTAAGAGCAAACTTGCAGTACAAGTATGATAGGGTATTCAACACCAAAAGTAACAGAATGCAGATTATTTACATGGAACAAAAGTGTGCATATCAATCAGTTTGGTTCACTGATTAAATAGAACAAAGTTCTACACCTTTGTTAAGAGATTACAAAGCATAAGGAGTGCATACACTCCATCAAATTCAAACAAAGTTAAACAATAATTCAAGATTACAAACCAACAAACAACATAAAGTCTTTTAAGTTACAAATACATCAGAAAACAGCAAAAGAGGTACATAACAGCAAGTACCAGTAGAACATCACAGAGACCATCAAGAATATCAGATTTACAAAATGTGCCAAGCATTAGTTCAAATTCGGATTTGTTAAAAATAAACAGAGAGAAGATATTCTCACAAGGCAACTCACACAAGTGCAAAGGTAAATGCAATTCCCTATTAATGCTTTTGTTATCGACACAAATGACCTTTTTGTTGACTAATGTAGTTAAATACAGTATACCATCTACCCCTTTTATGATATTCATGTTACAATCCCATGAGGTGTGTGCAGTAGTGCTTACCTAAGTTATACATGAGACCATCCCACCTAGCCCTTCTAATTATGAACTCTACTTCACCCTTCACATCAACACAAGTCAGGTTGGACATTTTTGACAAGTTCAAGAAACTTTTTGGAGTTTGAAGGGTTTGACAGTTTTGGTGGAGGGGGCTTTGGTGTGTTCATAGAGGTGTTTGGATTTTTTCTTAGATTGGCCTTTTTGGTGTAAACTTTGGCTTGCAAAGGTTTAGGAGGTCTAAGGTTAGGGGAATGAGGGTTCTGAAATTTTCTGCTTTGGTAGAAAGGAATGGTGTGATTTTTGTATCCCTTTCGGAGTTGTTTAGGTGGAAAATGTCTTTTGTGATAGTGTTTAGGATATGAAGATTGAACAGTTTTGAAGGCTGATGTTTTGTGATGGTGAAACTGATTTTTCTCCATATCTTCAAGAAGATATGGGTTCTCAAACAGTGGTCTGGGCTTAGGGTAAAAAGGATTGGCATTTGGGTTCATGTTGCAAGTGAAGTAAAGTTATGCAAATAAACTCTTTTTGTGTGTGAATGTAGCAAGTATAAACAAGTATATATGCATGCACATAGCACATAATTCAATTTTAGTTTAGAAATAATTTTAAGAAAACTTCTACTGTTCATGAACAATGATTTTTATTAAATGCAGTTGGCCAAGCGTTGATGTGCAGAGGCATGGTTCACATAATTTCAGATCCTAAATTTGTGTATAATGTAGCTAGGGTATGAAGTTTGAGAGATGACATATGCAACTAGTACTAGGAAATATTGTTTTAGTACTATTAGAAGTACAAAAAGTACACAGATTTGGGAGAATATGTGACATAAATTTGAAAAGCAGCTCACTCTACCATATAGACTCTAGCGAGTGACAAGCAAAGCATTTAAGGATGTTCAGATTTGAGAAAAAATTAATGCAGACAGATTGTTACTTTTTGGACTGAAATTTGTTTTCTGAAAACTTTTGAATGTAAACAAAGAATGTAACTTTTATTTCTCAAGACATGTTGTTATTAATGAAATGCAACCAAGAGAATGTTAGATACATTTAACACAGAACAATGCATCTATATTAATACACAATTAGTTTTCATTTAATTCAAATAGCATTCAAGGCAATACAACACTTAGATCATTTATATCAGATATAACATTTTTAATGCAGTAAGTTAGAATAAAATGTCACCTAAATTTTCCAAGTGGCAATTAATCACAGCAGTTGTGACGCCCTCCAAACCCGGGGTCTAGATTTGGGGGTCACTAGCCAATAAACCATAATAAAATAATCACAATGGAATAATATAATAAACATGACCCCTTGTATGCACTGGATCGATCACAGGTTATAGTATGGAATAGGCACTAATATAACCCAACCGTTATTACAACCATAAATCTAATTAGTTTTACAATTTATTCAAATTTTATTACAAACCTCTAGACTATCAAAGCGTCCCAAAACAGTCTACCTGCTATACACACCAAACTATTTACAAGCACTCGACTTCTGATCAAACCCGGAACTCAGGCCTGCTCTGGCTTAGCTGAAAGATTAGATTGATAAACAAGTATGAGCGAAAGAAATGCTCAACAAGCAGTATAAAATGTGCTTGAAATGATAAACCACAATCTGATAATAATTGAACAACAGGATAAAATCAGTAATAGTTGATCAATAATAAAAGCTTCACAAGCTATCAGCAATAAATGATAATTTTTAGATTGGAATCTAACTCCGACGGACGTACTATCACATGCTGATCAGCCCGTGTGATAGAACAAGGTCATGATTCATATAAACATGTCCCCAAAACACGAGTACTCAAATAAATAGGCAATATATCTTCATGTGGCACAATTGTGTCATAATATTTCATATAACACATGGAAATAGCCCTCCGTTGGACCGTCCATCCCGGTCACTTACGCATTCATCCAATCCATAAAACATTTTGATCAAATGAGCCGAATCAAACGACTTCCTTAATAATATAACTCCCCATTTCTCATGGTCCAGAGCTATCTCAACAATCGATGGCGAAATAACTAGAACAATTAGTTATTCGCTAATCCCAATTCAAAGTTTTTCAGTATAGAGTAATTTGTAGCGCAATATAAAACATTTAACTATTTTGAACTTATAATAGTATGGAAATTGAAAGAATAAGGTTTAGAGTCAATATCACTTGAATGATAAGTGAAGATATAAATACTTGCATAATATGATTCGAAATAAACGTCACTTGAATGATAAGTGAAGTTAGGGGTACGTGCCTGGTATGCTCGATAACCTCTCACTATAACTCTACTTATAGTTGCTGGCTACTATCTCCATCTAACACTTGACCGCACTCCTTGCTACTCGATTCTATAAACAAAAACACTAACTTAAATGGACAGAACCAAACTCAATCGACGTAACTATACGTCTTGACAACTACCCGATCGTTTATAACTAAGCATGACATTTTAAAACTGTAAACAGATAGCATGCATATCACATAGCACGTAACCATGGCATTCGTATAACACATAATCAGATATTTCATGTAACACATAAGTCGGATCATTAAAAGATATGTTTTAGTGCGTTCAGAATGAAAATTAGGTCAATAATAATATTTATGGATCAGATATCGACTCAAACTGATATACAAATCAAATTTCATTGCAATACAAAAGAAATTTACTAAAAAGTATTTTTATTGGAAGCGCAATATTTTTCTAAGTCTGTACGCGTTCGTTTCGTATTAAACGGACGAACGGTTTATTTATTATGAATAAAATAAGAAATAAATGGAAATAAATCAATTAATAATAATATTAATTGATTTTTAAATACCAAAATATAATTTTTAAAAGATTAAAAACAATTTTTAGGAATTATTTGAATTAATTATAAATAATTTACATTTATTTAACTATTTATAAATGAAATTAATTGATTAAATGATTTTTAATCAATTAATTAAATTTATAAATAATTAACTAAAATGAATTATAAATAATTAAATCAAATTAGATTTTTGAAAATAATAAAAGAAAATAATTCTAGGAATTTAAAATAATTAAGAAAATAATTTTTAAAATTAAAAATAATAAGTGATTTTTTTGGTACAATTAAAGGAAATGATTTTTAAAAACAATAAAAAGAATTTTGAATTTAAAATAAATAGAAATTCACAGAAACAGGTTTGAGGGAACAGGGGATGAAGCACTCAGATCAAACAGAGGAAAATTGAAGAACACAACCGGAGTTCTGACGAACTCGGCCGGAATCTGGGGACAAACCCAGAAACCGGCGAGTCTCGCCGACTTTCGGCGAATTCCAACTCTTGCCCAAAAACATCCAAAATGACTCGATTTTTATTGTTCCTCAGTCCAAATCAACTCAACAGAATCTATACAATCACATACAACATTAATAACCACCAAACAATCATCGGAATCGAAAATCCGATGAGTTCAAGGATGAACACCGGCGAACTCGTCGGTTTTCCGGCGAGCTACCAAACATCGACCAAATCAAGTGATTCCTGTCGCAAAATCAAGCTTATAACATCTACAATCTATTAAAATTATTCACAGTATCAAACAATCAACCTATAGCTCAGAAATTCGAAATCAAAATCAAGAAAATCACAAAACTCGGTTTTGATCAAAACGGAATGAAACATATACGAGTTATATATCAAAACGATGTTTGTGAACTCTACAATCCAATACAACCATTGAAATCAATCCCCAATCAGTATATCTCAGAAAATCAAATCGATTAAATTAATGAAACGACGGAAGTCGTTCTTGAACCTTACTGAACCTTAATCGACGAAATTGGTATCAAAAGATTGGCCTTGACAAGCTCTATAATTCTGTATCAATATCGTCACCAACAAAGTAGAAACAAGGGATCAATTAATTCGATTTCTGATGAACAAACCCTAGCCCCCAAATTCCAATTTGCTGATTTTTTGTAATATTTTTAGTAATTTCTGAAAATAAAGTAAAATAAAATAAAACAAATCTCCTATATTTATATACAGAAATTTAATACCCCAAAATAAATTAAGGATATTTTTAT
Organism: Apium graveolens; assembly: GCF_009905375.1. Lineage (NCBI taxonomy): Eukaryota > Viridiplantae > Streptophyta > Magnoliopsida > Apiales > Apiaceae > Apium > Apium graveolens. The sequence goes on from NC_133652.1 coordinate 101,714,016, forward strand.
CCCCTAATTACAATAATTAGACCCCAAAATAATAATTACGGGGAATAATTTTAAAAATGATACAATACAAAATTAATGTCAAAATTTCCCAAAAATTGCGAATAATTCAAAAATGCAAAAATACTGGGTCTTCGAAGTACGAATAATTTTATAAAAATAAAAACACGGATTTTGTGGGGTTTGACGTCCTGGTGGGGTCCCGGTCCGTTGATTTTTGAAAAACAGAAACGATTCCTAAATTACCAGAAAAACCCGAAAACACCTAAAATACATTCAAACGCGCATAAATTGAAATAAAACAAGTATCTTAATAAAGACGCTAATAAATATGCGTCCCGATTGCAAATAGATTTATATAATTGCAGTTTAAACCTATATTAATCAATCGAAAAATTTTATGGCCCGCACGGAAGCACACATAACAATTGTAACATCTAATATCATGGAAATAATCACTTTAAATTTATAAAACACATAATATTTATTTAACACATAATATTCACATAATTTTTCTGGATATTACAGCAGTGTTCCATATACAGGGATGCTCAAGGCTCCCCTGCCAGGTCTTACTGTGAGGGCTGGTGTGTGAGTGTATTATTTTATTTTTGTTAATATGAGATTACACAAACCAGTCTTGATTATACCTTATTTGAGTTCTTATGGTTGCATAAGCAAAAGAAATGCATAGAATAGTAAAAAATGTTGCACTCAAATTCACAGATTATATAGGCATGATGTAGAGACTCGGTACACCTTTCAAGTAGACAAATAGAGATTGGAAGTAATAAGACATTTATTGTCCAGATACAATGTATTCAGTCTTAAGATAGCAATCAGGACAACTTGCACAAATGTTAATAAACTTTGATTATAAGAAGAGCTTTTATTAACACAACTTAGGGCACACACTTATACAGACTTATTACTTTATTACTATCTCACTTATCTTAGATCAATTTGGTAGATTTTGAATAGACTAATGCTAAACAGTCAAGATATTATCAAAGACAATTACAGTTAACATGTAAATAGTTCAGTTCAAATAAGTAAACAAGAGGATCAAGTGGTAGCATATTCAAGGTCCAGTTCACATAGATTTTATCACTAAATAAATAACAGACCAGGTTCAAGTTTAATCTTGATTATACAGATTGTACTTGACAGAGAATGAGAACAAGAATTTCTTTTCTATTTAAAAGAAAGTACTAGTAGTGAACTGTTAAGACAGAACTGTGAAAAATCAACCAAGAAAGATCACATTTGAAGTATTATAGAAAAGTGATGCACATTAGTTGTGTCAATAAATCAAGTAATATACTTTTAATAACACACAGATCACAAACACATATAATTGTTGTTCTGCAAAGATTAATCAGGTAATCAGATCACAAGTACATATGATTATTGTTTTGAAAGCTTAATCAGATAATCAGATCACAGATGCATATAGCTGTGTTAAAATATCAGTCCAACAGCATTCTTTAACAAACCTAGGTAATTTCATCATTAAACAAATAAGAATTCATGAAGTACACAGAATCATCAAGGGACTTAAAATCAAATCAACCAGGACACTGACTCTCTTGGACTTAAGTTATTTAGCATATCAATACTCAGTTGTTATCAGCAAAACTTATACCAAAACTCCATAATTAATCAAGCAAATTTTCAGAGACCTCATTTTGAATAGACAATTTCACAGAGATCTTAATTCAAATAAACAATCTCATAGATTTTAAATTCAACCAAGCATGTTCTGTTGATTACAAGAGTACTATCAAATTTCAACTTAAGCTTTAGTAATTTAGATATTTTAACAGATTAACTTATTAAGCTCATAACATACAATTGATAATCATATTCATAATCCAATTAAGCTTCAAGTAATGAGAATATTTATTCTAAATTAACCAAGTTATGATCATACTCGAATTATTACTTTAAGCAACCACAGAGATACAATCCAGATTAATCAACAAAACTTGCATCTGATATCTTTAAACTACAATAATTATCAAGTAATTATCATAATCAATTCACTTTAAGCAACAATTCGAAGACACAATCCAGATTGATCAACATAGCTTCTTTGACTGAACTTTATATACAACAAATAATCACAAATCACAGTCACAAACTCTACATCAATAATCCGAAACTTTATACTTTTAATTCGATCAAACACAGAGTAGTATCAACTCACAACTTTATCAAAAACATATCACAGAATATCCATATCACTAATAAGATACAATTTAATCAAATAATGTTCGATTCAATTTCAGTCGAATTCCCTTAACCACAAATTCAATCAAATGAGACTGAAATAAACACAAAAATCTCACCTGAGCCTATAGTCTGTCCTGACTAATAGGTCTTACCTGGTTGACTCAGTCGCGGACTGAGTCAACTTTCGATTCACCTTTCTCCGTCGCATGCAGCGTCGTATCTTCTTTTCCGAGAAGATATTCCATTAACCAGTCTTCTCCTGTCATTAAACTAAAAAAAACGTTAGGGTTTTTCAAATGAATCAAAAATATGAACATAAAAGTATTAAAATTATCTAATCTAATGTTCGATTTGATGATTCTCGTTCGATTTATATACAAATCGTCAATTTTTATTACCGAAAATTGATTTAATTTTAACCAATCCTAAAAATGATTCATAGAATCTATCAGAGATTCAATGAATAAGTATATAAACATAGCTTTGTATGACTGAATCGAGTTTTGTCGGAAAAGAAGAGTTTTTGATCGGAAAAGAAATTAGGGTTTTAAGTTTGAGAGAGAGAGCCGATGAGAGCGGTGAGAAGAGAGTAGAGAATAGGGTCTGAGCCGCGTATACTGTAGAAACATTGTACTAATATATATTTTTAGGGATAAATGGCTAGGATTTATTAGGGTTAGGAATGAATGGTCAGGATTAGAGGCTTTGAAGTTTGGGCTTTTTTATTTTAAAAATGTGGGCTGGGTTTATGACTGGGCTGAAATAAAAGATATAGATATATCTTTATAAATTAAAAGTATATGGGCCTTTTATATTTATTTGATTTGGGCTTGGTTAATAAAGAACCAATTTAAGAAAAATAATTCTTATATAAAATTATTTTCCAAAAATAGCCGGATTATTTTATCCTTATATATATTTATTTTGTAAATTTGTTTTGCATATATTGTAAAAATTTTATATATATAATATCTATTTTGGAAAGATAGAACTAACATATATATATATATATATATATATATCGGTAAGTAAATAACTGAGAGTAAATATATATATATATATAATTACATAAATATAAATGACTGAAACAATTATAATATTTATATGAGAGTGACTTCTAAATGATTATAAATCTCATGGAATATTTAATATTCACTCGATTAAGTTTATTTTCCCGGTTAATCTGGGCTATATAAGTTATCTTAACCCGATCAATAAATTTCTTTATTGATGAATCTGAGTTTAAGACAAACTTAATAACTTGATCGGGAAATTATCCTTATCGTTGAGATTTCCTTATAACTCTCTTTTTATAAACCATTATTTCACAGATGCCAACATTCCTAAATCCAAGCGGAGTTTAGTGAATCTTTCGAAATTTAATAGTTTTGTGAATATGTCAGCGAGATTGATCTCAGTATCAATATTAGTCATTTTTATATCGCCTCTATTAACATGATCACGTAAAAAATGATGTCTCACATCTATATGTTTAGATCTTGAATGTAATACGGGATTTTTTCTAAGATCAATAGCTCACGTATTATCACATAAGATTGAGATCATGTCAAATTTTATATTATAGTCAGCTAGTATTTGCTTCATCCACAATATTTGAGCACAATATTTTGCAGCTGCTATATATTAAGCCTCGGTTGTTGAGATGGATACAGAATTTTGTTTCTTTGAAAACCAAGAAACTAAACATCCACCGAGAAATTGACAAGTAGCACTAGTACTCTTTTTGTCGACTAAATGCCCAGCATAGTCCGAATTAGAAAAACATACTAAGTCAAATGGTATTCCTTTTGGATACCAAAGACCAACATCAGTGGTTCCTTTAAGATATCTCAATATCCTTTTTACCGTGGATAAATGAGATTCTTTTGGTGCTACTTGAAACCTAGCACACTTACAAACACCATATTGAATATCGGGACGACTTGCAGTTGTATAGAGCAAGCTACCTATCATTCCTCAATATTTCTTTGTGTCTACGAGAATTCCTTTTGGATCTTCCGTTAATATTAATCGGATATAGACATGGGAGTAGAGATGGGTTTGGCATTATCCATTTCAAATTTTTTCAACATCTGATTACAATACTTGGATGAGAGATATGGATGCCTTCATTAGATTGCCTTATTTGCAATCCCAAAAAGAAGTTTAATTCTCCCATCATACTCATCTCGAATTCTTTACTCATATTTTCAGAGAATTCTTTACATAGTACATCATTTGTTGATCCAAATATAATGTCATCTATGTATATTTTTACGAGCAATATATCCTTTTTTTCTTGCCTCGTAAATAAGTTTTTATCGGCCGTTTCCATCTTAAATTTATTGTCTAGTAGGAACTTGCTAAACCTTTCATACCATGCTCTTGGGGCTTGTTTTAAGCCATATAGAGCCTTATATAATTTATAAACATAGTTGGGATGTGTTGTATCTTCAAACCCGGGAGGTTGTTTCACAAATACTTCCTCTTCCAAAATCCCGTTTAAGAGTGTAGATTTCACATCCATTTGATAGACTTTAAAATTTTTATGACAGGCATAAGCCAATAGCATTCAAATTGATTCAATTCTTGCTACCGGTGCATATGTTTCATCAAAGTCTATACCTTCCATTTGGGTATATCCTTATGCGACTAATCTTGCTTTATTTTGAACTACCGTTCCATTTTCGTCTAATTTATTTCAAAATACCCATTTTGTACTAATTATGGAAGTATCATAAGGCTTAGGGACAAGTTCCCACACTTTACTACGAGTAAATTGGACCAATTCATCTTGCATAGCAGAAATCCAATCCTCGTCTAATAAAGCCTCTTTTGCGGTCTTAGGTTATATTTGAGATAGAAAGCTAAGATGATTCACAACGTTTTGAACTTGTGACCGCGTTTAAACTCCCTTCTTTAAGTCTCCAAACACATTATCCAGTGGATGACTTTTTATAGTGGGAATTGCTTTAGGAAGTTCATATTCCTTTTCGTCCAATTCTAATGGATTTTTATGGATGGGAGTCGTGAGATTCATATTTTCGAATTGTCGAATAACCTTTTCAATATCATCTTGTTCAACATTTTCTTGGTCAACAAGATCTTTATATTTATCCGGTGGTTTACTTTCATCAAAAGCGACATTCATAGATTCTTCCACCACAAGCGTTTTAAGGTTAAACACTCGGTAAACTTTACTATTGTTAGAGTATCCAAGAAATATACCTTCGTTTGATTTAGGATCAAACTTCGTAAGGTACTCTTTTGAATTTAATATGAAGCACTTGCTTCCGAATACTCGAAAGTAGCTTAGTTTCGGAGTTTTTCCAAAATATAGCTCGTAAGGAGTCTTCTGTTTTATAGGTCATAGCAAAACTTGATTAAGAATATGGCAAGCGGTTGACATAGCCTCGGCCCAAAAATATTTAGGTCGACGATATTCATTTAGCATTTTGCTAGCCATTTCTTGGAGTGTTCTATTTTTCCATTCAACTACTCCGTTGGATTGAGGTGTGTATGGAGCGGAAAAATTATGTGTGATGCCATGTTCATCATAAAAGTTGGTGAAACTTGAATTCTCAAATTCTTTACCATGATTAGTCCTTATATAGACTATGGTTTTATTTTGTTGATTTTGAATCCTTTTATATAAAGATGAGAAGGATTCAAAAGCATCACTTTTGGCTTTGAGAAATTCAGTCCATGTGAATCGTGAATAATCATCCACAACTACCAACGTATATGAGCAACCTCCGAGACTTTTTATTGGAACCGAACCAATAAGATCCATAAGTAGTAGCTCGAGAGGTCTCGAGGTAGATACCATTAACTTTGCTTTGTGTGAAACTCGAATTTGTTTACCAACTTCGCAAGCTTCACAAGTATGATCTTTATGATAGTTTAGTTTTGGTATACCTCGGACATGGTTTTTAGTTGATATATTTTTTATCAACTTCATGTTGGCATGTCCTAATCTTCGATTCCATAGCCATGGATCATCATTTATAGTGATTAGGCACACATTCACTTGTTTGCTCATATCACATGTATAAACATTTTTATTTTTGGGGCAAGTCAGAATCAACTTTCCAAATTTATCTAATATAGAACAATGAGTAGTGTAGAAAATTACCTTGTAATCGTTGTCACATAATTGACTAATGGAGAGAAGATTGTATTTTAACCCGGTGACCAATTGAATGTCGGAAATTTTAACTTTCCCATTTCCAATATCTCCGATGCCGACAATGTTTCCTTTACTACTATCACCAAATGTTAAGCTCCCCGCGGTAACCTTTTTAATGTTGTTCAAGAGTGACTTATTATTGGTCATATGTCTTGAACATCCACTATCAAGGTACCATATGTCTTGTTTCGCGGCAAGACAAACCTCTTAATTTGAAGAGGAGATTTTCGTTGAGGTAGTTTCATCTCCGAGAGCCATCAAGAATAGATTGACCACTTCTCCACTAGCTTTCGGAGCTTCTTCATCTTCACTTAGATCCCAACCATATTCGGCCACGAGACTTCGTCCCTTTGAAAGTTTAGGACATTCTCTTTTATAATGATCGGGTTGTTTACACTCGAAACACACATCTTGTGTTTCCTCCGGAAATGGATCTTTAGGTTTTGGAGGAGTGTAAACAAGATGGTTTGTAGAGGCATTGGCATTACTATAGGTATTTATATTTTGATTGCCTTTGCCTTTGTTGTAGCTTGTTGATGGGTAATTACTCTTATAATTGGAAGAATAATTTTGAGAGTAATTTGGCATTCCGTTAGAGTTAAAAACTCTTTGTTGATTATTTGATTTAAGGAAGCCTTTTCCGTATCTTTGAGATTTTCTTTAAAGCACACGACGAAGTTGTCTCGTGAGTAGAGCAATTTCACTTTCATCGAGATTTTGGAGTTCCTCGTTTAACTCCTTGTCATTTTCATGTTCATCAATTAATATGGCCTTTCGAGCCATATTTTTTTTTATCCTCCACTTTTGGAGCAACCTTTACCGGAATATTATTTCTTCGTAAACACGAAGATTTTTGAAAAGGTTATCAATCTTATACTCATTTAAGTTGTGCATCTCTTTTATAGTAGTGACTTTAACCTTCCAACTGGGAGGTAGAGATTTGAGCACTCTTCTATTCTTTTCATTTTGAGTATAATTCTTTCCAAGTTGAGATAACTCATCGATAATACGAGTAAATCTTGTTTCCATATCGATGATATTTTCTCCTTCTTGGAGTTTAAAGTTCTCATAATCTTGGATCAATGTATCCATTCGAGAATCTTTTATATCAGTGATTCCTTCATAAGTTACCACTAATTTGTTCCACATTTCTTGTTCCGACTTGCAATTGTTTACTCTTTTATATTCTTTTACTGCAAGTACACTAGTGAGAACCATTTCCGCCTTTGCATCTATATTCATTGTGGCTTCTTCCTCTAAGTTGTATTCACTAACCTTCTTTTCGACGATGATGTCATTGATAGTTTTGGTAGGAATGCGAACATCGTCTTCGATAGCCATCCAAACTTTGACTCCTTGAGATCTAGCATAAATGCGAAACCTCGTTTTCCATGTTGCAAAGTTGGTGCCATCAAATAGAGGAGGTCGTGAGCTAGATAGACCTTTACCATATCCAACGGGATTAATTTACGCCATTCCGGATTACTTTTTGTTGTGCATGTAAATCTGCAAATCACTTAACAAACACGTTAAAAAGCACTGCTCTGATACCAATTGTAAGGTTCCGTAAGAGGGTTATTTTAAGCTAGAAGGGGGGTTGAATAGCTTAATTACCAATTTAAAAATTGTTGTGGTATTTTAAAATAATTTATCCCTTTTTAAAACTTTACCGAGTGGTTATGCAGTTAATATGTGCGGAAAATAAAATGCAAGGAAAGAAAATACCACATGGCGATTTTATCCTGGTTTGCAATGGCGCAACCTCTAATAAATTCGCTCACCCCTACTCCAGTCCCCGAGCTCCTCTCCCGGACTGAGTATTTTTCCTTATAATAAACTCACTCCTTTAGTAGGCGAATAAGCCTTTACACCCTTACAAGTATTTATCTTGGTGCGTAACACAAAGGTCACCACTTCAAAATAAATGTATTACCTACACAATTTATCTTAGACAATAACTCCCCGTTATTTCTTCAAAGTGTGAAATTTAAGGTCTTATATTTTGAGTGTATTAAATAAAGCCAAGTACATCTTGAGTAGTCATTGACAATTGTTAAAAAATAATGAGCACCATTGATACTAGAAATATTAAATGAACCCTAGATATCGCAATGTATAAGAGAGAAGGCAGAACTAGAGGATATAGAATTTTTATTAAATGGTAATCTAGTCTATTTTTCCTGCGGACAAACATTATATTGGAAATGAAAATTAGACTGAATAAAAGGAAAAGAACTATATAGTAACTAAAGACAATCTACGTTTGGATGTCTAAGGCAACAATGCCAAATATTCATAGGCTCAAAATGATATATCTTATTCATCGAACTAATTTATACAAATGGTTGAAGATGATATAGGCCTAAAATATGAATACCTTTACCAATCACCATCTTCATGATGCGGTCTTGAAAAGAACAAGTAATTGATGATATATAAGCCACACAATTTATAGATTGTGTTAACTGAATAACTGATATTAAATTTAATGTGAATATAGGAATGTGATTAATATTTTATAATATAAACTGAGGAGAAAAATTCATTGTGCCAATATTTTAAATATTGGCAAGGGAACCATCTGGAAGCTGCATAAATCACTTAAAAAATAAATCACATGGATAACTTGCCCCCTCTGCTTGTACAAAATTTCAACCCCGCCCTTCAACAAATTATTTTCCCATCCCAAACATAAACTAAACTATAAACTAAAAAGTTGAAGGTAAAAAAATCTAAATTCATAACAATGGATAAACACACACACACTTTCTCCCCCCTTCTCTCTCTCATCAAACACACTCCGGAAAGAACCCTGGATCAGTTAAATCACTATAATTAGCTCTATTTAATCTCTTTATTTCAATCTATTCATGCTCGTCTTAATTTCTAGTTAGCTCATCATTTTGTGCTCCTCTTTTGTGTTGGTCTTGCGCTCACATCAGCTCTTTTGTTCTTACTGTGTGTTGCTCCTCTGTGTTCAAGTAGTCGACTGTTTATCTTTTCTAATTTATTGTTCATTGCTTAGCATCTCTTAGGGAGTAAGTAAGCTATACTTTCTACTTGTGTTTTATCTGTTAGTTGAAACCCTAACTTTTAACTTTGGGGGCTTTGATTTTGGGGATTTTGTAACCATTTTGATCTTGTATATTGTTATGTATCTTTTTGTTTCTCAGCACAACAAGTAAAGAACTCAACAGTAAATTTAGTTAAGTTCTGTTTGGAATTTTTTGTCCTTCGAGTTTTTTGTTCGTTCATACATATGAGTTTATTGTTCTTTGTATAATATGTGTTACTCTGTTGCACTGAGGTTATTCTTATATATTTTGATTAGATCTTTTGAATGTGTTTCACGTTCAAGGGAATGGGAATCCAAGAATTCTTTTCTTTTGCAACAATTTATTTTTTTTCAAAAGTTCATATGACCCCTTTATCTTCTATTTTCTTACGCACATCAACAAAGAAGAAGAGAACGCGAACCACCATCTTACGCAGATCAACAAAGAAGAAGAAGAGAACGCGAACCACTATCTTACAGACATCAACGAAGGAGAGAAGATTATTGCCATTCAGTCCAAATGAGGATTCATCAATGAGATTTAAGAAAATGCAATCACTGGTTGCATCATTAACCGTAACTAGCGCAGACTATAGCAATGAGCTTACGCATATTCCTGGTATGGCGCCTAGGTCAGCTAATTATTCCGTGTTAGAGCATAAAGGAATGCATGCACATCTGACTATTAACATAACCTTTTTATTTAATCTACTTTTATACTACTTCAAGAATAATCTATAACACAATTTTTTACATCAATTGCTGACTTTATAGTGTATTAAGCAAGTAGATCGAAGCGTGACAGGATTTATTATGACATGTCAGATTTTAGACTTTATGTAGAGCATTATACACTACTGTATCTAGTTGTGTGTAATGTATTCTAGGGTTGCAAATATGTAAGTGTAGCACATAAAGGTCTAGTTCATCAATCATATAAATTGTTTTGATAAAAAGAAATAAGATGTGCCCGTTGCTTGTTAAATGTATGGCAGAACTACTCAAAACTATGTTAATGATTTAATGCATGTTACAAGATTTCATTTTCTTCTCCAGGTGTAGTTGGTCTATCATTTCTCATAGAGATAATTTCTTAATCTATAAATATCCGAATGCAAACAAAATTGTTATGGAAACTTATTTAAAATGATAATTCTGGCCACCAATATTACCAGTGTTGAGTATTGACAAATCAAAAGCAAGCAATGTGGAATCCAGTCTCTTCCCTTATCACCATTTAATAAAGCTGTTGAGTTGATGAATTAGTTATTTTTATAAACAGAACTAAAAATGTAAAACATGTCATCTTTCTTACCTTTTGATCTAAGATAGTAATACTTGTCATCATGAAAAGGCTTATATTGTAATCCTGATACCTAACAATTGTGCATTTAATTTATTGAATATATGTGCATCAACAGCTGGCCAATGAACTATTACTTAGTGCTGCAAATATGGTAACTACACCTACACCGCAGATTGGGACTTCTTGTTAGTGTTTGTGCCCGGGAGACAACACTATGATATTTTACTTTAAGATATTTGGATTTTTAATGTTTATGTTCTATCGATTATTCCCTTTATAATTTATTAATTCTTAATTTACTACGATATAAATATTAGATTAATAAATGTCCTTGGAATATGATATGCAATTTTATGTCTCTAAGTACGTGACTTAGAAATGAGATTATGAGAATAGTATCAATATTCCTAAAGGTCCCTAGTCGAGATTATTATTAAGGGACAATAATAATGCATTAAGACTGGTGTGTTTGTTGACTGATGATCACATCTCATTGATCATAGGAATAGTGATACTAAAGTAAAAAACATAGGCATATGTAAATGTACATGATGCTGGACAGACCCGATTTGAGATTCTACATGTCTGTTGTGTCATAAGTAATTCTCATAGTGATAAAGATGTAATGGTCCTTAGACCTGAAGTCATTATATTTCTATACGAGAATTAATATACATGATTCCATTAGAAGTTATCCTTGATCGGGTAATGATAAAAGTGGACATTGGGTATATTAAATATGAATGATCTAGATGGGATTTAACCCTCCTATTTTAGGAGTGATATTATTGGCCTCTTGTGTGAGCTAGACTATGAAATGTGTGGCCACGCTCAAATGTTGATTTGATATGATAGTCTACTCATTGATCAAGGAAACTTGGATTAAACTATTATGAGGATGACACATTACATGCCTCTAGTTTAATCTATAATATTATGGTTAAAGGGATTATATTACATTGTACATTATTCATGAAAGGTTTAATCGATCACCGATTCAATTATTATTACTTGGGTAGCAATGATGTATTACTAGATGCCGCTCATTTTTTATGATTTTATATTAGATTTAAAATTCGTTGTCAATGTAATAATAACCTACAGAGTCACACACAAATAATGCTTGAAGGATTATTTAATTTAAATTGGATTTAAATTAAATTAAAGTAGTTCGAATTATTTATAATATTAATTAAGTATGACTTAATTAATTAGATAAATAATGATATTCGAATTTATTAATATCAATTATGAAATTCAGTTGTTAAATAATTAAGTGTGACTTAATTATTATACAAATAGAAATTTCGAATTAATAATAATTCATAATTAGTTAAGAGTTATAATTCTTTTTCTACTCTTTATATTATATCTCTTGTGTGGCTATTTTTTGTATGCAATACTTTTACTAAAACCCTAGCCACCAAGAGAGAAGATGAAGAGATCAAGAAGAAACGAGTTTGTGCTAGTACACATCCACTCCTTGAGTTCAAGCGTTCGTGTGGATACTGATAGAGCGTAGATCGCGAAAGCGGGATGCGTGGTGATTGAACAATCTTTGGATCTCCATTATTCAACCAATTTGTAAAGCTTCATAAGGTAAACAATCTGATCTATGAATTAAATATCTGTTTTTCGCATGGATCCTGCGGTGGGTTTCGAAAAATCTGCTTTTTCACATTTTTAATTATTGTTTCCGTTGCGTTTATGATGCTATGTATGTGATTTTGTATGTTTTATATGTTGTTATGTTTATATATACGCATGTATGTATATGTTTTGATATATGATATTCATGATAGTTATATAATCATATGATGATTATATAATCTGTATTTATATTGATATATACATGTTTTGTGTTTATTCTTATTATATGAATCGTATTTGATACGATTCTGAATCGGATCCAGCAGATTTGCTGAAATCTGGGTCTGGTATCCGATTTTGGCGAACGAATACGCTATTTCATATGGAATTGAGCGTCTGAATGAAACTGATAGCTAAAACTATCATTGACTGATCTGTAAGGGGTTTCACGTTGTTTAGACCGTGTAATCTGCGATTTAATGTTATCATATTTAATTTCAAATTTTCTGATTTTTTCCATATTTGGTTTTTATGATTAGATCATGATGGGTATGACATGTTAAGATTAGATTATGTGTTCTAACATGTTCTTATGTGTTAATTGAGCATGGTGGATGGTTACAGCTTGCACGTTTGATCTTGTAATTATTAAATCTCGAATGTAACTCGAGTTCTTCTTGTAAGTTCATCAGATTAGTTTTATATTTCATTCTCGTAATGTACACGAAAAATGAACAAATGATTATGAGGTTCTCGTGTTTTAGAAACACAGAATAAAATACAAACTTTCTTTATTTCTGACATGGGGCGATTTTGTCAAAAGCGAGTTCATTGAACTTGTAAGGTTGTGGGTTTTAAGCGAGACCGTTATGACTCCCTCACTACCTGGAAATCAAACCATTCACGAATATTGATTTGAAGTATTTTATTCAAGGAAAAATTGGGAATCTCTTTATGATGGGATAATGATCGTTTTAAAATTAACAAAACCCTAAAAGTTAATATTAAGTTGATTAGATGCCTTCCAATGAGTTCAATGTGTTAACCCTAGATCGACAAGGAATTCCAATGGGTTCGCCAAAGCGAAGTACTCTCATCTATCGTGGGAGATGTGTTGAAGTATATTGATACTTTTTGACTATTGGGTTTGACTTAACTAAGTTACCACAATAAGATTGTGAACTTAGAGACATAGAGTTTGGCGAGATTTATTAGATAAATATGACCACATGTTGTTTCACCAAGCAATATAAGAGTTATATAGTTGATATAATTGACAAATGTTGTCTACCTAAATAATCATATTTTAGGAGAAAAGCCAAAGCTGACCTAACGCATGGTGAAATATGGATCTTGGCTCACTAGAAAGGATATAGAAGATATTCTTTCCGAATTAATAGTTAGGGCTATTAATTTGATAAAAATATTGGGAGATATATATTGTGAATATATATATATATGAATAATCACTTGAATATAATTTAATGATCATCTGTAGACTAAGTCATTTTATGCACTTTAATATTATAGATATCAAATGACAAAAAACATAAATAACATCTCTATGTAATAGTCCTTGAGAAGGACAAGACGATATGAAATAATTTTCTCAATTGACATGGGAACTTGAGGATTGTCCTCAGGTTCAAGGATGTCACTCAAACCCCTCCCTTATTTCTTCTAACTGAGAATGAAACATGTGCTGAATAAAATGCTTACCAGAAGTAAATTGATTATGCAACTGATTTTTCATGTCTCATGCTTGTAATTATGAGTGATGAGCTTTAGAAGCAAGAAGAGCATAATGATGTTTCTGATATGATTGAGCACCTTCAAAGGATGTTTGAAGGATAGTCTCGTCAGAAAGATTTGACAATAATAAGGCACCATACTTTTACATTAATGGTAGAATGATATTCGGTTGGACCACATGTTCTAAAGATGATAGGTATATGTACCTTAATATTTTGGGTTTCAAGAATAGTCTAGAGACTCAGCTTGATTTGATCAAACAATCTTTGAACAACTTTTACTTAGTTTGTTAAGAACAAAAGGAAGGAGACAGAACACTCATTGAGTTGTTAGGCATGTTTAGAACTACTGAAAATAACACAATAAAGGCATAAATTACGTCCATATTGATAATGTACACATGGAATGCAAATAGGAAAGGAAAGTGGAGAGGAAAGGTGAATATTTGATCTTATTCGGTGCCAAACCAAAGTCCAATCCTAAAGGGCTATTGAAGCTTGATAGTGGTGTTTCTAAAGGAGATGATTGTCATTTCTGTGGAAATAACTAGATGATTGGAAGTTAAATTGTCGAGCTTGTTTGGAAGATCTAAAGAAGAAGACTAACAATGGTCAAGCTTCAGGTATCGGGTTAGAATTGGAGCAAAAGTTGTTGCTCTAGTTGAAGGAACTCGATACCTAATTTTGCCCATAAGGCGAGATTGAGAACTTGATAAATTGTTATTACGTGCCTGCCTTTAGCGGATACATTAAATCAATTTATTGTTAGAACAAGAAAGGTTTTCATTTTAATTAAATAAATAATAGTTTTTTATTCTATTTTAATGATAAGGCTTATAATGTTGCACAATTAGTTAACAATTTATATGTTCTAAGATAACTCAAATCAAATATTACCTTTAGCATTGTCGTTAAGCCATATTAATGAGAAATGCATTTTTGAGTTACATATAGATGGATACTTGGCGTAAGTTTGATTTTGAATCATACGGAAGATGCGAACTTTGTCTCATTGGCAAAATGACTAAAGCTTGTTTTACTAGATCAGGTGAAAGGGCCACCATATGATTAGGACTTATACATAATGATGTATGTGGTCGAATGCGTATGATGGAAAGGGGTGGCTTTTACTACTTCATAACATTTACTGTTGACTTCAGTAGGTATGGAAATGTATCTTATGAAGAACAAATCTGATTCTTTTGAAATGTTCAAAGAATATAAGGCTGAAGTAGAAAAGCAAAAAAGGGAAAAGTATAAAAGTTTTACGATCAGATCGTAGAGGAGAATACTTAAGCCTCAAATTCAAGAGTTTCTTGAAAGAGTGTGATATTGTATCACAACTTACTCCTTCTGAACACCTCAATGGAATAGAGATTCTGGGAGGAGAAATTGTACCTTGTTGGACAGAGTGCGATCGATGATGAGTCAAGCGGATCTTCCATTCAGTTTCTGGGGTTATGCTCTAGAAACGGCTGCATATACACTTAACCAAGTTCTGCCTAAAGCGGTTCAAAATACTCCATATAAGATATAGACTGATAAATATCATAGCATGTCATTTAAGAAAATTTGGGGACGTGAAGCGTTTGTAAAACATTTAGTCTCTGACAAGCTTGGACCAAATTTAGATAGATGTTATTTTGTGGGATACCCAGGTGAGACTAGGGTATAGTTTTTATAATCCTTCCGAGAACAAAGTGTTTGTTTCTCGGGCCGCTATATTTCTTGAGGGAGAATTACTTTCTAAGAAAATCAGTGGGAGGACAATACATCTCGATGAAGATCGAGAACCACATGATAACATTGAAGCAGAGTTGGAATAAGATCAGGATGTACATCAAAATGTTGAAATTAATCTTGTCCAAGAAACACGGGTTATTCATAGATCTAGTAGGATTCACCATGAGTCTGGGAGAAATTATGGATTTCTTTTGACTCAAAATGGTGATGTGATGCTTACGGATAATGATAAAGCCTCTCACCTACCAAGATGCTATGAACGGTCTAGACTCCGAGAGATGGCTGGAGGCCATGAAATCTGAGATGGAATCCATGTATCAAAATAAAGTATCGACTTTAGTTGATCCACTCGAAGGGGTAAAACCTATAGGGTGCAAGTGGGTTTTCAAGAACAAAACTGACATGGATGGTAAAGTATAGACCTATAAGGTGCGACTAGTGGCAAAAAGGTTTCAAACAAATTCATGGTCTAGACTATGATGAGACTTTTTCACCAGTTGTTATGGTCAAGTCCATCAAGATTTTATTAGCAATAGTTTCTTACTTTGACTATGAGATTTGGCAAATGGATGTCAAAACTGCTTTCTTTTATAGGAGCCTTGAAGAAGATGTATATATAATACAACCTGAAGGTTTTTTCGATCCAAAATTTGCTAAGATGGTTTGTAAGTTGCTTCTATCTATTTATAGATTGAAGCAAGCCTCAAGGAGAATGAATATTCATTTTGATAAAACGGTCAAAGAGTTTGGCCTTATTCAAAACGAAGATGAACCATATGTTTGCAAGAAGGTTAGTGGGAGCCATATGACATTCCTAGTATTATATGTAGATGACATATAACAGATATGGAATGACATACCTTCTCTATAGGCTGTTAAGACTTGGTTGAAAAATAGTTTCTCGATGAAAGACTTAGGCGATGCTACCTATATATTAGGGATCAAGATCTATAGAGATAGATTGAAGAGATTAATCGACCTAGTCGAACTACATACATTGATAAAGTATTACATCATTTTATGATGCAAAAGACAAAGAAAGGATATGTTTCGATGTCTCATGGGATAGTGATCTCAAAAAATAATTTCCCCCTAAATCATTAGATGATAAGGGCTGTTTGAGAAAGTTTCAGATGCATCAGCAATTGGATCTATAATGTGTACAATGATATGTCTTTATCCTGATGTTTTTTTATACTTTGAGCATGACGATCAGATACCAGTCTGATCCAGGTGAGGGTCACTGGATAGTTTTCAAGAATATTCTTAAGTATTTAAAGAGGACTAAAGATTTATTTTTGGTGTATGGAGAAGATAGGGAACTGGTTGTAAAGGGTTACACTGATACTAATTTCTGAACCTAATTTCTGGATAGACAAGGATGATTATGTGTCTATATCTGGTTTGTGTTCTGTCTAAATATAATTGATGTTAGCTTGAATAGTTCACAGCAAGAACATTGATGATTCTATGGAAGCCGAATATATTGATGCTTTTGAAACAGCCAAGGAGACTGTTTAGGCATGTCGTTAAGCGATATCATCTTATTAATGAGATTAATGATCAAGGAGATATAAATGTAAAGTGCATAGTAATGATAATGTTGTAGACCCACTGACTAAGGCTTTGTCGCAGCAGAAGCATGATGGAAATACTAGTTCCATGAGTATTAGATACATGGGTGATTGGCTCTAGTACAAGTGGGAGATTGTTAGTGTTTGTACCCTAGAGACAACACTATGATGTTTTACTTTAAGACATTTGGATTTTTAATGTTTATGTTCTATCGATTATTCCCTTTATAATTTATTTATTCTTAATTTACTGCGATATAAATGTTAGATTAATAAATGTCCTTGGAATATGATATGCAATTCTATATCTCTAAGTACGTGACTTAGAAATGAGATTATGAGAATAGTATCAATATTCCTAAAGGTCCCTAGTCGATTATTATTATTATTAAGGGACAATAATAATGCATTAAGACTGGTGTGTTTGCTGACTGATGATCACATCTCATTGATCATAGATATATGTTGAGCGGCATTTATGACACTTTATTATGCTCTTATAAGCTTCAAATTGATGCATTTGCACTCAAGTTGTTAAGTGTTTTAACGTGTTTTCTAGTGTTTTTGCATTTCAGGCATTATCTAGGTAATCAGGTGAATTAGCATCATTTTGGTGCTAATTTGGTGTCCATGTGTTGTTAGAATAAAAGCTCGTGAAAAGTCAGCTCGAAGCAGCAGGAAAAAGATGAAATCTGATTTTTCCCAGAAGGACGGCGCGCCCGCGCTGTGATAGCACGCGCCCGCGTCGGGGTTCCAGAAAGACAGCGCGCCCACGCTGTGATAGCGCGCGGCCGCGCCGGTGTCGAATTCAAGAATCCTGTTTCTACTTTGATTCTAAAAGGGAAGTCTTTCAGATTGTTTAGGGCTGCTATATATATTCAAATAAGGTCATTTTTTATAGAGAGACGTACCAGAGCACAAGGAGAGCCGTAAGAAGACCGTTTTAGCACGGATTCTTATGAATCTTTGTTCTAAGTTGTAACTTGGATGCTAGTTTTCTTATTTTATGAACACTACTAATGTTTCGTACTTGGTTTTATTAATTTGTTATAAAGACTACATTTATTATACCATGCTTTCATCGGAACCCACGTTGATGATGACTCCAATTATGGGCTAATCGTTATCGTGGGATTGTAGCGGATTTATTTATGAATTTCTTTAGTTAAATTGTTTATATGCCTTAGTGTGTGGTGATTGTATAATAGCCTAGTATTGGTTGTGCTTATTCATCTTATAAGAGTCGTGAACTTGTAAGATAGCGTGTTAATTCTTAATGAAGCGACAATGAATTTAAGGATTTAGAACTTGCCATGCTAGCATAGGTTCATGTGTTATTGTTATGCATGATTCGTAGGTAATTTTACCCATCTTACTTGCCCTGTGTAATCATGATAGATAACTTGTGCTTTAAACCTTTATGTTGTCAAATTCTACAGACATGTAGGGTCTCAATGTAATTGGTGTCTATTCAGCTTCTATCTCTTTTGTGGATATCTGTTAGTATGTTCTTAGTGCAACGACAGTTGGCGATTAGCAGTTTCGTGTTATCTGATTAATGTCATCACCATTGCATGCTAAGGTCAAGAACAATAAGGCTATTGAATGAAGTATTAAATGAAGCTAGAATCCCATATTTGTCTCATATAATTCACAATAATCTTAATCTCTTAGTATAATCATTAGTATAATTCGTAGTATAAACAACCCAAAAATTGTTATCGTCTTAGCATTGGATAATAGCCATATCATCGGTGCATAGGTGCATAAATTACACAAGTTAACCAATTCAGTCTCTAAGGGAACGAACTTGAAAAGATTCTGTATTACTTGTGAACGTGTATACTTGCGTGAATTATTAGCGCGTATTTTGCCCTAACAAGTTTTTGGGGCCGCTGCCGGGGACTGCAGTGTTAACTAATAGTTTATGTGTTTGTCAACAGTGATCGTTAAAGTTCATTGACTGGGACATTGTTACTTATATACTTTTTCTTTCTTGTTGTCTTTCAGGTAATCTAGCAATCATTTATTCAAACGCGTTCACGAGTTCGTAGGAGAATTCTGGAAAAAGACGAGGAAGAAGTAGTAGTTGAACGTAGGGAATTTTTTAGGACGAAGAGAAAGTAGCTGAAGAAGAGAAATTCGAAGAACCGCCTTTATTAGAGATGGAGGAGCAAGCATATAATTCTAAGGCTTTGATGGACTTTTCTAAGCCAAAGATCAATGACATTCAGTCAAGCATCATCAGGCCAGCCATCAAGCCTAATACTTTTGAGATCAAATCGAGCACGATTCAGATGATACATAACTCAGTTCGGTTTGGGGGTAATCCTACTGAAGACCCAAACATGCACATCAGGGATTTTATCGAGATCTGTGACACTTTCAAGTTTAACTATGTGTCTGAAGTTGCCATTAAGTTGTGACTATTCCCATTCTCTTTGAGGTACAAAGCAAAGTGTTGGTTACATTCTCTACCACCGGGGTCTATCACCAAATAGGAGGATTTTGCTCAAACATTTCTCACTAAATTTTTTCCTATGGCGAAGACTGTTGCAATCAGGAATGCTCTTACTCAGTTTGCTCATCAAACTTCTCTGTGTGAGGCTTGGGATCGTTATAAGGAGATGCTAAGGAAGTGCCCACACCACGGCATGGCTGATTCGATGATCATAAACTGTTTCTACAATGGTCTAGGTGCACATTCTAGACCTATGCTTGATGCAGCATCTGGTGGAGCCTTATGGGCTAAAAGCCATAATGAAGCTTATGAGTTGATTGAGCTAATGGCAGCCAATGAATACCAGAATCCTACACAAAGAATGTTGCAAGGAAAGGTAGCAGGAATTCTGGAAGTTGATCAAGATACTGTTATAGCTGCTCAACAAGCTTTGACTATGAAAGTGGACTCTTTGACTATGGAGTTAATCATATTACCAGTGTTTGTGAACTTTGTGCGGGAGCACATGAAACTGAGTAGTGTGCTATTTCTAGAGAATCAGCTCAATTTGTGAGCAACTTTCAGAGGTCACAACAACAAGCTCCAGCCACTTATCATCCGAACAACCGCAATCATCCCAACTTTAGTTGGAGCAACATTCAGAATGCAGTTCAACAATCTTATTAGCCATATACAGCAAGGCAATATAACCCTCCTGGTTTTCAGCAACCGTAATATGCCCCGAAACATTAACTTCAACTTCAGCAACTACCTCAAGCTAATGAAAAATATGAATTGGAGGAGTTGAGACTCATGTGCAAGAGCCAAGCTGTCTCTATCAAGACCTTGGAAAATCAAATTGGGCAAATTGCGAATGCCTTACTTAATCGCCAACCTAGCACGCTTCCAAGCGATACTGAAGTGCCAGGCAATAAGGAAGCTCAGGAGAATGGTAAGGCAATTACATCGAGGTCTGGTAAGGTTGTGAATCCTGAAGTAGCTAAAACTCCAATTACTGAAGTGGAGGCTGATGAAGAAGAAGAGCAGAAAGAAGCCGAAGTGGAACCAAGGAAGACTACTGTTGAGCACACTCCTCCTGAGGGTAATACAGGGGAGAAACAGATCGATCCTCCACCTCTTTTTCCTAAGAGGCTGCAAAAGAAGAAACTGGATAAGCAGTTTGTGAAGTTTCTGGAGGTGTTCAAGAAACTTCACATCAACATACCTTTCGCTGAAGCTCTTGAGCAAATGCCTAGTTACACGAAATTTATGAAAGGTATTCTCTCTAGGAAGGTGAAGCTTGATGACTTAGAGACTGTTGCTCTCACGGAGGAATGCAGTGTTGTGCTGCAACATAAATTGCCTCTGAAGCTTAAAGATCCTGGAAGCTTCACTTCCTTGCACCATTGGAAAAGTGTCATTTGATAAATGTCTATACGACTTAGGAGCTAGCATCAATCTGATGCCATTGTCAATCTTCAAAAGCTGGACTTGCCTGATCCAAAGCCTACATATATGACTTTGTAGTTGGCCGATCGTTCTATTACATATCAGCGAGGTATTGTGACTTTTAATGTGTTCAATGCCATAAAATTCCCTAGAGAAAATGAGGAGTGTTTTAAGGTGGAAATGGTCGATACTGTGGTTAATTCTGAGCTGGATCATTTTCTAAGGTCTGATGCCTTAGAGAAGGCCTTACTGGGGAATTCGGATAGTGAAGATGACAAGGGTGACGAGCACTTGTAATATTTGAATTCTTCTCCTTGGAAGCGAAAGATGGACATGCCTTTTGAATCTATTGGATTAGAGGAATTAAAAAGTTCTCTGAAATGCCTCAAGGCATCTATTGAGGAAGCTCCTACTCTTGATCTTAAGCCTTTACCTGAGCACTTGAGGTATATATTTTTAGGTAAAGCATCTACATTTCCTGTTATTATTGCATCTGACCTTTCAGATACTGATGTAGAAAAGCTGTTGAGGATTCTTAGAGAGTTCAAATAGGCAATTGGTTGGACTATAGCAGATATCAAGGGAATCAGCCCTTCTTTTTGTATGCATAAAATTCTGCTAGAGGAAGGAAGGAAGCCTACTATTGAGCAACAGAGAAGCCTAAATCCAATCATGAAAGAGGTTGTGAAGAAGGAAATTCTCAAATGGCTAGATGCAGGAATTATTTATCTTATTCCTGACAGTTCATGGGTGAGCCCGGTTCAGTGTGTGCCAAAGAAAGGTGGTATCACTGTGGTGGCTAATGAGAAGAATGAGCATATTCTGACACGAGCAGTCACAGGGTAGAAAGTTTGCATGGATTATAGGAAGCTGAACAAAGCCACAAGGAAAGATCACTTCCCTCTTCCTTTCACTGATCAGATGCTTAATACATTGGCTGGGCATGATTACTATTGTCTTCTGGATGGCTACTCAGGTTATAATCATATTTGTATCACTCCACAGGATCAAGAAAAGACTACGTTCACATGTCTGTTTAGCACTTTTGCATTCCGCAGAGTTTCTTTTGGGCTATGTGGAGCGCTAGCCACTTTTCAGAGATGTATGATGGCTATCTTCTCTGACATGATTGAGAATAACGTAGAAGTGTTCATGGATGATTTCTCAGTCTTTGGAACTTGTTACGATGAATGCTTGCATAATCTGGGTTTAGTATTGAAAAGGTGCATTGAGATCACCTTGGTTCTTAATTGGGAGAAATGTCATTTTATGGTGCGCCAAGGCATCATTCTTGGGCACAAGGTTTCTAGCAAGGGTCTTGAGGTGGAAAAAGCCAAGGTGGGGGTGATCGAAAATCTTCCACCACCCATATTTGTTAAGGGAATTCGCAGTTTTCTTGGTCATGCGGGTTTCTATAGACGTTTCATCAAAGACTTCTCGAAGATTTCAAAGCCGTTGTGAAATTTGTTAGAGAAAGACGTTCCTTTCAATTTTGATGATAAGTGGCTTGCTGCTTTTGAGATATTGAAGAAGAGCTTGATTATGGCACCTGTCATAACTGCACCTGATTGGTCTGAACCATTTGAAATGATGTGTGATGCAAGCGACTATGCAGTTGGAGCAGTTCTTGGGCAACGCAAGAACCACATATTTTATGTAGTCTACTATGCTGGTAAGACTCTTAATGGTGCTCAACTGAATTACACCACTACAGAGAAAGAACTTTTGGCTATCGTCTATGGTTTTGAGAAATTTCGATTATATCTCCTAGGGACAAAGGTGACAGTTTTCACTGATCACGCTGTAATTCGATATCTCATCTCGAGGAAGGACTCGAAGCCAAGACTGATTCGATGGGTTCCTTTACTTCAGGAGTTTGAGTTAGAGATCAAGGACAGAAAGGGGACTTAGAATCAAGTCGTCGATCATCTCTCGCGTTTAGAGGATCCAATTGCTACTTCACAAGATAAATCTTTGATGAGTCTTTTCCTGATGTGCAGTTAATTGGAGTGCAAGCAGAAGAATCGTGGTTTGCAGATATTATGAACTACCTTGTGAGTAATGTCATGCCTCCAGAATTGACTCCTGCTCAAAGGAAGAATTTTCTACATGAAGTGAAGTGGTATGTGTGGGATGAGCCATTTCTTTTTCGCCAAGGAGCTGACCAAATCATCAGGAGATGTATTCCTTACAGCAAAACGGGGAGGGATCTTGCGAGATTTCCAGTCAACGGTTTATGGAGGACATTATGGTGGAGAAAAGACAACATCTCGTAATACCAATTTCTGGGGGTAGGTTTCTATTCTGGATCGTTTATATATCTAACAACCCTAAAGAGGGAAGGCGCATTAAAATACATATTCATATCGATTAATATGGTTATTTTGCGCATGTAGTAAGCAGTAGACAAAAACGAATTCATTTTTATGAAATCATCCCTATAACCTCATACTAATTAAACATCACAATCTTAGAGAACATTATTTTATAATGCTATCATACATAATAAGATTTAAATCAG
This sequence comes from Apium graveolens, assembly GCF_009905375.1. Classification (NCBI taxonomy): domain Eukaryota; kingdom Viridiplantae; phylum Streptophyta; class Magnoliopsida; order Apiales; family Apiaceae; genus Apium; species Apium graveolens. Next base: position 101,737,866 of record NC_133652.1, read on the forward strand.
AATTTTTACCTCTTACAATAGCTTTCTAGTCATCGGAAGTCTCAACTCACCCTTGCCCTATTATCCTTAACGCTTTCCAAGCTCCTTTGGATATTCTTGGTTGGATGCAGGAGTCCTCACACGGTCTCTTCCATATTGCTATTCTTCAAGGTATTTTCTGAATCACTCCTGATTGTATATAATACATATAAAATAATCTTTTCTATTATTATGATATATCCTTAGTAGAGATTATAGAGAGTGAAGAAGTTTAGCCAGACATATTCAAAGAGAGAATTTAACTTCAGAAATTTCAGATATCCTTTACATTTCATGCATGGACTAATTTATAGTAGTCCTTCTATATGGTTACAGATTACCGGGATAACCGGTTTCTTTTACATAATTAGTAATAATTCTCTTTTGCAGGTTTTTTCCAGGAATCTTTTATTTTCTTTGTCTGCCATTTCTTTGTCTGTCATTTCTTCTTTTGTCGTCTCTTCATATTTTCTTCATCTTTATCTTTTGTGTCTGCCATGATATCTTGCAGGATCTGTCATCTTTTCCAGGGAATCTGCTTTTTCTTTTCTTTTTTCTCCATTTTTGTCATTTTGCCTTGATATTTTGTTGCTGAAGGGAATCTTCTATCTCCTGGTGATATAACTCTTTTATATTTTTTGGTTTTCACTATTCAATTTACAGTGTTTTGGTGTATCACGCCATTTTTGTATCATGCAAAGGGATCAGAATTCCCTTTATCATCATCTTTTAGACTGATAATAGGTCTCTTTCTAGGACCTGTTATTCTTTGATAATATTCAGTAGTATGTTTTGCATGATTATATTTCAGGCTTTCTATTTTATCAAGCATTATCTCTAATGCCATAGTACCTGAATTTTGTATATTATTATCATAATATAAGGTTATTATACTTTCGGTGAAACCTCCACCATGGCTTTCAGAAATGATTATAACTTTTCGAGCTCGTAATATATCTTGTATTTTGGACTTGAGGGTAGCTAGTCCAATGGCTCGTTTTTCACATAACCATTCCTGGAATTTGTTAATATCACAGGGATTTGGCAATTTCAAGCTTTTGGTTTCTCCCACAATATCTGCCATATTCCTTCCCAATTTAAATAGTTGACATATTATTATGGGTTTTCCAACTAGATCAGTTGATGCATCAAAAACTTGTATTCCGTATGAGCCTGCTCTCATTTCCCGTACCATAGCTTCCATGGATTTGACAATTATACTTGGTAGCTTTGATATACAATACATGGTTTCATTTGTTAAGATCTTATCAACAAAACCATGTATAAACAGGTTATAGACTATGTCAGGTTTTACATTTTCATAACAAATATATCTGGGATATTTTGTAGATTTTGTCAGTCTGCAAATATCAGGGTTAGATTTATAATCATAATATTTCATCATTTGCTCATATGTTTTCACTATCTCAGGTGAGTGTTTCAGCTTATCACTGATTGATAAATTTGACAGAGTAGTTGATATGTTGGTTGAAGGTGATGGCATGGTTGCAAGCTTTGATGAAAATGTCATAGGTTTTATTGTAGGGATTGCAACTGAAGCTTGTAGAGTTGTTTTATCTTTTACAGTTTCCATAATTTGTTTCAGAAAATGTTGGTTCTCTTGAACCAGGGTTTCTATTTCCTTTTGGACTTTGGTGATTTTCTCATTATTGGTTGATATATAAGAAGTGACATCAGTGATATATTTCTCAAAATTTTCCATCTTTTGTTATCCTGCTAAGAACAACAAACAATTAAATTTTCCCTTTACAAAAACAAAATGCATGACATTCAATGGCATTTAATTTTCTAATAATTGATATTAATAATTCATCAATATACCTTCTATTAGGAGTGAAATAATAACCAATGTGTTTTTCTATTTCTAGAAATCCTTTATATGCTTCTTCTAGTTTTTCTGTATTATTTTCATCTAATCCTTCGAGAGCAAAACTTTTTATGAATTCTACAGCTTCTGAAGTAGTAGTCCATATTATTAAAGATCCCGATATTATTTTCCATGGTTGAGCTTGTCTTCCTGTATATTCTATTTTCATTGTTTATTTTCTCTGCAAAGATAGTCAGCTAACACATTTTTTGTTCCTGATATATTTTTTATTACAAAATCATTACAACAGAAAAAAGATTGCCATTTTCTTCTTTTATTTAATTCTGGTAATAATTCTATTTTATTAGTAATAAAGGCTTTTACTTGAGTATTATCTGTTCTTACTACAAATTTAACAGGTAACAAATGATAATGAAACTTCTTAATCCCATATTTTACAGCTAATAGTTCTTTTTCATTTATGTGGTAGTTTGATTCATTAGGTTTCCAAGTTCCTCCTGCATATCCACATATATGTGGCTTTTCTTTATCTATGTCATCCTTCTCATATGCTATTAGGACTGCTCCCCATCCTATATCACTAGCATCAGTATATAATTCTAAATGATCTGTTTCTATGGGTATTCTATGTTTTGGTAAATCTTTCACCTTTTCCTTAAGAATTTTTATACAGTTTTCATGTTCTTTTGTCCATTCAAAAGGTTTATTTTTTGTTAGTTCCTGTAATGGTTTTCTTAATTTAGGTAAGTCTTTAATATGATCTGAGGCATAATTTACTATTCCTAAAAACTGTTGTACCTCTTTTTTATTTTCTAATTTATCCTTAAAATTTACAATCTTTGTTACTATATGATCTTGTAATTGTATACCTTCTTTATCTATTTTATATCCTAAATATTCTATCTTATTCTTAAAGATTTCAGATTTCTTTTCAGACAATAATATTCCATGTTGGTTTATTGTTTTTATAAATTGCTCTAAATGTTTTATATGTTCTTCTAGAGTTTCACTATATATTAATATATCGTCTACATATACTATGCAGAAATCTTTTAATTTTCTAAAGATTTGGTCCATTCTTCATTGAAATATTTGTGGCGCATTTTTTAATCCAAAGGGTAATACTGTCCATTCATAATGTCCTTGCGGAGCACTAAAGGCTGTTAAAGGCCTTGATTCTTTGGTTAATTTTATTTGCCAAAATCCACTTTTACAATCGAATTTACTAAACCATTTCTTATTTCCTAGTCTATTTATAAGATTTCTTTTATATGGTAAGAAATATCCATCAAATATAGTTTTCTTATTTAATTCTCTATAGTCTATTACCATACGGGCTTTTCCCCTTTTCTGTTCATTATGTTTTCTTACAAGGAAAGTCGGGCTGCTATGTGGACTTTTACTTTCTTGTATTAATTTTAGTTTTAATAATTCATTGGTTTGATTATCAAATTCTTTTTGGTCTGAAGGGCTATACCTTATAGGTTTAGATCTTATTATATCATTAGGGTTTAATAATTTTATTTCAGCATATATCTTTTCCTTATCCCATAAACTCATAGGATTTTCTCTGAAGTTGGATTTTAATAAATTATTATATTTTTCAGTTAATTCTTGTAGATTATTATTTCTTTCTATTCTTAGATTGTTTATTCTTATAGTATTTATAGTACTTATTGACATAATTCTTTATAATACTATCCACTTATTACACGGAGTTTGTAATGATAGGGTATTTGAAGTTACTATATGTGTTTCAAAATAATCTAAGAAGTTATTTCCTAATAATATAGATTGCTTCATCTTATTCTGATATACAATAGGTAGACTGAAAAATGTTTTATTTAGCTTTATTCTCATGTTTTTTGCTATTACATCTAATTCTTTCTTTTGTTCATTAAATCCTGATACCCTAGTTCTATGTGCATTAGATTTTTCCCATCTATATGAAGCTAAAACTTCCTTTTTTACTAGACATAGATCTGCTCCACTATCTATAAATATTTTTTGTTTTAGGAATTTATATTTTTTATATTCTACATCTGCTTCTATGTATATTGCTACCATTCCTCCCAATTGCTTTCACTAGATGATTCATAATTTATAAAGTTTATTTCATTATCAGTTTCACTAATATAAACTCTTCATATTCATACCATCTATTTCATCTTCTTTAATTTGTTCTATTTCCATTATGAATTGTGATGTATTTATATATTTTACTTTCTTTTCTTTCAGTTTAGGACATTTATTAGCATAATGTCCTTTTTCATTACAATTCCAACATTTACATTCACTTATATCATTCTTTTTAAAAGGTTTTCTTCTAAACTTTCTCTTATTTTTATATCTTCTCCTATTTTCTGGTGTATTTCTAAATTTTCTAAATCTTTTTCTCTTATATCTGTTGTATTTATAAGGATAATTATTTCTATTTTGTTTGCTTCTGTACTTATCATATGATTTTTTTCTTATTATACCTCTTCTTATAGTTCCTATAGGGTTTTTTATCTTCACATCCAAATACTAGTCTTCTTTCAGTGAATCCACATATTTCTCTTAATCCTAGTTTTTTATCCTTTTTAACCTTCTGTTGTACCCTATATTCTTCACATTTTCTCATTAGATATCCTCTTAGTACTCTTATTCTTTCACCCAGAGTGTTTTCACGAGGTTCTAACTTATTATATTCCTTAGTTATCTCAGTATTATAAGGTTCTGGTAAATGATCATAATATAATTGTTGATATATATGTCCTTCTTCGGGTAAGAATCTAGCTTCATAAAAGAATTTAGTAAAACTTATAGTATATTCTGGTAACTAGTTAATTTTACAGCATTTCATGTTATTTAGATTCATTATTATTTCTATTTTTCTTTCTATTAGAACTTGGTCTCTAGCTACTATCCAAGGTTCTCCTAAGAATTCTCTTTTTAATATCATATCAAATATTTGTAACATTGATTTCCAATCCGTTGCATACCTTAGTACTTCAGTTTTTAACTGATATTCTATGGATTCTATCCAATATGCTACCTTTCCAATTAACGTTTTTGAGATCAAGTTATAAGTATATTCTAACTCTTCTGTATGAGCGGAGTTCATTAATGCTATATACATTCCTAAATTCCAATCAGTTATTCTTCTGCTAATTTCTTGTTCTTCATATACATTATCTAAGTCTAAAAAGTATCCATTTAAGTTTACGCCTTGTGACATGGATCCTATGAATTCTTTAAATTCATTATGTTGTCCTATTGGTATGTGTTTTGGTATCGTGTTCCTATATCTTGTTATAACTTCCATATTATGGTCGGTTACTTCTTCTTCCGGGTAGTTATTCATCTCCTCATTTTTTATTCCTTCAGTTTCTATATCAGTATAATTATCTTTATCTTCTTGGTCACTATTAGATTCTTGTTTTATTACTGCATTTACATTTTTCATTCTTTCTAAAGTTTCTATTATATTATTATTTTCTATTTCTATTACAGAATTTTCCTCATAACTACTGTTATATTCTACTATTATATTCACAGTTTTTCCTAAATTATCTTGTTCCGATTCACTAGTACTTGTATTATTATTTGCAGACACAGTACTAGAAACTTCACTTGTATCCTTTTTTTTCCTTTTAGCTTATTTAATTGTTTTTTCAATATTTCTATTTCTTTTTTATTTTCTTCTGTTTTTTTTATTTAATTCCTTTTTTGTTTGTCTTAAATCTCTTTTTACCTCTTTTAGTTCCTTTTTAGTTTCTTTATATTTATTTTTATATTTTTTATATTTTTCTAACCATTCTTCATTAGTATTTAATCATAGTTTTTTATTCTCCGTTCTTATTTCTTCTACTTCTTCCTTTTGTTGTTCTAATTTTGACTTTCAATATTCTATCACAGTTGTATCAATCTTAAACTCCGCTTTAGATTCACTAGTTGTTTCTTTCTTTAATGGTTCATACTTATATTTTTCTCTTTCTAAAATTTCTTTTCCATGATTCTTTAAAAATGTTATCACATTATATTCTTTTTGTTCTTTAGTTTCCATTAGAACTTTCCTTTTTTACTAAGTTGTCCCAAATTATCTAATACTTTTCCTATTGGTTCAGATATATTAGGTTTCATTTTACCTATATCTATCATCATTGGCTCATTAACTCTTCTCCATGCATTTATAGCTTTTAGTTATGGCTTATTTGTAATTTCTTTTTCTGGTATAATTTCTTGTTTTCCTTCTTCTAATTTTATTAACTTGTCTAGTATCATTTTTAAAGTAGGTATTTCAGAATTATTCCATAAGCTTGTTAACTCTTCTCTTATTATTTGTCTCAAATTTTCTTGATTATCTTGTTTTTCTATCAGTCTCATTATTGCATTTAGTTTTTCCTTAACTATTATTTCTTCCCATAAATTTTTTATAAATTCTGAGTGTGACATTTTATTATTTGTTGATTCGCTTCTTCCAACCATTTCCAACATCTATCCAATATTTACTAGTATTTTTACTCTGTTCTTCTAATTTCTTAATATCATTTTCTAACTTTGTTTGTCTTTCCTTACATTCTAAGTATTTTATTTGTGAATCTATTTCGCTCTCTAACATACTCTGTATCTTCTTTAACTTTTCTTTCTTATTTCTTAATATTTCTTGTATATTCATAGTTTTTCTATAAATCTTTCTTTTCCTTGATCTATAATTTTTATTCCATTATTATTAATTTTATAATTTATCATTTTTACGAAGTCGCTCCCTAATAATAATTCACTCGAACTATCATATTCTATTACTCCTATGTTTATATTATATTCCAAGTCTAATATTTTAAATTAGTACAAGTAATAAATATTTCTCTATCATTTTCTGCATATCTGTAAGTCTGAGGTTCTATCCATTTACAATTTTCTTCATTTACCTTGCTTATATAAATAAAACTTTTGGTAGCTCCTGTATTAATTTCTGCTATACAGTCTCTTGTTATTATTTCGTCAAATATTATTATTTTTATTTTCAAACTATCAGTATCTATCTATATTAAATCTATCTTTCTACTCGTCATACTCATTGATCTAATTAATCTTATAGGATTTTGTTCTTTTCTAAAACTTAATCTAGATCCTTCTAATATCGGTTTAATTCTTTGTCTTGGAATCATTTGTCTATTACTAAAATCTATTGTAATTTCTTCTGGGATTGTTATTTGAGATTCTTCTGTATGTTCAATTTTTTCTAATATATCATTATATAACTTTGGTACTATTATTCCTAATTCCGTTTGTTTCTTTACGTGATGGTTTCCAGTCATAGCATAAACCATTTTGGTTTCTATACTAATAACTTTACTTCCTTTTTACATTTTTATTCCATCTAACTTATAGTATAATGTTAAAGATCTTTCTTTATTTTCATCCCTTAGTGATATACTGAAATCGGGTTGTATTATAAATTTTAATTTCTGATATATCAAGTTCCCTTTTATTACCGCTATTAATGAATCTTGTATATTTCCTATTCTATCATCCAATACATATATCTGTATAGGAGTATCGATATTTTTCTGAAAATATGCTTTTATTGTAAATTCTATTGCTCAAAAATATATATTTTTTAGTTTATTTGCTTCCTTTTAGTTTAATTTGGATAATTCTCTTTTTATTAATCCATCCGTTATTAAATTTATTCTTGTTTTTCCATTTATTGTATCTATATCTATTACATTCTCATGTTTTTGGGCTATATACCTAACTTCCTTATTTCTTTCAAAATATGATGTCTTGAATATCTTTTTTATTGTTAATTCTTCTGTTTCACTTTGAATTTGATTATATATATCTGGTTTAAAACTTAAGGTTTGTGATGTTCCTCCTTCGTATTCATCCATTTGATAATATATATCTTGTTTTTCACTTATTTCTTCTAATGACATTTTATCCATCTATATTTTATCCAGTTATATTATTTGTTAAAATTATTCTTTTAAGTCCTTGTATTCTTAGTTTATCATTTCTAAATGTTATTATCATATTTCCAATTTGTTGGTAAATTCTCATAATTTCTTCGCTATTCTCTCTTGTCCATGTTATTTTATTTTTTCTTTCTAGTAATTTGTCCAGATCTATTTCTAATTTTTCTTGATTTTTTATTAATTGTTTTAGTTTTCTATTATTTCTAGTTATTGCAATTGGATCTGTCCAATTCATTTTTTAATTTTTTGTCTTAAATCGTCTATTAATCTATATTGTTCAGTTAATACTTCTTTTAAGTCTTTTATTTCGATTTCTAAATTAGTTTCTTTAATAAATTTTTCTCGTTTTAATAAAAGTTTTTCTTCCTCTAGTCTCCTAATTTTTTCATCTCTTTCTTCCAACGTTGTTCGTAACATAGCTATAATATCTAATTTTTCATTTATTATTTGCATGCTTATCTTACAACTTTCAATATGTTGATTTATTAGCCTGTTATATGTTGGTTCTTTATCAGCTATATACTGAATTGATCGTATCCTCAAATCTTCCATAAGTCAAATTCCTTGTATGTCTAAAAGGGATGAGATGCCAACGTTGTTTAAGGATGCTCATCAGCTCGTTTTGAAATGTGATCGATGTCAACGAGTGGGGAATATGTCTAAAAGGGATGAGATGCCTCTTAATGTGCTTCTCGAGGTCGAAGTCTTCTTTATTTGGGGAATTGACTTCATGGGGCCATTTGTCTCATCTTGTAATAATCAGTACATCTTGTTGGCGGTTGATTATGTGTCGAAATGGGTTGAAGCTAAGGCGTTGCCAACGAACGATGCTAAGGTAGTGCTTAATTTTCTTCACAAGAAGATTTTTACAAGATTTGGGACTCCAAGAGTCATAATCAGTGATGAGGGGTCACATTTCTGTAATTGCAAGTTCACTACAATGATGAAAAGGTACAATGTGAATCATCATGTTGCTACGGCTTACCATCCTCAGAATAATGGTCAAGCCGAGGTATCGAACAGAGAGATCAAGCGCATTCTAGAGAAGGTTGTGTGTCCATCGAGAATAGATTGGTCTTTGAAGCTTGATGAAGCTGTTTGGGCTTATAGAATAGCATACAAGACTCCGCTAGGAATGTCACCCTAACAGTTGTTTTATGGTAAGGGTGTCATTTGCCGGTGGAGCTAGAGCATAAAGCGTATTAGGCTTTAAAGAAATTGAATCTGGATTTGGATACAACTGGTAAGAAGAGGATGCTTCAATTAAATGAGCTCGATGAGTTTCGACTTTATGCTTATGAGAACAACAAAATGTATAAGGAGAAAGTCAAGAGGTGGCACGATCGGGGTCTAGTGCTCAAATCATTTGTGCCAGGGAAACAAGTTCTTTTATTCAACTCTCGTCTCCGTCTTTTTTCTGGAAAGTTGAAGTCAAGATGGTCAGGTCCGTTTATTATCAAAACTGTGTTTCCACACGGAGCGGTGGAGATTTTTGAGAATGATCATGTTATTCCCTAACAATACAACAAGAATTACAAAAGGGGGTTGAATGTAATTATGGCTTCTTTTTCAAGATTTTAAAAATAGTTCTTAAATCGACAGATATATATATTAAATAAAAACACAAGTCTTTAAAACTTTCTGGTGGATTTGAATGTATCCACCATATATATATATATATATATATATATATATATATCGATTTGAGAATTCTGTGAAGCTCAAATTGGCTCACAACTGCTTTACAAGTTGAACAAACAAACTACAGAGAAATTCTTGACAAGTACAGCTTTTTCTATTTCTCTCCTAAAATGTGTTTACTTAGTTATTTCTTCTACTAGCTACACTTGGTTTATATATCACCAAGTTTACATGGTAATAAGACATGATAAAAAAACAAAACCTATCAAGTCTAACCCCATGTTGCTTCATTACTCTATTCCAGCATCTTTGAAAATCTCCATACCTTGCATGGAAATGGTAATGCTTCTTTGTTCTCAGTTTCCTGCTAAACAGGCAGCCACATTCCTTTTGTAAACACCCAACGCATGTGACTGTGTTGTCACTATCAATAGATATTTGAATTGATCATCCGTCGGGTACATGCTTGTTATCCGTCGGGTGGCTTTGTTGATCATCCGTCGAGTAGCTTTGTTGATCATCCGTCGGGTAGCTATGTTGACACTTGACTCCATTTTACTTATGCAGAATTACAAGACATCTCATATTTACAATTAATCAACCTATTCTGCATATCTACTAGTAGTCAACATGACTCATAAGCTCCTACAGAATCTACATAAAGTTGTTTGCAGAAATGTGCTACACTACTTATTATTATATAAGCTACTCACTCGATGGATGTCAAATCATCATCCGTCGGGACTATATTGAATCATCCGTCGGGACTATATTTGATCATCCGTCGAGTGCTCCTGTAACAACCCAAATCCAGGGTCAAGATTTGGTGTGGCTGAACAATTTTTACATAAAATAAAATAATAAATAAATAACCCCTTAAATCCGGATCGTTTACTGGTTATGGTATGAAACAAGATTCTAACCTTCTACAATTCACAACAACTACAATACAAGTGTAAATACCTTTATGCTAATGCTCTTGTCTTATTTTTCTAACATTTTTCGTCGTCTCGCAGCGGAGATCTCTCTAACTCTTGCTGTCTATCACAAGCTATTCACTTTTATCTTTTCCTGCTTCTGGAAGAAATAAGAATTACAAAACAAGAGTGAGCCAAAAATGCCCGGCAAGTATATAATTGAGTTTCAAGCATTCATATCAATGGAAAATTCCCGTACAAAATCTTTGAACAATTTTAAAAAATTCTATTTATTTGAGTGAGTTGAGCGAATAAATGTTGGCTGTCACCATCCTTTAATTATAAATCCAAAAGTGACAAGCGATTCCCAGATTCATCTCCTGAATCAGGGTTTTGTCCGGTTTTGGAATAACAAAAATTTTGAGAGAGAATGTCGTTAATGGAGATCAATAATAAATTAGACTGGACACTAGTTCACACTTATACCTTGCTAATCATCCAGGATACAGTGTAGATATATACCCAACCGTATAGATCCATTCAGGTACCTAGGCACTATCGCCCAAGGGTCCGGTCCATCCCCGGCCCATAGGATCCAGTTCATCACTGGCCCTTACAATAACCATCCAGCCCGTAGAATATTTTGAGGTCAAATCATTTTGATTTCTAAACATCCAAATTCAGGGTTTGCAAATAACCCGAAAGAATGGTATTTGCTCAAGAGAGCAGTCGATAATATAGGAACAATAATGAAAAGGACATACATAACAAGAGTAATTGCAGTGAAATATAAAACATTTAACTATTCTGAACTTAGAATAGGAACGAAGAAATATTTGCAGTATTTTAAAAGAAAGTTCAGCAATACTTGCCTCGATAAGTTTTAACCACTATTACTGGTTGACTTTTGGATCGTCTTGAATGTTTGTCTTTATCGTTAAACCACTATCCTATTCTGGATACAATCCTATCCTTCGTTTTCTTCGATTGGAATCTTGTTGAGTCTAACAATTGACCACTAGGCTATTCTTAGTCCGACGTCACTTCTTGGGTCTTCTGACTAGGACCTACAGGGTTGAAATACCCTAGTTCAGATCATCGTTTCTTTTAACATAATACCATTATCGCTTCTACCCATACGATTTCATAACCCAACTCGTATTTATATGTATTATTGAACAACCCAAATCCGCGGTCAAGATTTGGTGTCACTGAATAATTTTTACATAAAATAAAATAATAAATAAATAACCCCTTAAATCCGGATCGTTTACAGGTTATAGTATGAAACAAGATTCTAACCTTCTACAATTCACAACAACTACAATACAAGTGTAAATACCTTTATGCTAATGCTCTTGTCTTATTTTTCTAACATCTTTCGTCCTCTCGCAGTGGAGATCTCTCTAACTCTTGCTGTCTATCACAAGTTATTCACTTTTATCTTTTCCTGCTTCTGGAAGAAATAAGAATTACAAAACAAAAATGAGCCAAAAATGCCCAACAAGTATATAATTGAGTTTCAAGCATTCATATCAATGGAAAATTCCCGGACAAAATCTTTAAACAATTCTATTTATTTGAGTGAGTTGAGCGAATAAACGTTAGTTGTCACCAGCCTTTAATTACAAATCCAAAAGTGACAAGTGATTCCCAGATTCATCTCCTGAATCAGGGTTTTGTCCGGTTTTGGAATTACAAAACTTTCGAGAGAGAATGTCGTTAATGGCGATCAACAATAAATTAGACTGGACACTAGTTCACACTTATACCTTGCTAATCAGCCAGGATACAGTGTAGATCTATACCCAACCGTATAGATCCATTCAGGTACCTAGGCACTATCGCCCAAGGGTCTGGTCCATCCCCGGCCCATAGGATCCAGTTCATCACCGGCCCTTACAATAACCATCCAGCCCATAGAATATTTTGAGGTCAAATCATTTTGATTTCAAGACATCTCAATTCAGGGTTTGCAAATAACCCGAAAGAATGGGTATTTGCTCAAGAGAGCAATCGATAATATAGGAACAATAATGAAAAGGACATGCATAATAATAGTAATTGCAGTGAAATATAAAACATTTAACTATTCTAAACTTAGAATAGGAACGAAGAAATATTTGCAGTATTTTAAAAGAAAGTTCAGGAATACTTGCCTCGATAAGTTTTAACCACTATTACTGGTTGACTTTTGGATCGTCTTGAACGTTTGTCTTTATCGTCAAACCACTATCCTATTCTGGATACAATCCTATCCTTCGTGTTCTTCGATTGGAATCTTGTTGAGTCTAACAATTGACCACTAGGCTATTCTTAGTCCGACGTCACTTCTTGGGTCTTCTGACTAGGACCTACAGGGTTGAAATACCCTAGTTCAGATCATCGTTTCTCTTAACATAATACCACTATCGCTTCTACCCATACGATTTCATAACCCAACTCGTATTTATATGTATTATTGAAATACACATAGCAATTATGGTTCACATCTTCGAAACTCGGTTCAGTGTTTGTTTTCAGAAAGTATGTATACTTGTTGGTTTGAAAATAGTAGGGTGATTATAAAATATTTTGTTACCGCACATAACTATATTCGTATAACATAATTATATACTTTCATTCGACGTCTCCGATAATTATAGGTTACGTTCCCATAGTTTCGGAATTAATTTCCCGAAAATTGGGCAGCGTCTCCTTTGTTTATCGGCCTACCCGTCGAAGCAATTCGACGTCAATCCAATCAAAACGACAACATACAATCACAATTCACAATTCCCAATCACCGGTATAATTCAATTATTAATTATTATTATCATCCGTGTTTTTATGTTTTTATTCGTATTATTTTTTTCATTTCGCAATTCATTTCATCAACTAATTTTATTTAATTATAATTTAGGACTCAGAATTAATCATCATTGTCGACCGTCGGCTCGCCGAGGCTCATCGCCGACGGCGGTAAAATTTATTGGTGCCCGATATTATTAGGGTTTCCAAATAAATTCCACTGATTAATTAAAATTTCCGCGCGGATATATTTTTATTTTACGAATTCCAATCAAACATTTTCCTGCATACAATATATCCAATAATCTCAAATTAAAATTTTCACAATAATTCGAAATTAAATTAACAATCGAACAGGGCGTATTCGAACCAACAACTAACAACAACACGCACGCACCTACGCGCCAACCGGAAAAAGAACAAGCACGGGCGGACAGCCACCAAAAGCCGGCGACCACAACGAAACACACACACCCAGCACAAACATACACACACAGCACAACACACACACACACAACACAAACACACACAGACACGATTACACACACACAACAAAGCATATCTATATATGTGCATACACAAGGGAACACAGGAAGAAGAAACCGGATAGAAAACCGGAAACAAACCGGAGAAGAAGTCACCAGAAACGGAAAGGTACAGCGGCGAAGCACCCGAACCAAGGGGAAAAGAAAGAGAGAATTGAGCAATTGATAGATTAAACAAGAAGAAAATAGAGAGATTTGTGAGGAAGATTGAGAGGGAAAAACCGAGAGAGATTAGGATCGAGGGAGAGAGGTGAGGAACCGGGTCGAAAGGGGGGGTAGAACAGGGGGTGCACGCGTGTCTGTTTTTATATTTTCTTTTTCTTCTTTTGTTGTTCTCTTTTTTTTATGTATATCGATTAATTTCGTATTTTAACTAATGACTTGCGAGTGACAACAATTCTAAAAATGCTAAATTAATTTTAAACGTCCTCGTAATAATTAAAAATCAACAAAATAAAACTTTCGTAATTTTTAAATTATTTTTAACTTGCCCACTATACCCGAATTTACGATGTAACGAATAACGGTGCAGTTGAATTTTAATCCGAAATATTTTTAAAATAATTTTAAAATTTCTGAAATATTCCAAACTTAATAAAATAAAATTTTCATGATTTTTGAAGCATTCTGGAATTAAATACTGATTTTATAATTAAATGCAATCAGAAAATCATTTAGAGATAAATAATCAGTAAAATATTGATTCCTAAATTTCATAAATTCCTAAAAATAATAAATAAAATTATAAAAAAAAATAAAAATAATTTTAGACACAATTTTAGCATTTATAAGAATAAATATTCAATAAAATCATTTTAATAACAAAATAAATTCATATCGCTCAATAATTAATTATATCACAAATCTTTGTACCCAACCGATCAAATACAATTAATAATATCGCAATACATGGCTGAAAGGACCATCATATATTTTATTTATTTAATAATTCAATAATTACATTTATATATCGGATCCGAAAATAGGTTACTGAGTCGCTAAGTAACTAAAAAGACGATGCGATTTTAATACCAGACTTGGATAATTATCAAAACAAAACTTCCTATAAAACACTTTACACGAAAACAAGGTAATAATATCTCGCCTTCTGAGAATACGGTTTTTTATTGATCTATAAAATGATTGGCATATCAAAAATTTCACGCCGAAACTCGCACAGGTCAAACCGTATCCCGGATCGAAAAAGTCAAAACACGGAAAGTGCTCAGAATTATCAAATTAGGTTAGGAAGGAGTTTTCGGAAGACTTTCCGGTTGTAAAAATGCAAAAATGGTTGAAGTGGGACGATTTCTGATTCTAAAATATAATTTTATAATTACGTAAAATAATCATTATTAATTCTATAAATCCTTGTAAAATCACATAACACTCCAAAAATTACCGAAAAACACCAAAGCTATCTATATTTTATTCCCGATAATTAAAGATTAAAATATCTAAATTTTATCAAAAATAAACATCCAAATATTAATATCAATCATCAAATAATTCACCAAAATTCACATAAAAATCACAAAAAAAAAAATTATTGGTAAAAATAATTACATAATATTTCCCGGACGTTACAGCTACAAAATTCACTAAGTTAAATCTACTAAGGTATTTTGTATAATTTATCATCAAGTTCACAACATATTCCTAACAATCTCCCCCAATTTATGTCTACTGGAATTGTAGCCATAAATTAAGAGAAACTTGATGATAACAAAACACTCTAAGAATACAGATTGAAAATAGTAGATAGAACTGATAAGTGTTGCAATATTTACTAAAAATTGAACAATGCAAAGTATACAAAGAATAGCTCACAATCATTATCAAGGTGCTCCTTTAGTCTGAGCAGATAAGTCTATTTCTTTGATTGTCTAGATTTCTTCCCAAGCCTCCTGTTGTTCTCTTCTATCTGGTTTTAGAGTTGTCTGTGGAATACAAGTTCATCAGCTTCTGAGAGATCTAGCATTCCTTGCATTTCCAATAGAGTCTCATTGCTAGAGATATTCAACTGGTCCTCCAATCTGAAAAATATTCTAACTCCCTTTTCATCCCTGAATTCCATCAACCAATAAGGCCTTAAATGCACTCTTTTTCCTGTAAAGAGAATTGATAGAGTTTTTGGAAGTGCATATTTAGCTTTATTACTCCTCAGCTCCTCAATCTTCTTTAGAACCAGTCTCCTTGCAATCACATTGTACCCAAAGTTCTTTTTGAAGGATGAGTAGATCTTTATTAGAACAGATTAGCTTTCTAGAAGGATCCTGTGAAGTGGCCATATGATCTCTTTTCCTCCCTTGTAATTGAATACCATCCTTTCAGGTAGATGTCTGTAAGCATCAATTCCTCTAACTTCTTCCAATTCATCCAAGTAGAGGTTAATGTTAGAAAACTCTTTGATGTCACAGATATACAACATATCTCCTTTGTTGACTGTGGATTGAGATTTGACTAGGGTCTTGGATTTGAGAGTCACTGCTTTCACTTTCTTACTTGCTCTAATCTTTGTCTTTTTTGGCTTGAAGATAGGAAAGGTCAACTCAGGAATTGGAAAACTATCCCAGTCCACTAGCTCATCCTTTGGAATTATGGGCTCACCATTAATATTCTTGGTTGGATCCACCACCTTGAATTCTTCAAATACCACCGAGGGTTTTGATGTTTGAGTTGAAGTTGTGGACTTTTAAGGAATTTGGTCTTCCATTGCTTCATCACTAAAGTCCAATTTTCTCTATGAATGGAGCTTGTATCTGAATCTTCTTTTCTTCTGTGGTTCTTCTTGCACTTTCTGATCCTTAGGTTCCGCAATTACAGTTGGTTGTGCAGGAATTTCTGTTGTGGTTTTTACAGCTTGAAGCTTGGCCAAGATAGCAGCTTGCTTATTCTTTTGTTTAAGCTTTTTAGCATCCAGAGCAGCTTGCTTCTTTTCTTGCCTGATTCTTTCTTTCTCTTCCTTCTTAGCTTCCACAAACATGGGGTGTCCAACCACCACAAAAATTTCCTTACCATTTATGTAAATCTTGGCTAATCTTCTTTTGAGTGTTGAATTAGCTGGATCTTTGTAAAAGGCAATTGACCTAGCCAACAGCTTCTTCTCATCTAGCCTAGGTGTCTCATACACAATATCTATAGGATTTTTGTCTGAGAACTTTGAGTAATTCCTTTTAGGCTTCATTATTAGTTATGCTTTTGGAGATTTGATGCAAGATGTTTGGCCTTTTTCCAGGTAATTCATACTCATTTCATTGACAGAAATGTTCTTGACTTGAGAGTGATGAATGAATGTTTTGTCTAGCTTCTAAATTGGCCCAAACTTTTATTGAATTTCTGCATCTATTTTCCTCCATTTTTCTTTTAACTTCTTCCAGCTGCTGCTACATCAATCTTTAGCAGTTTGTCATTTGTGTATAGTTTTACTGCTGCCAGATTTATTATGTCAATGTTGTCCATGACTGGTGGCTTTGTAAAAGCAATTGTTGGCACAATCACTTTGCTGACTTGTATGTTGAGCTGTTTCTCCCCCTCACTTGAGCCTTTCTCCCCCTTACTTGAGCCTTTCTCCCCCTTTTTGTTAGCATTAAGTTGTTGAGTGGGAGGGAGTTGAGCAGCCACCAATTATTGGAGTAGAGCAGTCTGAGTTTCTTGATTAGTGAGTATCTTGGTCATTTGACTTCTCTACATCAGATAATTTTGAGTCCATGGCTTCAACTTTTCTATTGAGATCAGCCTCCTTCCTTAGCTTTTGAGCAATTTCAGTCATGGTGGTTCCAGGAATTCTATCATCCAACCTTGCTATGAAATCCCATTTTACTTCAGAAATTTCTTGCTTGATTTCATCCACACTCTGATGTGTTGGAGGGCTTGAATATGATGCAGTTGGAGTGCTTCAAGGTGAGCCGTGAGTAGCTTCTTTGTGCTGGCATTAGTAGATGCTTGAATAGTTGTTTGGGTGTTATGGATCAGCATGAATAGTGTTAATTGGAGATGTTAGTAGGAATATTCTTTTGCTAGCATCCAGGAAGGAATATCTGCATCTCCCCCTATGCTCATGTTGTTTTCCTCATCATCCCCACCAGCATCCCCAAATGAATCTTCATCCAGTTCAAAATCGCTGCCAGTGGTGGAAGTCATAGCAGTGATTGCATAATTTGCTCTTTGAAGAGATTGTGTAGTGTGCACCAAATTTAGCATCCTTTCAGCCTCCTCATTGCCCTGCACAGCTAGAGTTTGGTAAGTTGTAACAGGATGAGTAAATGTCTCGGCATCCAGGGAAATAGAATCTATTACAGCTTGATATTCTTGCTGAAATAGCCTTTCCCTTTCTACATCATTGACACTCATTGACTCACTTGCAATGGATTCCATCCTATCACTCCTGTACCTACTTTTCTCTAATGATCTCTCTCTTTTTGCATTAAGGGCCCCCCTTGGCTTCCAACCCTCACACCCTCACCTTCACCATCTAAGGTGGGACTCCTCTCACTTTTTCCAGTCCTGAAGAAATAGACTGCATGGATTCACTCTTATTCTCTCCTTTTGTAACACCCCCAGATCCGGGGTCGGGGATCCGGGTTGTCACGAGTTCCATTTCCCTTAATAATACTTAATCTTAATAATCAACCAACTACTGCGTACTGTGACCCCACAATATACACACACCACAAGTTATAGTCTCAGAGATGAATACCCAAAAATAACACAAGTCATTTTATTCCACAATTATAAACCATTTCACCTTAAAAAGGGTTTCTGATTAATTTACATATTCCTTGCCATTATTACAATTCATAAATGTACATAAGTCTGGTACATCAAAAGTTGAAAGCCTAGCCTATTGGTAGTTCCTACCTCAGCTACAGCGACATCAACGCCTATAAGAAATTGCGGAACGTTTCCTATCCGCTCACGAATTGGGAGCTTGGTCATGTTCATCTTATCTATCTGATGTTGTGTGATGAAAGAAGAAAGCAAGGGTGAGCAACAAGCTGACCAAAATAATATGTATAATAATTTATAATATATGAGCATTCTCATAGCACTCATGAAAGTCTTGGTCAAAAAGAAATGAACCAAGTTTGATCTCTTAAAGCGACCAATTCGCAAAATATTTAGTATATATGTATATATACTTTTCAAAATCTTGAAATCCTCTGTCATGTATAATATACACAGAGTTCCAGTTTATAACTGTATATAAAAAAATATCATTGCAAGGTGATCTCATATATCTAACCTTGTCTCAACGTTTTTTCTGAAAATCTTTGTCATGCATAAGATAATCATTAACCAGATATAAGTTGAAAAGATGAAGTTACAAGATACTCCAATATACTTATATCTTTTCCGAATACTACTTGAACTACCACCGTTCAAGGTATAATCAGTTTCAAAAGTTCATCACATAGATCAGACTACAAGAAAAGACTTAGATAGATTCAATCTTTGAAATATCATTATAAATAATGAAGTTATGAGATACTTCATTAAGTCCCGATATATATATACACCTATATATATATACATTTCATACCTCCTTGAAAACCTCTGTTAT
This sequence comes from Apium graveolens, assembly GCF_009905375.1. Taxonomy (NCBI): domain Eukaryota; kingdom Viridiplantae; phylum Streptophyta; class Magnoliopsida; order Apiales; family Apiaceae; genus Apium; species Apium graveolens. The sequence goes on from NC_133652.1 coordinate 101,757,152, forward strand.
GAAAATTATAAACAGAGTTGTAATATCCAATGAATTTGGAAAGGAGAAAACCTTGGCATAAACCTGATATCTTGCTGATCAGGCAAAGATACCAATAAGTAACCTTTTCTACTAGTAGATGGACGAATTTCCCACTGGTCATCACCCTGGCCGCATTTCGACCTATGCTGGACTGCCACTCAGCCACTTACGCATTGATGGACTCCCACTGAGCCACTTACACTTTCATGGACGCCCACTGAGCCCATGTTGCTTATGCCGACTCAAATAGATGGACTTACTTCCTGAACGTTGGGCAAGTAATCAAAATATTTTCTCAAAACAGCAACCTCGTTGCGAATATAAAATACACCACAGAGCCGGATCCCTCAGGTTTTGAGCGAGTATTTAAATCCCCTTCAAAAGGAAGATCTTAAATATAAAAATGAGTTTTGGGATCCGCTCTAACTTTTAAAAATCATTTTGAAGACTCGAAAACATTTTTAAGAATGTTTGGAGTAATGCTGATTTAATAAAATAAATCAGTCCCGATATATTAGAAAATATCTGAATATTATTATTTAAATAATATTCCCATAAAGGATAATCTCCATAAAAATAATTGAAGTAGAAGTTTTAAAACTCATACTTGAAATGAATAATAAATAACCAAAGATATACTTATACGAAAGTACGATCTTTATTTGAATAATCGGAAATAAGTTTGATTAGTGAAACATTATTCTTTAATAAAATAAATAATATTCCTTAATAAATAAGCGGAGTCATAAGTCCTCGAATGAATATTCAAAATAATATTCATTAAATAAAATAAACGGAGTCATAAGTCCTCGAATGAATATTCAAAATAATATTCATTAAATAAAATAAACGGAGTCATAAGTCCTCGAATGAATATTCAAAATAATATTCATTAAATAATATAAAGTTATCGAATAAACCTTATTCGATTAATAGTTTTAAAAACTATATCTATATATATATATATATAAATATATATATATATATATTATACTCGGGAACATCGACTCCCGGTTTAGCAATATGTCCACCTTTGGGTCCCCTATACTAAGGGTATACGCAACTACTGCTTATCTCTAGCATAGGTATTTTGCAACTTATAAGCAATCGAATCAATAATTAGATATCAAGATTACGAAACAGATATGCATATATACCATATCAGCATGCTCCAATATATCGAAAGATTTACTAATAACAATCATGCACTTATCACAAGATAATGCATATACATATATACATCACAACAACAGTATAACGGGTAGAAAACTTGCCTGAGTGTTCCCGGATAGACTTAAGCTTAGAGTGGGTCCAATAACCTATGAACAACAACATAAGTCGAAATTAAACCCTGGTCGCTTAAGAAACTAGACTTTAACCAATTGAACCCTAATGTTCGCTTATGGTCACTCCTACACTTAACGAATCACATAAGTCGTTCGAGTACCCTTGTCTCCACCATTTTTAATAAATTAACCATTAAGAATTTTAAGGAGATTCTTTCACGAATACCCTACCAACTGCCTAATCCACTTTACATAATTGTTTCATATTCCAATTAGTCATTTAAGGGTCTTAACCAAGGTTTTAAAGTAAGGTGAGGGGTAATGGTTCGGTCGCGAAACGCCGTTACTTAAAACAGTCGTTTCTCCTAATCCGTACATCGGATTCAAGCGAACCACATATCAAAACGAAGCTCGTAACATGAACTATCTAATCATGGCAAATGTTAGAATCTTTCAGTGAGTTCACGGGTCCTAAAGTTAATAACAGAACAGTTAAGGAAAATCGGATATTATGACGTTTATGTTTACGCGATTTCCAATTTAATTAACACTCTAAATTATCATCAATTCACTCACAACCACCAATACAACAATATTCAACCATCATACTAAAAAATCAGTCCCCAACTCCATGTATTACCAATTTATCCAACCAATCAAAGACCCAATATTCAAAACCAATACAAATCCACCAAAACTACTTATAATCAAAGATCAAGCCTTAATACTAACAATGCTTCAATAAAACTTAATGGAATCATAAAATCAAAGCTAGGGTTTGAAGTTGATACCTTCCTTGGTAGGTGTTAAGTTGCTAGGAAGCTTTAGGGAGCCTTAATCTAACCTCCTACAAGCTTGATCTTTCCAAAGAAATCAAGAACACAAAGTTAGGTTTTGAAGTTTCTAAAAGTCCGATTTAAAGAACTGTAAAAATGAGGGTCTTACCATGCTTATTTGGACGAGACTTGTGAACAAGAGTTTTAGGCCATCTCAATACCTTTCAAACGAGCTATAGAAAACAACATTTGAGTGAGTATTGAAGGATATATGGTAGTTTTAAGTTTCTGCTCTGGTTTTGGCCGAGAGCAAGGGAAGAAAAAGTGAAGTAAAAATGTTTCTAGTTTGATTAAATGATTTGTGTGGTGTTTAGCTTGGTTACTTCCTTTTATTGTTAATTAGTTTGTTACCAAGGTAAAAATTGTGTGGCTCACAATCAACCAACCAATTCCTTCCCATTGTGTCATGCTTATGTCATCCTCTTATGTCATCTTCCCACACTTGTCTTCTTCTTGTTGGTGTGATGACATCATCATCACTAACCTCTTTGATTAACTCCTAATTACTTGGCTAATGATCGTTGATCTGTTATACGGTTCGCTTAACTTTCATTTTCGTTTATCGTTTGAGGGATCATACCCGGGATCTTATTACTTGGGTTTCCTTAACCTTTCTCAATACATTATATTCCTTTTATGATCCTCTCTTATAATCCTTGAATTTAAATCTTTTTTATCCTGTTACCTTATACTCAATCCTTTCGGTATCTAGTGGATTTTCGGAAAAAATCAAAGTGTTCGAATTTGGATTCTGACGATCTTTACATACACTTATATACCATATAGAGTACTAATAAGATCTCAGAATAACAATAAAAGAACCCCTACAAAGTCTGGCATGAAAAGTTTTCTTATTTAGCATAATCAGCAAAATCACTATTAATAAGGGTTACAAAAAATCCAAAATTTTGGGGTTATTACAGTCTCCCCTCCTTAAAAGGATTCCGTCCCAGAATCAAATAGAAAACAAATGGGGGTACTTTTCTAGCATTGCGCTCTCTAGTTCCCAAGTTGATTCTTCCACATTATGATTCTGCCATAGTACTCTGACTAGCTTGATCACTTTGTTCCGAAGCACCTGCTCCTTCTTATCCATAATCTTTACTGGTTTCTCCACATAAGTCATATCTGGTTGCATATCCACCTACTGGTACTCCACTATGTGTCTGGCATCCCGATGATACTTCCTTAGCATTGACACATGGAATACATTATGAACTTGTTGTAGGTTCGGGGGTAAGGCTAGCTCGTAAGCCAACTTCCCAATCCGTCTTAGTATCTCAAAAGGTCCAATGTATCTTGGGCTTAGTTTCCCTTTCTTTCCGAACCTCATTAATCCTTTCCAAGGGAATACCTATAACAGTACTAGGTCCCCTACTTCCTATACTTTGTCTTTTCGTGTCAATTCAACATACTTCTTATGTCCATCTTGGGCTACTACCAGCCGTCCTCTGATTAGATCTATTATATCCCTAGTCCCTTGGACTACTGCGGGTCCGAGCATCTTGCGCTCTACAACTTCATCCTAACATAAGGGAGATCGACATTGTCTTCCCTCAAGGATCTCATAAGGCGACATCTTGATATTGACATACCATCTATCGTTGTAAGAAAACTCGATACGTGCTAAGTGATCATTCCAAATTCTTTCAAGTCTATCGCACAGACTCTCATCATAGCTTCTAGCGTTATAGATTTTGCTTCTCAATACCCACTATTTTCCAGTTCGTAATCGTTACTATCTTCCTTACATAATACTATATTGGTTACACTTTTTCTCGTTAGTATTCTATAACCTTTTAATAACCGCGCTAACCTTAGTATCACGAATGCGTTTCCATTCCGAATACCACCATACTTGGTACCACTTCATCTCTAGCTACCTCCATCTTCGAAAGCTTGGTCCTTCGTGTAGAAGTAAAAGAATTTATTGAGAGATCACTATGATCATGAACACTAGTTCTATTGCATAGTTAGTACAGAAGGTGGCCAGCCTTTAGTACTTGACAAGCAATTAAATAACATGTGGTATCCTACTTGGCTTCTATCACACAAATAGATAGTCATTCGGCAATACCTCCCCTTTTTGGAAGGGTTGTTGTTCTCAGCTTATACAAAATAAAAAAGAGAGAAAAGAACGAATTGAAGAGAATTGTATATGATATAATACTGCCACAAATATTTGGCTTGGAATCTACCTCTGAACTATAGAGGTTTGTCATAAGAGAACAAAATATATGTATCTATATCAATATCCAGTATTATCGTATCACATTTCACATGCTTAAATATTTTTGATATTCCGTCCATCATTCTATGGACCCATGCTCTTCCTCGAGCTTATACACAATCACCTTTGAAACTCCCTAGAAATCGAAAATCGAATATGGGATCTCATTCTAGACATCATCGTTACTAGAATTCTATGCTTGCACTGCAACCTTCCTCGTATAGTAATACGACTCTCTATTCATAAGAGGGAATAAATATATAATATGTAAATACTCCACTAGGTAGTCTATCAATGATAACTTATATATCAACATGACCCCATTAGGGGTACTCAATTTCAACATCCATTCCAATACAACTCTCACGGTTGTAATCGGCTCATTACTCGCAGAATCATTGTTGCATTACTATGGTCCACCACTGACCTACTATAGTCATTCATTTTTCTATGAAATCTTAATAGCTAACCATACGGAGTCCATACATGTCGTATCGAATTCTTCTAAGGAGGCAACATAATCACCATTCCATGATTCATGAAGATCACTCTTGAACTTGGCGTACATATGACATGAAGCAGATAAAATTACCTAAGAGTTTCAATAAAAGCAACGATAGCAGGTTAATACCATTATTAACCATATGTCTTTATTAGGAGACATGAAGCTCAAAGGTTCATTTAGTCCTTTCGTAACATGGTCCTGGCTTATCTCAATATATGACCTTATAAGATAGATAGCCCGCTCACGACGATTTCATAAATGAAATCTTTATCAAACTACTATCACGGTTGAGTATCGCACAATCATCAAAAGGAATGTCAATCTTTCAACCCATAATACAATCTTCACGGCTTTAACCATTAAATTTTTAATGTTTAACATTATTATTGTCATGATGCTCATATCATTAAATATTTAAATATGATACTAGTTTTTAGTTTCACAAGTTTTAATAAATTTTTTAATAGGATCATAAGAGACGAATTTCATTACTTTTATCCTTTAGTTACTCTTATCTTTTTAGTTTCATATCGTTTAGGTTGATTAAATCTTCATATGCATTTGATTTATTTTTTGTAATTTCCTAATGAAAGGAAAAATAGTAAAATTATTTATTTAAGTTGAACATAATTTCCGTTTTTTACTTGTTTACAAAAAGTAAAGCATTGGAACATATTTTTTCAATTTTCTATGATTTTCTTAGAAATGAAAATTTTGCAAAATTTGAAAATGAAAATATGGAAAACTTTTCTGAATCCTAAATTATTTACTTTAGTATCCAATTAGGGATCATATAATGCAGCAACTTGTATTTTAAATTTCAATCCGGTTAACTAAAGGAATACGATCTCAATAGAAAAATATATTAATACTTCATTCCCACAAGTGTTAAATCCTACAAGTGTTTAAAGTGTTGTGATTCAAATGACTAATATTTGCAGTTGCGGCATAAGTGCCTCCATATATTTCAGCAAAATATGTTGAATCCCTACATTAAAAAGATCATCCAAGAATCCAATATCAAACCCGATATGTTATTTTCAGAGCTAATTCTTTATTTTCAGAGCAAAATTAGAGTGAAAAGATAAAACTGCCCTCCTTGCATAGCCTGAAAAGTGAAAAATATGAATGTATGGGTAATTTGGTCTTTTCACAATTTTTTTCCCGCTCCGGAAACAACAAAAGAGCTCTGAAAATAACATTTTCCTATCAAACCCATGCTTTTTCTTATGTAATTTACACACAACTGTCAACTGCAATCACTGGCTCATAGGTGTTATGCATCCAAGCCTTCAATCCCAGATTATTAGAGAGAATTTAATGCAAATTTTGCAATTTAGATAACTGATCCTGTCACTATACCTCCATCTCCCTGTTTTTATATTAAAAATTTTGCAATTTAGATAACCGATTCTGTCACTATGCCTCCATCTCCCTGTTTTCATATTAAATAAAGTTTCTATTTTCGCAGTTAGGCATTTGTTCATTTTTAGCAAATTATAAATTTAAAAATCATGTATAATTAAAGGAAAGTAGTAAGAATTTATAAAAAAAAATATGTATTATTATTTAACAAGGATGAGATGCGAGAGATTAGATGGCATTCTATTCGAAATAGAACACACATTCATATTTATATGAAATTAGGTTTTCGATTTTATACTAGACAAGGATATTCGAAGTAGATAAGGTTATGTATTCGAAAACATACAATTTATTACCAGTCTTATGTTTGAAGGGGGGTGGCTGAAATTAATTATTATCTAAATTGTAATATTAATTTATATCCGAATTTATAAAAAATTCATGTGTTGGAGGCTCATTTTGCTAGATCCATTTATCTATTGGGCCGAAGACTTAACTCGAAGTAGGCCCATAGTAAAGAATCCAGGCTGAATAATCCCAAGGACCCCGAAGCTTGGGGAGGAAAAGAGGACCGTGACCCCAACGTCCAAAACCATGGTTTCTCTCAACAAACACCGAAGAGTGGAGAATCTCGAGCTATAAGTATTGGTTTCATGTTTGTCAATATATGCACAATTTCATACACACAACCTCTTCACCAATAACTTGTGCGTTCGTATATTACCTAAAAAGACCAATTATTGATTCTCACATCGGAGGTGAATAGGTGGACAAAGTTTAAACAATCGACATGCCTCGTGTGAAGGATGATCGTGTGATAAATCAGTCAAAGTTGATTTCAACCAATGGGTTGGAATTTAACAACACGGGCTCTGATCTTCATATAGCTATTGCGCCCATGACTTGCTGTGAACAAATAACAACCAGATTGCATACTCTTTGGTGGTGTTTGGGAAACTGGGGATTATTGTATAAAGCAACTCAACACAAACAGCTGAAATCATGGCTTCTCGCTTTGCAATCTCATCAGGATATGTAAAAATTAGTTTGGACCAGCAAAGATCAATCCACTTATGAAAGAGGTAAGGTCTACGTGTACAGTGTTCTGCCAGAAAAGGTATGCATATCGATTTCCCAGAATTAGACTCATATTTTGGTGTCTTTTCGACTGTTGAATATGCCTGACTAGGAGTTATGATAGTAAATCATATGCTTTATTTTTTATTACTTGCATCAAAACTCTAATTGGTGGTATATCTTGAGCTTGCAATTAGCATCGTCAAGTTAATCTATATGATGTGCGCAATAGAATGGTAACTGGTTAATGCTAAATAAATGAGCCATAATTTACTTGTTAGCTGTAGGGTTAATTGCATAGTGCACCCCTTTGGTTTGGGCCATTGTCACTTTGGTACTAATAGTTTCAATAATTGCACTTCACACCCCAGACAAGTTTGTGCGCTGCACTTTGCACCCATTCCGTCAGTTTCTGTCGTTACCGTTAAATAGGTCAGGGGTAAAAAAGTAATTTGACAATGTTCAATTACATTTTGACCATTAAAGTTCAACTGATTTTTCATATCAACCCCCAGACATTTTTTTTTACAATTTCAACATTCAACTATAAAAAATATACATTTTAACCATTTTTTTAAAAAATTATTTTCTGAAAATTAATTTGATAATATTTTTTCCGAAAATTTATTTTTTTCGAAAATTACTTTCGAAAAAAAGTAATTTGATAATTTTATTTTTTTATTGAAAATTTGAAATTTTTTTGTTTTCAAAGATAATAACCCCCTTAAATGAAATTTTCAGAAAATTTGTAAAAAACAAAAGTGATAGATAATAAAATTATCATTTATGAAACGATGAGCCTCATTAAAAATGGAATTATAACGACACATTCAATGAAAAATTATAAAAAAGAGTTTTGTGTTTATTTTTTTTAATGTTTTACGATAATAGTTAAATTATATTTTTCGCATTTTTTAATATTTTTCGATAATAAAATTCTGTATTTTTTGAAAAAAATGAAAAATAAAAATCTGTATTTTTTGAAAAAAAATCTCTATTTTCGAAAAAAAATAATTTTTTAATAAAATGGTTAAAAATGTATATTTTTTATAATTAAATGTCGAAATTGTACAAAAAAATGTTCGGGGGTTGATACGAAAAATATGTTGAACTTTAATGGTTAAAATGCAATTAAACATTGTCAAATTACTTTTTTACCCCTGACCTATTTAACGCTAACGGCAGAATCTGATGGAAAGGGTGCAAATTACAGCGCACAAACTTGTCTTGGATGCGCGTGCAATTATTGAAACTATGGGTACCAAAGTGACAATGGCCCAAATCAAAGGGGTGCACTATGCAATTAACCCTTAACTGTATAATAAACATCTGCATTCACAAAAATTTTAATGGTTCACATACTTTAATATATATAATTATATAAATATATATGGAATAACCGCCTCTTGATAAACTCTGGCAAGGATAATTTTTGAAAAGCAAGTTTCTATAGAAAGTTAAAATTTTTATTGAGGAGATGTCCAGCTCTCCGAATTTGTGACAGTTCTACTTCTTGCTTCTGCAACTAATAGGAGCCTTCTACCTCAAGAAGGCCAAAGCTTTGCAAATCTAAAACTTCTGGTTGATCTCTCTCTCGCTCGAGCTCTTGACAGATCCCGTAATTTGTGACTTCAAGACATACCTATGAGTGAGATTTCATCCGAAAATGGATTGAGCTTGGGCTTACTGTTTGTAAAACACGTGTCAAGTTCTGGCACATACTAATCTTACACCTAACTCTACTGTGAAGGCACCGGCTGTCCATTGGTGTGAATCTAAAGGCGTAAGCTTCCTGACCCCGTTGGTATCAATAATTAAGTTAGAGTGCAGCTGCTGAAATTCAACTAATACTGCAGCAAATTGAACATGAAAGTTTACTTGGCGAAAGCAAAAATCAAGGTAGTCACGGAAAATACAACTCTGTAAAACTCTTAGCATCTCTTTAAGATGAGCTGAAAAGTTTGAGGGCTACCACGACACAGACAACTAGCATGGAGTTCAATAAAATGATGCTCCAAGTCAAGTTCAAAATATGCAAGACTTGTACAAACAAAGAAAAAACAAAACTAAAAATCTGGAAACTGTAGAATGCCCGAGTTTGAAGAATAAACTGCTTTCATTGAGAATGTTTAGGGATATGAATTATATATCATCAAAAAATATCTAAGAATCTAGTTTTTTATGCAAAAATGGTTCATCAAAAGGAATTTTATACAAAGAGCTATAACCGTTTTGTGACAAGGTGTAAACCTGTCCATATTCGCGAGAAACTGTAGAATGTCAAACTTTGAAGAGTAAACTGCTTCAATCCTGACGTCTCTGAACAGTGAACTATATATCGTTGGAAAGATCTTGGAGTCTAGTTTTTATGAAAAAAAGGTTCTTGAAAAGAATTTTCTACATAAAGTAATGGTTGTTTTGGTGAATGTAAATCAACCTGTCCAGATTTGCGACAATCCACTAAACCTATAAGTTTTTCTTCCTCAAGGCTACGAATCAAAGAAGGAGATCCAAGAAGCAATTGAAATATTTAAAAAAATGGTGCCCCGGAATGAACAAAAATCAAGAGATGAACAAGTCAACTCAATTTTTATCAAAACTTGAACCCGTAAAAGGTACATTTTTTCAAATTAAGTACATTATTTTGTTAAAGTATATTTATGAGGAATAAGTATATTATCTTGTTTAAGTGCATTTATTCGAATTTAGCATATTAATAAAACAAACAAATAAAATACTTATCTAGAGGGTATCCCAAAAAAGATATGAAATTGTTTAAGCATTCAAGGAAGTATTTACCCCGAGCTGGAACAAGTCTTTAAGATACCGTATAATTATATAGGGACTTTGTTTTTCCCTAACAATACAACAAGAATTACAGAAGGGGGGTTGAATGTAATTCTGGCTTTTTTTTCAAGATTTTAAAAGCAGTTCTTAACTCGACAGATATATATATATATATATGTTTTGATTTGCAAAGTGCGGAATGAAAGGATTAAACAAATCAAACATAAAGTAATAAAAACACAAGTCTTTAAAACTTTCTGGTGGATTTGAATGTATCCACCAGATATATATATATATATCAATTTGAGAACTCTGTGAAGTTCAAATTGGCTCACAGCTGCTTTACAAGTTTAACAAACAAACTACAGAGAAATTCTTGACAAGTACAGCTTTTTCTATTTCTCTCCTAAAATGTGTTTGCTTAGTTTTCTGTTTTACTAGCTACACTTGGTTTATATATTACCAAATTTATATGGTAATAAGACAGGATAATAAAACAAAACATATCAAGTCTAACTCCATGCTGCTTCATTACTCTATTCCAGCATCTTTGAAAATCTTCATACCTTGCATGGAAATGGTAATGCTTCTTTGTTCTCAATTTCCTTCTAAACAGGCTGCCACATTCCTTTTGCAAGCACCCAACGCAGGTGACTGTGTTGTCACTATCAACAGATATTTGAATTGATCATCCGTCGGGTACATGCTTTTTATCCGTCAGGTGGCTTTGTTGATCATCCGTCGGGTAGCTTTGTTGATCATCCGTTGGGTAGCTATGTCGACACTTGACTCCATTTCACTTATGCAGAATTACAAGACATTTCATATTTATAATTAATCAACCTATTATGCATATCTACTAGTAGTCAACATGACTCATAAGCTCCTACAGAATCTACACAAAGTTGTTTGCATAAATGTGCTACACTACTTATTATTACATAAGTTACTCACTCGATGGATGTCAAATCATCATCCGTCGGGATTATATTGAATCATCCATCGGGACTATATTTGATCATCCGTCGAGTGCTACAAAATAAATATTATGTGATTATTATATGAATTTTGATAATTATCTGTGAAGTGGTATCTGTGTTTGGATATGTAAATATGATATAATTTGAGTATTTTAATTTTTATATGTTTAAAATAAAATATAGATAATTGTCATATTTTCCTATTTATTTTTATGATGATTTATGATTTTATTGGACATTTATGGAATCTATAATTTCTTTTTCCGAGTAATTACAAACTATTTTATATAATCGGGAACAGCCGACCTCAACCGTTTTTACGTTTCTATAACCCGAAACTCTTCCGAAAACTCCTTCGTAACCTAATTGCAATATTCTGAGCATTTTCCATGTTTTGACTTTTTCAATCCGGTGTACAGTTTTTCCCGTGTGGGTCCCGGCACAATATTTTCGATACAAAATTCGTTTCGGTGAATCGGTAAAACCCGTATTTTCGATAAACGAGATCTTTTTATTAAACTATTATAATTATCACCTCGTAATATGTGTAACCAGGCGCTCAGACCAAGACCGCAGTATAAATTGTCCAAATTTGGATAATTATCCCAAAAACCGGTACCGTTTGGATTTGTTTTTATAAATAAACGTACTATTTTATATCCGGAATGATCCAACGGGATACTAATTTTCCGTAATTATAAATAGCCTTTACCGTATTTTATTTCGTACCAGAAATCATTTGCAAATAGTATTTACAGAATTTTTATAGAGAAAATACTGTAATTATATTTTGTTTTTCGAAATCAAACTCAAATCCGGAGGCGTTATCGATATCGGATTTTGGCGTGCTTATACTCAAAATGAAGCTGTTGATTTGTACTTTCAGAGTCTTTCATCAAAACCACTGCAGAATCAAGTGGTAATTCTCTACAAACTGTTTTTAATTTGAATTATTAATGATTTAAATTACAAATTTTTGTACGGATGATTGTTGGAATGATTTGATGCTTGCATGTTGTAGAGCTTGTTTTCCTGATGATTTTCATATGTCATACGACTGATTTGGAGTTCAATAACATGCTTAATTTTAAGTTTTGATTTTCGAATTTCAGAATTAGGGTTTATATTGCTTTGAATGTTTTCAATTCGATTTAGGGGAATCTTTGTTAGGGTTTTCAATTGATCTTGATGGGTGCTTTATGTTCCTTATCAAATTTGCAATCGAACCATGTATTCACACATTACACACGATTCCTGATAAGTACGGAGTTAACTTTTGAAATTGTCGTAGAATTTTGTTCGGGTTTGGCCGGTTTTTGGCCGAAAATTTGACTGAGTGATTGTCACGGGTGGATTGTTGAATAAATGAGTTTTTGGAAGCGATTAGAACTATTTTGCAGCAAAGAACATATCAAACACAGTCGATTTGGACCTTAATTAAGGTCACCGAACTCAGGGAAGGGTCACCGGAATCGGGGTTCATCCGGTGTTCTTCCCGACCCGGCAACCCGGATTCTGACCCGGTCCCTGACCCGGTTTTAATCCGTTTTTACTCTAAAAATCTTTCAAAATCCTGTTTTTGCACTTTAGCCCCCAAAGTTTCCAGAACCTTACAAATTCTGGATTCTTGTTTTGAATTCTTTCAAAATTCGGATTTCTTTTTATAAATTATTTTCAAAATTATTTTTAATTTCCAAAAATTCCAAAAATCATTATTTTAAATTCTAAAAATCATTTTTAATTCAAAAATAAATCTAAATTACTTAATTAATTAACTTTAATTAATAATTGATTGATTAATTAATTTAAATATTAATTGATTAATTAGTTTAATTATTTATTAATTGATTTTAGTTAATTATTTAATTGGATTTAATTATTTTTAAACGATTTAAAAATTTTGAAAAATAGTTTTGAGCTTTAAAATATTATTTTAAATTGTTTTCAAGGCTCGATAATTATTATAAAATTATTCGGATGCCATATTTGGCCAATCGAACCCTGTTTATTGCTTTAAAATTGATCCAATGACCCGTTTTGACTCCGAAAAATGTTTTAAAAATCGTATTGAAAGACTGTTTATGACCCGAGACTTCCTTATAAATAAAATTTCATTGATTTTTTGACGTGTTATGTGTTATATGTGACTCGTTTGTTTGATTGTCGGACTATGTGATCAGTGTTTACTTGATTTAACATAACTTTTAATCCGTTAATCGGATTTAGGTAAAACGAAGGGTAGATGAAAACTTATGACGTCCATGTGGCGATAGAATAATGTGAGATGAATATTGATAGATACTTATGAAGCCTAGCAGAGTAGACAAGGCGTAGAAAAGGGAAGCGGGTGATCAGAAAATGGAATCGATGCGTAGAAAATACAGCAGGTGTTCAGTGAATAGAAGCAAGGTATAGAAAAGTAGACGAGTGGTTGTTGAATAAAATCATTGGACAAGTACAAGTGAAATTGGAATCTATTGTGATAAGGCAAGTATTTCTAAGCCTTTCTCGAAATATGGTGCAAATATTTCTAAACTCTCTCGTGACATATTGTTAAGTATTCAAAATAGCTCTATTTTATATTGTAAGTACTTTTAGATCATTCAGCCTTGAACTTGAGCCACAACATTTGATCTTTGAGCCGTAAGCCTTATTCTTTGTGAACCATTTCTTGTTGAATTACCAGATACTAACCCACACAAATACGATACTACCCCACAAATATATATTCATCATATACCAAACATTGGAACAGAATTGTTTAAACATACCAAAATTTTTATACTCAACAATACCCTGTGACACCAAAGAACTAAACCTTGTAAAATCATTGTTCATCTCATACCCGATTCTCCTACAGGCTGAAGGCCATTTCCTATATATACTTTGCTATTCCCTCGGGATACTCATGCACTGTACCATGCTTTTATACAAATGTTTTATTACTATTGATTATGATCTTGTTTTATTGAGTTATATTGTTATCATATTGAACTACTTTAGAAATGGATAGTTTTCTTTAGGTGGACCAGATTCGTGGTCAGACCAGATTCGTGGTCGAATTAGGCCAATGTGTGCCTTGGATCCAGTTCATAGAGCAGAGCCGTGTGCCTTGCTCGGGGTTAGTGCGTGACTGATCAACAGCCTAACCTTGTTTTTTTTAATTTAAATAAATATCCAATTTTAATGATTGCTTAACAAGAATCTTAATTTCCTCTGAATCATCCTGTTTGATCATTGATTAACCTCAGTTATTGTTATTGTGACTTGCTGAGCTAGTTAGCTCACTCTTGCGAATCTTTTTATGTATTCTACAGTTAAGAAGGATAGGGTTGATAGCGAGGTTTCCCAGTTCAATGTACGAGCTAGGATTCCAGATTGAGTTGGATCGAGCTAGCAGGAGCTTGCTACGGTAGTGAGATAGTAAGATTATAAGAATAATTTCATTATCAGTTGTAAGTTAAATTAGTTGGGATTTGGTACATTGAGTTAAGGTTGTGGATTGTTTTCATACTTTAACCTGTTGCGATCCGTGGTTATGTAAAGCAGGGTCATTGCAAATAATATTTCATATACAGGTTTATATATTGTGTATGTGTTGTGGACCCCAAACTTCTAACCCGGGTTTGGAGGGCGTTACATGTTTTGTATAATTTATCATCAAATTCACAACATATCCTAACAATCTCCCCCAATTTATGTCTACTGGAATTGTAGCCATAAATTAAGAGAAATTTGATGATAACAAAACACTCTTAGAATACAAATTGAAAATAGTAGATAAAACTGATAAGTGCTGCAATATTTACTGAAAATTGAACAATGCAAAGTATACAAAGAATAGCTCACAATCATTATCAAGGTGCTACTTTAGTCTGAGCAGATAAGTCTATTTCCTTGATTGTCTATATTTCTTCCCAAGCCTCTTGTTGTTCTCTTCTATCTGGTTTTGGAGTTGTCTGTGGAGTTCAAGTTCATCAGCTTCTGAGAGATCTAGCATTCCTTGCATTTCCAATAGAGTCTCATTGCTAGAGATACTCAACTGGTCCTCCAATCTGAAAAATCTTCTAACTCCCTTTTCATCCCTGAATTCCATCAATCAATAAGGCCTTAAATGCACTCTCTTTCCTGTAAAGGGAATTGATAGAGTTTTTGGAAGTGCATCTTTAGCTTTATTACTCCTCAGCTCCTCAATCTTCTTTAGAACCAGTCTACTTGCAGTCACATTATACCCAAAGTTCTTTTTGAAGGATGAGTAGATCTTTATTAGAACATATTGGCTTTCTAGAAGGATCCTGTGAAGTGGCCATATGATTTCTTTTCCTCCCTTGTATTTGAATACCAGCCTTTCAGGTAGATGTCTGTAAGCATCAATTCCTCTAACTTCTTCCAATTCATTCAAGTAGAGATTAATGTCAGAAGAAAACTCTTTGATGTCACATATATACAACATATCTCCTTTATTGACTGTGGATTGAGATTTGACTAGGGTCTTGGATTTGAGAGTCACTGATTTCACTTTCTTACTTGCTCTCTTCTTTGTCTTTTTTGGCTTGAAGATAGGAAAGTTCAGCTCAGGAATTGGCAAACTATCCCAGTCCACTAGCTCATCCTTTGGAATTATGGGCTCACGATGAATATTCTTGGTTGGATCCACCACCTTGAATTCTTCAAATACCACTGAGGGTTTTGATATTTGAGTTGAAGTTGTGGACTTTTTAAGAATTTGTTCTTCCATTTCTTCATCACTAAAGTCCAATTTTCTCTTAGAATGGAGCCTGTATCTGAATCTTCTTTTCTGCTGTGGTTCTTCTTGCACTTTCTGATCCTTAGGTTCAGCAATTACAGTTGGTTGTGCAGGGTTTTCTGTTGTGGTTTTTACAGCTTGAAGCTTGGCCAAGATAGCAGCTTGCTTCTTCTTTTATATAAGCTTTTTAGCATCCAGAGCAGCTTGCTTCTTTTCTTGGCTGATTCTTTCTTTCTCTTCCTTCTTAGCTTCCACAAACATGGGGTGTCCAGTGACCACACAAATTTCCTAACCATTTTTGTAAATCTTGGCTAATCTTCTTTTGAGTGCTGAATCAGCTGGATCTTTGTAAATGGCAATTGACCAAGTCAACAGCTTCTTCTCATTCGGCCTATGAGTCTCATACACAATATCCATAGGATTTTTGTCTGAGAACTTTGGGGAATTCCTTTTAGGCTTCATGATTAGTTCTGCTTTTGGAAATTTGTTGCAAGATATTTGTCCTTTTTCCAGATAATTCATACTCATTTCATTCACAGACATGTTCTTGACTTGAGAGTGATGAATGAATGTTTTGTCTGGCTTCTGAATTGGCCCAAACTTTTGTTGAATTTCTGTATCTATTTTCCTCCATTTTTCTTTTAACTCCTTCTCAGCTGCTGCTACATCAATCTTTAGCAGTTTGTCATCTGTGTTTAGTTTTGCTACTGCCAAATTTATTATGTCAATGATGTCCATGACTGGTGGCTTTGTGAAAGCAATTGTTGGCACAATCACTTTGTTGACTTGTATGTTGAGCTGTTTCTCCCCCTCACTTGAGCCTTTCTCCCCCTTACTTGAGCCTTTCTCTCCCTTTTTGTTAGCATCAAGTTGCTGAGTGGGAGGGAGTTGAGCAGTCACCAATTATTGGAGTAGAGCAGTCTGAGTTTCTTGATTAGTGAGTATCTTGGCCATTGACTTCTCTACATCAGATAATCTTGAGTCCATGGCCTCAACTTTTCTATTGAGATCAGCCTCCTTCCTTAGCTTTTGAGTTATTTCAGTCATGGTGGTTCCAGGAATTCTAGCATCCAACCTTGCTATGAAATCCTATTTTACTTCAGAAATTTCTTACTTGATTTCATCCACACTCTAACTGTGTTGGAGGGCTTAAATTTTGTGCAGTTGGGGTTCTTCAAGGTGACATGTGAGTAGCTTCTTTGTGCTGGCATTAGTAGATGCTTGAATGGATGTTTGGGTGTCATGGATCAGCTTGAATAGTGTTGATTGGAGATATGAGTAGGAACATTCTTTTGTTAGCATCCAGAAAGGAATATATGCATCTCCCCCTTTGTTCATGTTTTCTTCCTCATCATCCCCACCAGCATCCCCAAATGAATCTTCAGCCAGTTCAAAATTACTGTCAGTGGTGGAAGACATAGCAGTAATTACATCCTTTGCTCTTTGAAGAGATTGTGTAGTGTGCACCAAATTTAGCATCCTTTCAGCCTCCTCATTGCCCTGCACAGCTAGAGTTTGGTAAGCTGTAACAAGATGAGTAAATGTCTCAACATCTAGGGAAATAGAATCTATGATAGCTTGATATTCTTGCTGACATAGCCTTTTCCTTTCTGCATCATTGACTCACTTGCAATGGATTCCATTCTTATCAATCCTATACCTACTTTTCTCTCATGATCTCTCTCTTTTTGTATCAAGGGCTCCCCTTGGCTTCCCACCCTCACCTTCACCATCTAAGGTGGGACTCCTCTCACTCACTTTTTCCAGTCCTGAAGAAATGGATTGCATGATTCACTCTTATTCTCTCCTTTTACCTGGGAGCAACCCAGCCTCTCACTCAATTCACTCCCTTCCCTCAGCCCTAAGAGTGATTATACTACTACTAAGTCTTATGCACTTGTGAGAATTGAAGAAATTTGAAGTTGTGCAGAGACACCCGACGGATGAGGAATATCCATCGGGATAGTAGTTTGGCTATCCGACGAATGACTGCTGTTAGGCTTATCCGTCGGGATACAATCACTACTCGACGGATGATGAATATCCATCGGGATAGAAGAAATGACTAAGTTTGGAGTGGAGACTATTGTAGACTCTGTGCAGATTGATGAAAATTTTGGCACAGATGTCTCAACAGACTCAGAAAGAAATAGCAAATGAACCAACAAATCATCTAAAAGATGATGCTCACTTGCTTGGATTTTGGCTTCTCCACAAGAGTTAAAGATGGAGAATTTGAAAGTGATGTATTTACCATGTCAACATCCAGTGAGTGTGTGGGAGAATTTAGTGTATCAGGTGCTTCAATTATTAGAGATTTTGGCTGTGACTCCATATTTATTGGAGCCACATCAATCTGACTTTAAGATGGTGCGGTGACTGGGTCTTTAGCACCAGTTTGCACTGTGTGTGTGCCCTGTGCATCCCCAAGGGTTTTTGTTCTTTTCTTTCTAGCATAAGTTTGTAGTGAGCTAGTGTCCCTACCCCTCTTGGCCTGTGCTCCTGGTTGGGAGCTTGTTTTAATAGTAACATCCTTTTGGGAGGATGAAACTAAAATTGAGCTTATTTCCTTATTAACAACCACAGTTTCTTGGGAAACTGTGGTGTGGCTAGGTTTGGGTACACTCTTCTCACCAGCCTTATCTTTAGGGTTTTTTTGATTTTCACCCTGTCCCTAACCTTTCTCACTCACCTTCACACTCCCCTCTTTTTGTTTAGTGGATTTTGCAACTGGTCTTTTTTGAAAGAAACCGGAGGGGGCTTTCTTAGACTTGGATTTTGAAATTTGTGATTTAGTAGTTTGGGTAGACATCTGTTGGGTCATTGACACAGATGCCATAGCTACATTAGAAGGAAAAGAAATGTGTGAGGTTGGAAGAGTTGAGACAGTGGTGCTTACCTCACTTACCTGAGGTCCCTCCATGATTGGAAAATAGAATAAGGGCACCTCCTTGTGGTAATTTGCTCTGTTGAGATCTGCAATAATCCTTTTTTCTTGAACCCAACAATTCAGCTTGTTGGTTAGGTTCTCAATCACAATGTTCTCAATGAGATGGTTAGCAAGCATCATAAAGAATCTAGCATAATAGACACTTTTACCTCTCTTATTGAGTTCTCCTAACTTAAAGCCTAACTCAAACAAGATCAAGTCACTGAAATTAAAGTAATTATCAGTAACTAGCATGTAAACCATGTTAAGCATAGAAATGTTAACAGAATCAAAGTTACTAATCTTACCAGAGAATACCTTAGTTACCACATCACACATAAAGCTCCATTCCTTTCTAAGTCCTAACCTCCTAATTTTACTTAAATTATAGATAGTAAGTGCATAGCCCATGAAATTTAGCATGTTAACTATGTCAGTGTCTGCGTGTGGAGCAGTATCAGTATTATCAGGAATTTTTAAAGCATGCTTTGACAATGTCACTATTTATGAAAAACTGCTTACCTTTTAGAGTGAATGTAATGGTCTTATCAGTAGAGTTGTACACTGCAGTTGTCCATATCTCCTCTACAACCTCACAGTAGATAGTGGGAGATTCCAACATAGCGTAACTGAGTTTGCAGTTCTTCACAAAATTCATCATCTTGTGGAACTCACCAGACTGTTGAATCTCCTTGTCCACAAGAGCTGTTAAGTTATTCTTTTCATAGATATATCCAGTTTGAGACATGATTTTGATGACTGGAGTCATTGTTAGAGATTGGGAAATTTACAGAGAAAGTATTTGCTTTTGAGGCAGCAAGAAGTTAGAGCAATTGATTCTTGAGAATGATAAAAGATTAGAATGAAAATGAATTTAGCTTTTATACTATATCAGAAATAAACTGACAAAAATAATAAAGTGAAATAAAGAGACCAATAAAAATTACCCAAAATAGCCGTTTAAAAATAAATAAACTGTAAAAATTCTATCACTTATCCGTCGTGTCATGCTTACAAACTGTAAGTATACTCGATGGATAATGTTCAGAGTTTTAACGGCTAGGATTGAGACAATTCGACGGATGAGGATAAATCAGTTATCCGTCGAGTTAAAAAATACTCCAGAAAAATAATTGATTTTTATTAATAATTAATATTCCGACGGATGATCAAACACGATAGATAATGAGCATCCGTTGGGATGTAAATTTTGACTTAGCCAAAATTTCATCCAAAACAGAAAAATCAATTAAATTTCTGGCTGCATTAAAAACTTGCAAAAATATTTGAAATGATTCAGGAATAATTAAGCATACCTAACTCACTTACTTACCTTAAAAAGGTGGATTCATCAAGTGCCTTGGTAAATATGTCTGCAAGCTGCTTTTTACTTGGAACAAAATGAAGTTCCATAGTACCATTCATCACATGTTCCCTTATAAAGTGGTACTTGATGTCTATGTACTTTGTTCTTGAATGTTGTATTGGATTTTCAGTGATGGTGATTGCACTTATGTTATCACATAAAATGGGAATTCTATCCACTTGTAGACCATAATCCAACAATTGGTTTTTCATCCATAAAATCTGTGCACAGCAACTACCAGCAAAAATATATTCAGCTTCAGCTGTAGAAGTAGAGACTGAATTTTGCTTTTTATTGAACCAAGACACAAGCTTGTTCCCTAGAAATTGACAGGTTCCTGTTGTACTTTTTCTGTCTATTCTACAACTTGCATAATCTGCATCTGAATAACCAGTTAGATCAAAACCAGAATCTCTAGGGTACCAAATGCCAAGTTTTGGCGTTCCCTTAAGATATCTGAAAATTCTCTTAATAGCTACTAGGTGAGATTCTCTAGGATCAACCTGAAATCTAGCACAAAGACAAGTAGCAAACATTATATTTGGCCAACTAGCTATTAAGTACAGAAGTGAGCCAACCATGCCTCTATAGCTTGAAATATCCACAGACTTTTCAGTAGTGTTTAATTCAAGCTTAGTTGCAGTGGCCATGGGAGTTTTTGCAGATGTGCAATCCATTAGATCAAACTTCTTTAAAAGATCATGAATGTATTTAGTTTGACTAATGAATATTCAATCACTAACTTGCTTAACTTGCAAACCAAGAAAGTAAGTTAGTTCTCCCATCATGCTCATTTCATAATTACTTTGCATCAATTTGGCAAACTTTTTACAAAGTTTTTCATCTGTAGATCCAAATATAATATCATCTACCTAAATTTGAACAAGTATACTAGAGCCATTAACATTTCTAAAGAATAAAGTTTTATCAACTGTACATCTTGTGAAGTGATTTTCCAAAAGAAACTTTGATAAAGTGTCATACCAGGCTCTAGGTGCTTGCTTCAGTCCATAAAGTGCTTTCAAAAGATACTACACATGATTTGGAAAACTTGGATCTTCAAAATTAGGAGGCTGACTTACATAGACTTCCTCTTCTAAATCACCATTTAGAAATGCACTTTTGACATCCATTTGATAGATTTTGAAATTGGCATGAGCTTCATAGGCTAAGAAAATTTTGATGGCTTCAAGACTTGCAACAGGAGAAAAAGTTTCATCAAAATCTATTCCTTCTTGTTGACAGTAGCCCTTAGCAACCAATCTAGTTGTGTTCCTGATTACTATGCCATTTTCATCCATCTTGTTTCTGAATACCCACTTGGTGTCAATTGGATACTTTCCTTTAGGTTTGGGTACCAGCTTCCATACTTTATTCCTTTCAAATTGGTTTAGCTCCTCCTACATAGCTAAAATCCAATCAGGATCCAACAAAGCTTCTTCTACCTTCTTTGGTTCTTCCTTAGATAGGAAGCTGCTATATAGACATTGTTCTTGAGTTGCTCTCCTTGTTTGAACTCTAGAAGATGCATCACCAATGATGAGCTCAAAGGGGTGATCCTTAGTCCATTTTCTTTGTTGAGGTAGATTAGCTCTAGATGAAGAGGCATCATTGTTGTCTTGATGTGTGACTGAGTTTTGATTATTTAAAACTCCCCCTGAGTTTGTGAATCTTTGATTTGAGATAGGGGAACTTTCTGTGAGTGACATATTCTGACTTTCAGCTTCTCTTAATGACCCGACGGATGATGCACTTTGTGTCCCGATGGATGAAGTTGATTGTCTCCCGACTGATGGAGCATGTTGCAACTCGACAGATGTTGAATCATGTGCTTCATTAGTTGTAGATTTTTCTACATTATCCTTATTCATTGTTTCTTGATCACTTTCATCATCACTGTCATCACTAACCATCTCCACATTATCAAACTTGAGACTTTCATGGAAATCTCCATCTTGTAATCCTTCAATCTTTTTGTCATCAAACACAACATGTATTGATTCCATAACAATGTTGGTTCTTAGATTGTAGACCTTATATTCCTTCCCCGCAACATATCCAACAAAAATTCATTCTTCTGCTTTAGCATCAAACTTCCCATGTTGATCAGTTTTATTCCTCAAGATAAAACATTTGCAGCCAAAGACATGAAGAAAATTCAGAGTTGATTTCTTGTTCTTGAACAATTGGTAGGGTGTCATACACTTTGCTTGATTAATCAAAGAAATATTATGAGTGTAGTAGGCAATATTCACAGCTTCAGCCCAAAAATATGTTGGTAATTTTGATTCTTCAAGTATTGTCCTTACAGCTTCAATAAGAGATATGTTCTTTCTTTCTACTACTCCATTTTTTTGTGGAGTCCTTGCTGCAGAAAACTCATGCATAATCCCATTCTCTTCACAAAATGATCTCATCATAGAATTCTTGAACTCAGTTCCATTGTCACTCCTGATTCTTCTTACTTTAAAATCAGGATGATTGTTAACTTGCCTTATGTGATTGATAATGATTTCACTAGCTTCATCTTTAGACTTTAGGAAATATGTCCAAGAGAACTTTGAGAAATCATCCACAATTACTAGGCAAAATCTTTTCCTTGAAATGGACAACACATTGACTAGTCCAAATAAATCCATGTGTAGCAATCGCAAAGGTTCTTCAATTGTTGAATCAAGCTTCTTTATGAATGATGCTTTATTCTGCTTTCCTTTTTGGCAGGCATCACACAATCCATCCTTAGAAACTCCACTTGAGGAATGCCTCTAACCAGTTCTTTCTTGACAAGCTCATTCATGGTCTTGAAGTTTAGATGGGACAGCTTCTTGTGCCATAACCAACTTTCATCTTGACTTGCTTTACTGAGAAGATAAGTGACAGATTCTGCATTAGATGAGTTGAAGTCAGCTAGATACACATTCCCTTTTCTCACTCCAGTGCGAACCACTTTGTTGCTTCTTTTGTTTGTCACAACATAAGCTTCTGAATTGAAGGTTACTGAATTGCCCTTATCACAAAGCTGGATGATACTCAACAAATTATGCTTGAGACCATCCACTATGGCAACCTCTTCAATGATGACATTGTCTTTTGAAATCAAGTCATATCCCACAGTATAACCCTTGTTGTCATCTCCAAAAGTAATACTTGGGCCAACTCTTTCCTTGAACTCTGTGAGCAGGGTAGAATCTCCAGTCATGGGCCTTGAACAACCACTATCCAGGTACCAAAGATTCTTCCTGTTGCCCTGCATACATCAAAACCAAATCAAGTTGATTTTGGTACCCAAGTTTCCTTGGGTCCTGCCTTTGTAGCTTTCTTCTTTGGTTTCTTAGGTTTGATCTCATTTGACTTGGGAATTTCTGATTCATCCTTAGTCATTTGAGTTGGACCTTTGAAACCAGTCATTAAAACAAAATTATCATGCACATTTTGATTAGCAGAAAAAGGCATGTTGTTTACAAATATGTTATTCCAGTAAGGCATGCTAAATGGCATTTGAGCCATACTAAATGCAGCATAATAAGGATTAGGTGCAAATGGCATATTAGGAAATTGTGCATTCATATTCTAAGTTGACATAGCATTCATAGGCATGGTAGGCATGATAGTCATGTCGGGAAAAGTGGGAGGCACAGACATAGGAGTAGGCATGGCAAGTTTGCAATTAACAGACAGGTGATTAACACTACCACACTTAACACAGATTTTTCTTGGTGTATATTTATCATGTGTGTAGTTGTTATGCTTGTTAATTCCTACTTTCCCATTTCTATTGTTTCTCTTTTTAGTTTTTGTTTTAACCTCAATCTTTTCTAATATGTCATTCAATTTCTTGATGGACAGATGACCAACATTAACTTTCTTCTCCTTCTTCACTTGACTTGATTCTCCTGAAACAAAGTTTTTGGAAACTGATCCATATTTTGCATTCAGCTTGGCAAGCTTAGCTTTGCTCACAGGTTTACTCACAGCCGACGGATGTGGCTATTTGTCACTCGGTGGATAATCCTTTTGGTTATCCGACGGATGATTCTCATCATCATCATCTGTCGAGTCCACATATGTCAACAATCCTTCAACCAAGTTGGATTCCAGTTTCTCCTTACTCTTTTTCCAAGCTGCATCACAAAAGGACTCAATACCTTGAACTTTAGTGATTTGAGCATGGACATCTCTGGATGATTTCCATGCTTTGATCACCTCCTGTTCTCGTTCAAGCTGCTTCTTTAAAATCTCTTCTTTCTTCAAGGACTCTGTTAATTCATCCTTAGCAATCTTACACTCAATTCTCAATTTTTCAAATTCAATAAACCGAGACTCTAGCACATTATTCCTCTCACTTAAAAACAAATTATTTTCTTTAATTGTAGCATTTTCCTTAGTGAGGGACTTAAGTGTAACACGCAAGTGATATAATTCTGTAGACATGTCATTGATTGCATCATTACACTCAGCATTAGTTAAACATGCTAGGTTAGTGGTGATTACCTGATTACTTGAAGAACTTGTTTCTGTTTCGTCAGACTTGGCCATCATGGCTAGATTGACATAGCTTACATCTTCATCTTCATCCAATCCATCAGCTGCCCAGTCATTTTCTCGTGTAATGAAAGCCCTTTCCTTTTTCTTGAGCAACTCAAAATATTTTTATTTGTAATTAACAAGCTCAAACTTCTTTTTACTGGAATCTGACTTTCTACACTCACTGGCAAAATGCTCTGCCAAGCCACATTTGAAACATTTGAATTTGGATTTATCCACCATGTTTCTACTTGGCTTGGCTGCTCCAAAGTTCTTTTTGAACTTGAGCTTGGAAAATCTTCTGGAAAGGAATGCTAAATGCTCATCAATATCATCCATGTCATCTTAGCTTAAATGATCTTCATTTTTAGCTACCTGCCCTTTACCCTTGTTCTCACAGACCTTTGAAGTAGACTCAACAACTTCTACCTTCACCTCTTTCTCCTTCTCTAACTCAGCAACCAGTGCTATGGATCCTCCTTTCTTCCTTCCTTTCCCCATCCACTCATCTTTCTCTATTTTAAGCTCATAAGTTTTCAGGATGCCATACAGTCTCTCCAAGGTAAACTCCTTGTAATCCTGAGAATTTCTCAATGAGACTGTCATTGGTTTCCACTCCTTTGGAAGAGATCTAAGGAACTTGAGGTTAGAGTCTTTTGTCTAATAGACTCTTCCATGCAACTTCAGAGCATTTAGTAGTTTTTGAAATCTACTAAAAATATCAGTGAGATACTCACTATCTTCATAATGGAAGTGCTCATATTGCTGAATTAGCAGCTGTATCTTATTCTCCCTTACTTGCTCAGTACCATCACAAATAATCTGGATAGTGACCCAAACCTCCTTGGCTGTTTGTAGTTAATGATGTTATCAAACATTCACCATTAACTCCATTGAACCAAATATTCATGGCCTTCTTGTCTTTCCTGACTTGCTCAATATCAGGATATGATCATTCATGCATAGGCTTGGGAATAGATGGTTTATTTCCTGTTGCAGCTCTCATTGGTACATGAGGACCTCTCTATGCAATCCACATATGCCTCGTCTTGAGAAAGAATATTTTAATGCATTTTCACCTTCCAGTGATGATAATTGTCTTTGTCCAGAAAAGGAATTTTAACTCCAACATCCTTCTTGTTCATCTTGTTGTTTGTTATGATCTTTACACTCTTCGTACTTCAAGAGCTTGCTCTGATACCAATTGTTATTCCATAACAATACAACAAGAATTACAGAAGGGGGGTTGAATGTAATTCTGGCTTCTTTTTCAAGATTTTAAAAACAGTTCTTAACTCGACAGATATATATGTGTTTTGATTTGCAAAGTGCGGAATGAAAGGATTAAATAAATCAAACACAAAGTAATAAAAATACAAGTCTTTAAAACTTTCTGGTGGATTTGAATGTATCCACTATATATATATATATATATATATATCAATTTGAGAACTCTGTGAAACTCAAATTGGCTCACAGCTGCTTTACAAGTTGAACAAACAAACTATAGAGAAATTCTTGACAAGTACAACTTTTTCTATTTCTCTCCTAAAATGTGTTTGCTTAGTTATTTGTTCTACTAGCTACACTTGGTTTACATATCACCAAGTTTACATGGTAATAAGACAGGATAATAAAATAAAACATATCAAGTCTAACTCCATGCTGCTTCATTACTCTATTCTAGCATCTTTAAAAATCTTCATATCTTGCATGAAAATGGTAATGCTTCTTTGTTATCAATTTTCTGCTAAACAGGCTGCCACATTCCTTTTGTAAACACCCAACGCATGTGACTGTGTTGTCACTATCAACAGATTTTTTAATTGATCATCCATCGGGTACATGCTTGTTATCCGTCGGGTGGCTTTGTTGATCATCCGCCGGGTAGCTTTGTTGATCATCCGTCGGGTAGCTATGTTGACACTTGACTCCATTTCACTTATGCAGAATTACAAGACATCTCATATTTACAATTAACCAACCTATTCTGCATATCTACTAGTAGTCAACATGACTCATAAACTCCTACAGAATCTACACAAAGTTGTTTGCAGAAATGTGCTACACTACTTATTATTACATATGTTACTCACTCGATGGATATCAAATCATCATCCGTCAGGACTATATTGAATTATCCGTCGGGACTATATTTGATCATCCATCGAGTGCTACAAAATTCACTAAGTTAAATCTATTAAGGTGTTTTGTATAATTTATCATCAAGTTCACAACATATTCCTAACAGACTTGGAGTAAAAATCGACCCTATAAAGCATAAGTCCCAAATCTGAATTGCTAACGAAGGCAATTCCGAAAAATATTTAAAATTGTGCTAAGGTTGAATACTAAAGATGCACAAACTAAGTAAATTAAAGCGGATGAGTAGTCGAAGATGCATGGAACAAAAAATAAAAGAATGATTTAATTGTTCACAAGTCTTTAAGACACTAATTATCTTTCCTTTGGGATTGAGGTGAACAAATCGACCTAATTACTTAAAATACCGAAGTAAAAATTACTCATTCCCTTAAAAACTTGGGGGCGAAAAAGGTAGTTACAAACTCTGACTATGCTGAGGTAACACCGAAAAAGCATATTATTAATTCCAAAAAAAGCAAAATATTTCTTTATGGTTAACTTAAACCAAAAATGCGAATTATTAATATCGAACGAAGGATCATTCGTATGTTAAAACTTACGCTAGGTAAAATACCGAAAATACGTAAATTAAAAACTACGCTAGGTTAAATACCGAAGAGGCGTACATTAAAAACTATGCTAGGTTAAATACTGGAGATGCGTAAATTAAAAATTACGCTAGGTAAAATACCAAATATGTGTAAATTAAAAGTTATGTTAGGTTAAATACCGAAGATGCATAAAGTAAAAATTACTCTAGATTAAATATCGAAGATGAGTAAAATGAACATATTATACCAAGGTTAATACACATACTGAAATGCGTCAATTGAATAATTTACGCTAAGGTAAATGTTAAAACCGAAGAGACATAAAATAATTTAAATATGGAATGCAAAACTGAAGAAGCATAAAAATAAATTATTCTAGGTTAAAAATTGAAGTTATGAAGCCGAAATATTCAGTCCCTTTAGTACCCGGGGACAAAGATAACATTTTGAATGTTAGGCCGAATACACATATCACATTTTCTAAATTACGCCAAGGCACGAAAATAGCTGAAGCTGCATAAAGGAAGCAAATTTAACCAAGGCATAAAAAATATAGCCGAAATAATGTAAAATTTCTTTGAAATACGCTAAAGCATAAAAAACAGCCGCTTCATATTAACTCCATATTATCTAGAGATAAACAAGTTTTTTAAACTATCAAGGTGAACGAACACATATCTAGGGGATACCCGAAGATGATATGTTAGATTTATTTGTGATGTCATGTCTAATCTGTTGTGTTAAGTTTCGGAACTTAATATCAGGACTTATCAGGACTTACTGGAAATCAGAACTTACTGAAGTCGGAACTTATATCAGAACTTAAGGACGTCAGGATTTATATCAGGACTTAAGTGCGGGTACTTCAGATAAGGAATGCAGTTGATTTACAGGAGAGGATCTGGACTAAAACAAAAGAAGATATGCATAAAGAGTTGGACAGCTAGAAGACTTGTAGAAGATAATATTTGATTGATATATTTTAGGAGACATAATTATATTCCATATCAATTAGAAGATATCTTGTAACTGTGTACTATATAAACACAGCTTAGGGTTTACACTATATATGTTATCATTAACGAGAACATTATTCATTGTAACCTAGCAGCTATTAGTGATATTGTTCATCACTGAGAGAGTAGTTTAACCTACTTTGTAACAGAGCTTATTATATTGAATAAACTTGATTACTATTACATACTTGTGTTTTAAATCGATTTGATTGTATAAACACTATATTCAACCCCCTTTTATACTGTTCTGTGACATAACAAGTGGTATTAGAGCCTCTCTGTTGATATACAAATAGTGAGATCCAGTTTACAATCATGTCTGACGAAACACAAACTCCACCTAAGCCCACCAAAACTCAAGATACTCAAAACAATCAAACACACAGTCGATATGAGAGTATTAGGGTTCCCACACTGAGAGCATATAAGTATCCTATATGGAAGGTAAAGATGGCTATGTTTCTGGAAGCAACAGATCCAGAATACCTTGATAGAATTAATGATGGACCATATAAGCCTACCAAGCTCTCTGTTGTAATTGCTGATCAACCAGCAAAGATGATACCAAAGGAGAAAGGTGATTACACACCTGAAGACATCTCATCTATTGCCAAGGATGTAAGGGTAAGGCATTTGCTTCATAGTGCAATTGACAATGTAATGTCAAACAGGGTAATTGGATGCAAGACTGCAAAGGAAATATGGGATGCTTTAGATACAAGATGCCAGGGAACTGAAGCCATCAAAAAGAACAGGAAGACTATACTCACACAAGAGTATGAGCACTTTGACTCAAAAGCTTATGAGTCATTAACTGATTTATATGACAGGTTTTCCAAACTCTTGAATGATCTGTCACTGGTGGACAAGGAATATGATCTTGAAGATTCAAATCTAAAATTCCTTTTAGCTCTTCCTAAAAATTGGGATTTGAAGTCTACTACCATAAGAGACAACTATGACCTTGCTGAAACTACTCTTGATGAAATTTATGGTATGCCCAAAACTCATGAACTTGAGATGGATCAAATGAGCAAAAGGCATGGAAGAAAGTCAAAGACAGTTGCTCTTAAAGATAAGGAGGAATCTCCTAAAGTGATTGTCTCAAAGAGGGGCAAAGGAAAGACTCTCATCATATAGTATGATTCAGAGTCATCATATTCTGATAATGATGATTCAGAATCTGAAAATTTATCTGAAGTGGATGATGCAACTGTGTGCTCTTATGGTGAAGGGTATCACAAAGATAGCCTACAAGAAATTCAGAAAGGGCAAGAAGTTTTCCAGGAAAGGTGGAAGTTCTGAAAAGAAAGGGTTCAGAAAGTCTAAAGGCAAAGGAGGAAAGTCTGACAGAGGAGACAACTCAATTGTCAAATGCTATAATTATGGTGAAAGAGGCCACATCTCTCCTGACTGTAAGAAAGGAAAAAGTGATAAAGGCCAAGCACTTATCACAAAGAAGAAAAACTGGGCAGACACTTCAGATTCTGAAGAAGAGGTGAACTATGCCTTGATGGCAAATGCTGATAGCAGTTCTGAAACTGCTGAATTGAAGGTACCTCATTCAACTCTTGCTTTTCATACTGATGATATTTCTGAGCTAAGATTATATCTGAAAACCATGTTCATTAGTTTTAGAGATTAGACTTAAAAAAATGAGAGATTAAAATCTGAAAGTCTTGCTCTTAAAAACAGAAATGACTACTTAGAAAAAGAGTTAGTTATATTCCATCAAGCTCAGAGAGAAAGAGATGAGGCTTTTTATGTTAAAGATGAACTGCTAAAATTGAATAAATCTCTTAAATCTGAACTGGAAAAGGAAAAGGAGATAATCAAAACTTGGACTAACTCTGGAAGAACAACTCATAAAATCTTAGAAAATGGAAATTGGAAAGGACTAGGTTACCTAGATGATAAAGAAGAAAAAGAAACTGTGTCATCTAAACCAAACTTTACCAAGAAAGCTGAAAAACCTAAAGTTAATCCTGTCAAGTTTGTGTCAAATTCTGACAAGTCAAAATCTGAAAAGATGAAAGACTCTAAAACAGAAGTCAATTCAAAAAAAAACTTTTGACAAATTAAAATAGGATAAACCAGCTGAAGTAAACATAGGTTTAATGACAAAGAAGCAGCTTAAGTATAAGCTGAAAGAGATTAAAAATATGAACAAGGTCAAGGAATCTAGGAAAAATAGGAATGGAAATGAAGGTGTGAATAAAAGCAATAATTATATGCATGTTCCTAATGCTCCTAGAAAGAAATGCTATAATTATGGAAACTCTAACCATCTTGCTTCTTTTTGCAGGAAAAATAAAGATATGAACTCTTTAACTCCTAGTTCAGGAGTTAAGAGTCAGTCTGTTAGGTTTAAACCACAAAATCCTTACTTTCATTATGGTAGTTTATGGCATTCTATTTATACTTGTAAGGAATATCATAGTTTGTACTATGATTATTATCAAATAAAACCTTCTTTAAAGAAAGTTAGTGTAATTCCTTCTAGTGTAAATTTTGATGCAAAGTCTGATATGAAGTATGATAAAAAGCATGTTAGCATAAACTCTGAAACTAAATCCGCTGCAAAAGCTAACAAACTGAAAAAGGCCAAAGGATCCAAGCAAGTCTGGGTCCTTAAAACTAACCAATAGTGGTCTTTGTGATTGCAGGGCAACAGGAAAAACATCCGGATTCTGGACAGTGGATGTTCAGGACATATGACTGGAAATAAAGCCCCGCTATCAGACTTTGTGGAAAAAGCTGGCCCAGGAGTTTCTTATGGAGATGGAAATATGGGAAAGACTCTGGGATATGGCAATATCAATCTTGGAAATGTCATAATTGAAACAGTAGCTCTTGTCTCAGGACTTAAACATAATCTGCTAAGTGTGAGTCAAATCTGTGACAAAGGTTATCATGTGGATTTCTTTGAAGAACACTATGAAGTTGTAAGTAATTCTATAGGCAAAGTAGTTGTTAGTCCCTTAACAATATAGCAAGAATTACAGAAGGGGGGTTGAATGGAATTCTTGAACCTTTTTCTCGAAATAAAAATGTTCAACTCGAATATAGATATAAGTGTTTTGATTAGCACAATACGGAATAAAAACTTAATAGAATCAAAACATAAGTAATTAAAAATAAGAGTCTTTAAAAAAACTTTCTGGTGGATTTAAACAATTCCACCAGAGATATATATTATATATCGAGAGGACTCTGGGTGCAAGAATGCTCACAGCTGCTTACAAATTGAACTGCTGAGAATACAGGGAAATGCTAATGATTCCTCTTACAAAGATTTTTCTGTTTGTGTGTCTCAACACTTGTTTTTCTATTTGCTACGTTCTTGGTTTATATATTACCAATATTACAAAGTCAAAAAGACTGAATAAATATAAAAACTATCAGTCTTAAGCTTTGCTGCTTTTTGTCCCCTATTACCCAGTTAATGGGCTTCCACGATAGATTTGTATACATCTCGATGGCTGTGCTCAGCTTTCACTGTTCAACTGCTGTTTGAATTCTTTATATGATCATCCGTTGGAATCTATGAACATCCGTTGGATATATGATCATCCGTCGACTATCTGAATATCCGTTGATGGCTTCATTGATCATCCGTCGACTGCTATATTAAACATCCGTTGATAGTCATTTGATCATCCGTCGATGGCTTTGTTAATCATCCGTTGGTAGCTATTTTGGCACTTGACTTCATTTCACTTATGCAGAATTACAAGATATCATTTATATACAATTAATCAACCTATTCTGCATATCTAATTAAAGTCAACATGATTTATAGGCTATTACAGAATCTATACAAAGATGTATACAGAACTGTGCTACAGACTTATTATTACATAAGCTACTCACTCGATGGATAATAAGTTAACATCCGTCGGGACTATAATGAGTTATCCGTCGGGACTATAATTCTTATCTGTCGAGTGCTACATTATTTCACTAAATAAAATCTAAGATGTTTTGTTTATGAAATCATCAAGTACACAACATATGCACAACAATTTCCCCCAATTTATGTCTACTAGAATTGTAGCCATAAATTAAGAGATACTTGATAATAAGAAAACATCCTAAGCATACAGCTTTAAAGATAAGCAGATAATACCTGAAAGTGCTTCAAATAATCAAAATGTACAAGGTTTGGCTCACAGTCATTTTCAAGATGCTCCTCTAGCCTGAGCAGATTTTTTTAGTTTCTTGAAGGCCTGGAACTTCTTCCAAACTTTCTGTTGTTTTCATCAATCTGATTTTGGAGCTGCCTGTGGAATTCCAGTTCATCAGATTCTGAGAGATCTAGTTTTTCTTGCATTTCCAAGAGAGTCTCATTGCTCGAGATACTCAATTGTTCTTCTAATCTGAAAAATCTTCTCACACCTTTATCATCCATGAACTCCATCATCCAGTAGGGCCTTAGATGCACTCTTATCCCTGTGTATGGGATGATTAGAGTCTTTGGGAGTGCATCTTTAGCTCTAATACTCCTTAGTTCTTCAATCTTCTTCAATACTAGTCTTCTTGCAGTTACATTGAACCCAAAGTTCTTCTTAAAGGATGAATAAACTTTAATCAGTACAGCTTGGCTCTCTTGAAGAATCCTGTGAAGTGGCCACTGAATCTCCCTTCCTCCTTTGTACTTGAACACTAACCTTTCAGGTAGGTTCCTGTATGCATCAATTCCCCTCACTTCATCCAGTTCATCCAGATAAAGATTTAGATCTGAAAATTCTTTGATGTCACACAAGTACAAGTAGTCTCCCCTGTTGACTTTGGGTTGAACTTTAACTACTGATTTGGATTTGAGAGGTGACAGCTTCACTTTCTTGACTGCCCTTGACTTTGTCCTTTTTGGCTAGCTAAGGATTGGTAAATTGAAGTCAGGAATTGGTATTTTATCCCACTCTATTGGCTCATCCTTGGGCATAATAGGTTCACCATGAATATTCATGTAGGGATCCACCACCCTTATGTAACACCCCCAAATCCGGGGTCGGGGATCCGGGTTGTCACGAGTTCCATTTCCCTTAATAACACCCAATCTTAATACACAATCAACTACTCTGTACTGTGACCCCACAATGAACACACACACCACAAGTTATAGTCTCAGAGATGAATATCCAAAAATAATCACAAGTCGTTTTATTCCACAATTATATGTCAATACACCTTAAAAAGGTTTCTGAATAGATTTACATTTCTTTGCCATTATTACAATTGATAAAGATACATAAGTCTGGTACATCAAAAGTTGAAAGCCTAGCCTATTGGTAGTTCCTACCTCAGCTACAGCGACATCAACGCCTATAGGAAACTGCGGAACGTTTCCTAATCGCTTGCGAATCGGGAGCTTGGTCCTGTTCATCTTTTCTATCTGTTGTTGTGTGATGAAAGAAGAAAGCAAGGGTGAGCAGCAAGCCCACCAAAATAATATGTATAATGATTAATAATATATGAGCCTTCTCATAGTACTCATGAAAGTCTTGGTCAAAAGAAATGAACCAAGTTTGATATCTTAATGCGATGTAGTCGCAAAATATTCAGTATATATACATATATACTTTTCAAAATATGGGAAGTCCTCTTCCATGCATAATACACACAGAGTTCCAGTGTATAACTGTATAAAAATATCGTTGCAAGGTGATCTCATATATCTAACCTTGTCTCAACGTTTTTCTGAAAATCTTTGTCATGCATAAGATAATCATTTACTAGATATAAGTTTAAAAGATGAAGTTACAAGATACTCCAATATACTCATATCTTTTCCAAATACTACTTGAACTACCACCGTTCAAGTTATAATTAGTTCAAAAGTTCATCACATAGATGAGACTACAAGATAATACTTGAATAGATTCAATCTTTGAAATATTATTGAATGAAATGAAGTTATGATATACTTCATTAAGTCCTGATATATATATACACCTATATATATATACATACGTTTCCTGAAAACCTCTGTCATGTAAAGTATGAACAGAATTGCAATATCCAATAAATTTGGAAAGGAAAGAATTTTGGCATAAACCTGATATCTTGCTGATCAGTCAAAGATACCAATAAGTAACCTTTTCTACTAGTAGATGGACGAATTCCCCACTGGTCATCACCCTGGTCGTAATAGGACCTTATGCTGGACTGCCACTCAGCCACTTATGCATTTGATGGAATCCCACTGAGCCACTTACACTATCATGGACGCCCACTGAGCCCATGTTGCTTATGCCGACTCGATAGATGGACTTACTTCCCGAGTGTTGGGTAAGTAATCAATTCATTTACCAAAACTGCAACCTTGTTGCGAATATAAAATACACCATAGAGCCGGATCCCTTAGATTTTTGAGCGAGTATTCAAGTCCCCTTAAAATGGAAGATCTTGAATTTGAAAACAAGTTTTGGGATCCGCTCTACCCTTTTTAAATTCATTTTGGAGACTCGAAAATATTTTTAAGAATGTTTAGAGTAATGCTGATTTATGAAATAAATCAGTCCCAATATGAAAGAAATATCTGAATATTATTATTTAAATAATATTCCCATAAAGAATAATGGAGGTAGAAGTTGGAAAACTTATACTCGAATGAATAGCAATTAATCAAAGATATACTTATACGAAAGTAATATCTTTATTTGAATAATCAAAAATAAGTTTGATTATCGACACCTTATTCTTTAATACAATAAAGAATATTATTAAGTAATAAGCAGAGTCATAATACCTCGAATGAATACTATAAATAATATTCATAAAATAAAGGAGTCATACATCCTCAAATGAATATCCAAGTAATATTCAATAATAATATAAACTGAGTCATAAGCCCTCGAATAAATATTCAAATAATATTCAAATAATAAAATAAACTAAGTCATAAGCCCTCGTATTAATATTCAAATAATATTCAAATAATAAAATAAACTGAGTCATAAGCCCTCGTATGAATATTTAAATAATATTCAAATAATAAAATAATAAAATAAACTGAGTCATAAGCCCTCGAATGAATACTCGAATTAATATTCAATTAAGTAAAATAAAGGTATCGAATAAACCTTATTCGATCAATAGTTTTAAAAACTATATCCATATATATATATAAATATATATATATATATAATATACTCGGGAACATCGACTCCCGGTTTAGAAATATGTTCACCTTTTATCCCCTATACTAAGGGTATACGCAACTACTTGCTTATTTCTAGCATAGGTATTATGCAACTATAAGCACTGAAATCAACAGATAGATAACCAGATTACGAAACAGACATGCATATATACCATATCAGCATGCTCCAATATATCGCAAAATTTGCTAATAACAATCATGCACTATCACAAGATAATGCATATACCTATATTTACATCACAACAACAGTATATCGGGTAGAAAACTTGCCTGAGCGACTGGGGGTTATGAATGGCTCGGGACGAGTCTGGTAACCTATAAACAACAAGTAAGTTGGAATTAAACCAAAGTCACTTGTAAATCTATACTCTAACCAACTCAGACTCTAACGATCGTTTTGCGCTTACTGATTCTCTTAAGTCACTCGAGTACCCTCGGCTCCACCATTTTTAATAAATTAACCATTACGAGTTTTAAAGCGATTCCTTTGCGAGTGTCTTACCAACTGCCTAACACTCTTACCATAATTGTTTCATACATTAATTAACCCTTTTTGGTCTTTAACCTATGTTTCAAAGTAAGGCGAGGGGAAAAGTTTCGTTCGCGAAACGCCGAAACGGTCGTTTCTCCTAAACCGTGCATCGGAATCGAACGAACTATATATCAAAACGAAGCTCGTAACACGAGCTATCTAGACATGGCAATGGTTATAATCTAGCAGGGGGTTCTCGGGTCCTAATGTTATGCACAAAAACAGTCTAAAGAAAATCAGACGTTACGACGGCTATGTTTACGTGATTTCCCAAATTTAAACCATTCAAAACCAACCACAATTCAACCCCAAATCAATCATACAACCAACATCCATCCAAACCACATCATAACAGCCCCAAAAAATCTACATTAACCATTTATACTTATTCCCCACTTGAAATAAAAGCTTTACTTAGGTTCTTTAACTAATTATCAAGATTTACAACTCCACCAATACCAGAAAACCAACTAATCTCTACAAACTCAACCAAACTTCAAACAATCAAGCATCATGCTTCACATATACTATATCAATCATATTCAATCCTAATTACTCAAAACTAAAGCTAGGGTTTGTAGTTTATACCTTCCTTGGAGAGTGGAGAATCAAGAGAATGGCTTGGAATCACCCTTAAAGTCCTTATCCAAGCTTAATCTAAACAAAACTTCAAGAACACAAATTTTAGTTCTTGAAAAACACTATTCACCATCTTCTTTCATGATTTATAGAAAAAGATTGGCTTGGAATTAGAAGCTTAAACTTATAGGAAGTATGTAACTATCCATGGGGAAGCTTAGATAATTACCTTGCTAAATAGTAAGTGGTGGAGCTTGGATCTTCATTTTTTAAGAAAGAAGCCGAGAGCATGAAGAAGAAAGAGAGATTTTTTTTTTGTGTGTTTTGATGAAAATGATTTGCTTGGCTTGGTTGATTTGTTTTTGTTTTTGTTTTAGTTAATTACCTAATTAACCTTGGACTTTGTGTGGTTCTCATTCAACCACACCTCCTTCCTTCCCATGTCATGCTTGTGTCATCCTTATGATGTCATCCTCCCCTCCTTGTCCTCTTCTCATTGGTTGGGTGACATCATCCTCTCTAATCCCTTTGATTAACTTCCTAATTGTTTGCCTAATGACCGCTGATCTGTTATACGGTTCGCTTAACTTTCGTTTTCGTTTATCGTTTGAGGGATCATACCCGGGATCTTATTACTTAGGTTCCCTTAACCTTTCTCAATACATTATATTCCTTTTTATGATCCTCTATTATAATCCTTTAATTTAAATCCTTTTTATCCTGTTACCTTATACTCAATTCTTTCCGTATCTATTGGATTTCCGGGAAAAATCAAAGTGTTCGGAATTGGATTCTGACGATCTTTGCATACACTTATATACCATATATAGTACTGATAAAATCTCAGAATATCCATATCAGAACCCCTACATAGTGTGGCATGAAAAATTTTCTCATTCAGCAAAAACACTATTCATAAGGGTTTCAAAAATTTCCAAAAATTTGGGGTTATTACACCTTATATCTTCAAATGCCACAGAGGGCTTTGATGCTTGAGTTGTAGCTGGTGTGGGTACCTTAGGAAATTGATCTTCCAATCCTTTGTCAACAATATCCAGTTTCCTTTTTGTTCTTCTAGCCAATTCTTTCTTACTTGGGGATTTCTTCTGTTCTTCAATTTGCTTCTTTGATTCAGCAGCTTCAGATGGTTGAGAGGGAATTTGTTGAGATGAATTCACAGCCTGTAGCTTGGCCAAGATAGCAATTTGCTCTTTCTTTTGTTTAGTCTTCTTTGCATCTAGAGCAGCTTGCTTCTTTTCCTGCTTCAATCTGGCTTTTTCTTCTCTCTTTGCTTGAGCAAATTGTGGATGTCCAGCTACCACACAAATTTCCTTTCCATTTCTGAATATCTTAGCAATTCTCCTTTTTGAAGCTGAATCAGCTGGATCTTTATAGAAGACAATTGATCTTGACAGAAGCTTCTTCTCATCAGGCTTGGGTGTCTCATACACAGTGTCCAAGGGGTTCTTCAAAGATGATTTTGGATAATTTGCCCTTGGTTTAAGAATTGTTTCAGCCTTTGGAGACTTGATGCAGGAAGATTGTCCTCTTTCCAGATAATTCATGCTCATCTCATTCACACGGATTTAATTGACTTGGGAGTGATGGATGGCTGACTTAACTGGCTCCTTGACAAGTTTAAACTTTTTCGGTATCTCCTCATCAATCTTATTCCAGTTGATCAAACTCAACTTTCCTTTTTCGGCAACTTTCAAGTTTGTTGCTGCTGCTTTAATTAGATATATACCATCTGCAACTGGTGGCTTGGAGACAGTAATTGAAGGTATAATTTCTTTGCTGATTTGAACTTGAAGTTTCTCCCCCTCACTTGGTTCTCTCTCCCCTTTTTTGTTATCATCAAGTTGAGGAGTTAGACCGTGTGCTTTAGCCAGTTGCATGAGAAGATTTGTCTGAGTCTGTTGATTTTGAAGAAGGGTAGCCACTGAATTCTCAATAGCTTGAACTCTATCTTCCAGCTTGGCTAGCTTCTTTTCAGAATCTGATTCTCTCCTCAGTCTTAGTAATAGATCCTGCATGGTACCATATGGAATTACTGAATCCAGCTTCTTAGAATTATAGGTCTTCAAGTCAGCTATATCCTTTTTGAGTTCATCCACACTCAGATTCTGCCTTAATTGCTGGATCTTCATGAGATGTAGAGAGTCTAGGTGAGCTTGAAGAATAGCCTTGGTACCAGCATCTGAAGTTTCCTGAAGGGCCTTTTGAATAACCGTAACTTGCTTAACCAAAGATACCCCAAATTGTCCTAGTGTAGATTCCTTTGTCCATGCCCATTCAGGTAAATTTGAAACAGAACTTGGGCCTTCATCTCCCCCTAAGTTTATACTTCCATCCAAAGAAACAAAGTCATCATCATTAGAATTTACTTCAAATTCTTCAGATGGCTCACCAGCTTGAGAAGACATCCTATTGACAGCAGCTTTATCTCTTTGAAGAGATTCTGAGCTGTGTACTAAGTTCAAAGTCTGTTATGCCTCCACATTGCCCTGAGCAGCCAATAATTGATAGGCTGACACAGGGTGAGTAAAAGTGTCAGCATCCAAGGAAATGTTATCAATTACAGCTTTGTTATGTTGCTGAAATTATCTTTCCTTTTCAGCATCATCCACAATCATTGACTCACTAGCAATGGCTGGATCCGCCCTTATAGCTTCTGTACCTGCTTTTCTCTCAAAATCTCTCTTTTGTTGCATCAGGGTTTCACCCTGGCTCCCCACCCTCACACCCTCACCTTCACCTACTAAGGTGGGACTCCTCTCACTCACTTTTGCCAATCCTGAATAAATGGATTGCTGATTTTCACTCTTTTCCTCTCCTTTTTCCTGGGAGCAACCCAGCCTCTCACTCAATACACTCTCCTCTCTCAGTCCTAAGAGTGACTATACCACCACTAAATCTTCTGCACTTGAAATAATTGAAGTTTGAAGTTGTGCAGAGATACTCGACGGATAAGTGATATCCGTCGAGTGAGTGGTAATGCTATCCGACGGATAACCGCTGTTAGGCTTATCCGTCGGGATACAATCACTACTCGACGGATGAGCAATATCCATCAAGAGAGTAGAAATGAATGAGGTGGAAGAGAAACTATTGTTGACTCTATGTTGATTGAGGATATTTGGGGCACATATGTCACAATAGAATCTGAAAAAATTGGCAAGTGAGCCAACAAATCATCTGAAAGATGATGCTCACTTGCACTAGATTTTGGCTTCCCCAACAGAGTTAAAGAAGGGGAATCAGGAATTGAAGTGTTTATCATATCCACTTCCAGAGAGTTTGTTGGTGAGTATGGTGTTTCAGATGCTTCTATAAATAGAGATTTTGGCTGTGACTCCACATTTATTGAAGCCACATCAAACTGAATTTGAGAGAGTGCAGGGACTGTGTCTTTAGCACCAGTTTGCACTGTGTGTGTGCCCTGTGCATCCCCAGAGGTTTTAGATTTCTTCTTTCTTGTGTAAGTTTGGGGTGAGCTTGTATCCCTAACCCTTTTGGCATGTGCTCTTGGCTGAGAGCTTTGTTCAATAACTGCATCCTTTTGGGAGGATGTAGCTAGAAGTGAGCTTTTACCCTTTTTAAGCACTGCAGTTTGTTGGGAAACTACAGTGTAACTAGGCTGGGGTTCACTCAACTCTCCATCCTTATTCTTGGGATTTCTTTGATGTTCACCCCTTCCCTCACCTAACTTACCCTCCTTCACACTCCCCTCTATTGCTTTGGTGGATTTTTCAACTAGTACCTTTTGAGAGATACCAGAGGGGGTTTTCTTTGATTTGGATTTAGAAATAGCAGTAGTTTTGGCAGCTTTTGGTAGACAACTGTTTGGTCATTGACACAGTTGCCATAGCTACTCCTGAACTCAAAGAAATTGAGGAGGTTGGAATAGTTGAAGGTATGGATGAACTTACCTCACATACCTGAGGTGCCTGCATTACAGGAAAATAGAACATTGGCACATCCCTATGATGGTTGGCTCTGTTCAAATCTGCAATGAGTCTTCTCTCTTGAACCCAACAAGCCAGTTTGTTGTTTGGGTTCTCAAGTACAATCTCTTGACATAGATGGTTAGCCAATAGCATGAAAAATCTAGCATACTACACATTCTTTCTTCTTTTAGCTAACTCACCTAGTTTAAAACCTAACTCAAACAAGACAAGGTCACTGAAATTGTAAAATTTATCTGTAACTAGCATGTATAGCATGTTAAGCATGGAAATGTTCACAGAATCAAAATTACTGATTTTTCCAGAGAAAACCTCAGTAACTACATCACACATGAAACTCCACTCCTCCCTAAGACCCATTCTTCTTATATCACTCAGTTTAGAAGTAGGAAGTGCATAATGCATGAAATTAAGCATATTGATAATATCAGTGTCAGTGTGTGGTGAAGTCACATTATTATCAGGAATTTTGAAACATGCTTTTATCACATCACTATTGATACAGAATTCATGACCTTTGATGGTTAGAGTGATGGTCTTGTCAGTAGAGTTGTAGATTGCAGTGGTCCACATCTCTTCAACAACTTCACAGAAGATTGTGGGTGATTCCAGCATGGCGTAATTTAGCTTGCAGTTCTTCACAAAGTCCATCATCTTGTGATAGTCCTCTGATTGCTGAATACCCTTATTGACCAATGCAGTGAAGTTGTTCTTCTCATAAATGAACCCAGTTTGAGAAATAATCTTTACTACAGGTGCCATTGTTAGAGAATGAAAGCTTGAAGAGAAAGAGAATATTTGCTTGAGAGAGAATGAAATAACAGCAGTTGAATTTGAGAATGATAAAAGAAAAGAATTGGAATGAAATAAGCTTTTATACTATCTAAAAAATAACTGACAACAATAATAAAGAAAAGTAAATTAACCAATAGAAATTGCGTAAAATAGCCGTTTAAAAGTAAACTGTAAAAATTCCACCCATTATCCGTCGTGTAATGCTTACAAACTGTAAGTATACTCGATGGATAATGTTCAGGGAATTAACGGCTGAGATTTAGACAGTTCGACAGGTGAGGATAAACTGATATTCGTCGAGTCATAAAGTATTCCAGAAAAATAATTGACTTTTATTAGCAAGTTGTATATCGACGGATGACTAAACTCGATGGATAAGGGTCATCCGTCGAGATGCAAATTTTGACTTAGCCAAAATTTCATCCAAGACTTCAAAATCAACTAAATTTCTGGCAACATTACAACTTGCAAAATAACTCAGATAAATTTAAGAGTAATTAAGCATACCTAACTCACTTACCAACCTTGAAAAGGTGGATTCATCCAGTGGCTTGGTAAAGATATCTGCAAGTTGCTTCTCACTTGGAACAAAATGTAACTCCACAGTACCATTCATTACATGTTCCCTTATGAAATGGTACTTGATATCTATGTGCTTTGTCCTTGAATGTTGCACTGGATTTTCAGTGATGGCAATTGCACTTGTGTTATCACAGAAAATAGGAATCCTTTCAACTTGCAAACCATAATCTAGCAATTGATTTTTCATCCATAAAATTTGTGCACGGCAACTGCCAGCAGCAATATATTCAGCTTCAGCTGTAGAAGTAGAAGTAGAAACTGAATTTTGCTTTTTACTGAACCAGGACACAAGCTTGTTTCCTAGAAATTGACAGGTTCATGTTGTGCTCTTTCTATCAATTCTACAACCTGCATAATCTGCATCTGAATAACCAGTTAGATCAAAGCCAGAATCTCTAGGGTACCAAATGCCAAGTTTTGGTGTTCCCTTGAGATATCTGAAAATTCTTTTAATAGCTATTAAGTGAGATTCTCTAGGATCAGCCTGAAATCTAGCACATAAACAAGTAGCAAACATTATATCTGGCCTACTAGCTGTTAAGTACAGAAGTGAGCCAACCATGCCCCTATAACTTGAAATATCCACAGACTTTTTAGTAGTGTTTAATTCAAGCTTAGTTGCTATGGCCATGGGAGTTTTTGCAGATGTGCAATCCATTAGATCAAACTTCTTTAAGAGATCAAAAATATATTTGGTTTGACTAATGAATATTCCATCACTAACTTGCTTAACTTGCAAACCAAGAAAGTAAGTTAGTTCTCCCATCATACTCATTTCATACTTACTTTACATCAATTTGGCAAACTTTTTGCAAAGTTTCTCATCTGTAGAGCCAAAAATAATATCATCTACATAAATTTGAACAAGTATACTAGAGCCATTAACATTACTGAAAAATAAGTTTTATCTACAGTACCTCTTGTGAAATGATTTTCCAAAAGGAACTTTAATAAAGTGTCATACCAGGCTCTAGGTGCTTGCTTCAGTCCATAAAGTTCTTTCAGTAGATAATAGACATATTCTGGAAAATTTGGATCTTCAAAACTAGGAGGTTGACTAACATACACTTCTTCCTCCAAATCTCCATTTAGAAAGGCATTTTTGACATCCATTTGATAGACCTTGAAATTAGCATGGGCTGCATAGGCTAAAAAGATTCTGATGGCTTCAAGTCTTGCAATAGGAGCAAAAGTTTCATCAAAATCTATTCCTTCTTGCTGACAATAACCCTTAGCAACCAATCTAGTTGTGTTCCTGATTACTATGCCATTTTCATCCATCTTGTTTCTGAATACCCACTTGGTGTCTATTGGATTTTTTCCTTTAGGCTTGGGTACCAGCTTCCATACATTATTCCTTTCAAATTGATTTAGCTCCTCCTGCATAGCTAAAATCCAATCAGGATCCAACAAAGCTTCTTCTACCTTCTTTGGTTCTTCCTTTGACAGAAAGCTGCTGTATAGACATTCTTCCTGAGTTGCTCTTCTTGTTTGAACTCTAGAAGAAACATCACCAATGATAAGCTCAAATGGGTGATCTTTTGTCCATCTCCTTTGTTGAGGTAGATTAGCTCTAGATGAAGAGGCCTCATGATTATCTTGATGTGTGATTGAGTTTTGATTGCTAGAAACTCCCCCTGAGTTTGTGGATCTTTGATTTGAGAAAGGAGAATTTTCTGTAGGTGATCTGTCTTGACCTCCTGCTTCTTTTGATAACCCGACGGATGGTGAATTTTCAGTACCGACGGATGAGGCAGGTTGTCTTCCGACGGATAACACAGATTGCCTTCCGACGGATGAAGCATTATGCAACTCGACGGATGTTGAGTTTTGTGCTTCATTGGTGGTAGATTTGTCTGCATTATCCTTAGAAACTG
Source organism: Apium graveolens (assembly GCF_009905375.1). Taxonomy (NCBI): domain Eukaryota; kingdom Viridiplantae; phylum Streptophyta; class Magnoliopsida; order Apiales; family Apiaceae; genus Apium; species Apium graveolens. The sequence goes on from NC_133652.1 coordinate 101,801,015, forward strand.
TTTCTTGATCACTCTCATCATCACTTTCATCACTAACCATCTCAACATTGTCAAATTTGAGGCTCTCATGGTAATCTCCATCTTCCAGTCCTTCAATCTTTTTGTCATCAAACACAACATGTATAGATTCCACAACAATGTTGGTTCTTAGATTGTAGAATCTATATGCTTTACCAACAGCATATCCAACAAAAATTCCTTCATCTGCTTTAGCATCAAACTTCCCATTTTGATCAGTTTGATTTCTCAGGATATAGCATTTGCAGCCAAAGACATGAAGAAAGTTTAGAGTTGGCTTCTTGTTCTTGAATAATTGATAGGGAGTCATGCATCTTGCTTGATTAATCAGAGAAATGTTATGAGAGTAGCATGCAGTATTTACAGTTTCAGCCCAGAAATATGTTGGTAGTTTAGATTCTTCAAGCATTGTCCTTGCAGCTTCAACAAGTGATCTGTTCTTCCTTTCCACTACTCCATTCTGTTATGGAGTCCTTGCTGCTGAAAACTCATGCAGTATCCCATTTTCTTCACAGAATGCTCTCATGACAGAGTTCTTAAACTTAGTTCCATTGTCACTCCTGATTCTTCTAACTTTGAAATCAGGATGATTGTTGACTTGCCTTATGTGATTGATGATGATTTCACTAGCCTCATCTTTAGACTTTAGAAAATATGTCCAAGAGAACTTTGAGAAATCATCTACAATTACTAGGCAAAATCTTTTCCTTGAGATTGACAATACATTGACTGGTCCAAACAAGTCCATGCAAAGCAGTTGTAAAGGCTCTTCAATTGTTGAATCAAGTTTCTTCCTGAATGATGCTTTGATCTGCTTCCCCTTTTGGCAGGCATCACACAGTCCATCCTTTGAAAACTCCACTAGAGGAATACCTCTTGCCAATTCTTTCTTTACCAGCTCATTCATGGTCTTGAAGTTTAAATGAGATAGCTTCTTGTGTCATAGCCAACTTTCATCCTGACTTGCTTTACTGAGAAGACAAGTTACAGATTCTGCTTTAGTTGAGTTGAAATCAGCTAGGTATACATTTCCTTTTCTCACACCAGTGAAAACCAATTTGTTACTTTGATTATTAGTCACAACATAGGCTTCTTTGTTGAAGGTTACTGAATTGTCTTTGTCACAAAGCTGGCTGATACTCAACAGATTATGTTTAAGACCATCCACTAAGGCAACCTCCTCAATGATGACATTGTCTTTTGAAATCAAACCATATCCCACAGTATAACCCTTGTTGTCATCTCCAAAAGTAATACTTGGGCCAGCTCTCTCCTTAAACTCTGTGAGCAGGATAGAATCACCAGTCATGTGTCTTGAACAACCACTGTCCAAGTACCAAAGATTCCTTCTGTTTCCCTGCACACATCAAAATCAAATCAAGTTGATTTTGGTACCCAAGTTTCCTTGGGTCCTGCCTTGTTAGCTTTCTTCTTATGTTTCTTCGGTCTTAACTCATTTGACTTAGGAATTTCAGATTCTTCCTTAGTCATTTGGGTTGGGCCTTTGAAACCATTTAATGCAACAGAATTATCATGCATATTATGGCTACCAGGAAATGGCATGCTTGGTGTAAACATGTTATTCCAGTAGGGCAAGCTAAATGGCATTTGAGGCATACTATATGCAACATAATATGGATTAGGTGCAAATGGCATATTAGCAAACTGTGCATTCATGTTCTGTGTAGGCATGGGAGGTATTGCATTCTTGTTAGGAAATAGAGACTGAACAGACATGGGAGTAGGCATGGCAGATTTACAATTAACAAACAAATGATTTACACTACCACACTTGACACAGATTTTTCTAGGAGCATATTTAGCAGGTGTGTAGTTATTGTGTTTGTTAATCCCTACTTTACCATTCCTGTTGTTTTTCCTTTTAGTCTCTATCTTTATCTCAGTTTTCTCAAGTCTGTCACTTAGTTGTTTGACAGTCATGTGACCAACATTAGCCCTTTTTCCCTTCTTAACTTGACTTGACTCTCTTGAAACAAAGTTCTTGGAAACAGACCCATACTTCTCATTTAGCTTGATTAGTTTGGTTTTGCTAATGGGCTTGCTCACAGCCGACGGATGAGGATTTTCATCTTTCGACGGATAACACTTTTTGTTATCCGACGGATAGTCCTCATCATCCGTCGAGTCTACATCTGTCAGCAAACCATCTACCAAATTAGGTTCTAGTTTCTCTTTATTCTTTTTCCAGGCTTCATCACAAAAAGACTCAATTTCTTGAACTTTGGTGATTTGAGCATGGACATCCCTGGATGTTTTCCATGCTTTAATCACCTCTTGTTCACGCTCGAGCTGCTTCTTTAAAATCTCTTCCTTTTTCAAGAACTCAGTTAATTCCTCCTTGGCAATCTTACACGCAATCCTTAGTTTCTCAAAATCAACAAACTAAGACTCAAGCACATTATTCCTCTCACTTAAAAACAAGTTGTTTTATTTGATTTTAGCATTTTCTTTAGTAAGAGACTTAAGTGTAACACGCAAATGATATAATTCTGTAGACATGTCATTTATGGCATCATTACACTCAGCTTTAGATAAATGTGCAAGGTTTGTAACGATTACCTGATTGCTTGAGGAACTTGTCTCTGTTTCATCAGATTTGGCCATTAGGGCTAGATTGACGTAGCTGACATCTTCATCTTCATCCAAACCATCTGCTGCCCAGTCATTCTCTTGTGTAATAAAACCCCTTTCCTTTTGTTTGAGTAGATCAAAGTATTTTTGCTTATAATCTACAGACTCAAACCTTTTCTTACTAGAATCTGACTTTCTACACTCATTTACAAAATGCCCTGCCAAGCCACATTTGAAACATTTGAATTTTGACTTATCCACCATGTTTCTATTTGGCTTGGCTGCTCCAAAATTCTTCTTAAACTTGAGCTTGGCAAATCTCCTGGAAAGAAATGCTTGGTGCTCATCAATGTCCTCCATGTCATCTTGACTCAATGAATCTTCACTTTCTACTGCAATCCCTTTGCCCTTGCTTTCACAGACCTTAGAAGTTGACTCAACAGCTTCCATCTTCACTTCCTTCTCCTTTTCCAAATCAGCAACTAGTGCAATGGATCCTCCTTTCTTCTTTCCTCTCTCCATCCTTTCATCCTGCTCTATCTCAAGCTCATAGGTCTTCAGGATGCCATACAGTCTCTCCAAAGTAAACTCTTTATAATCTTGTGAGTTTCTTAATGAGACTGTCATTGGTTTCCATTCCTTTGGAAGAGATCTAAGGAATTTCAGATTAGAGTCTTTAGTCTGATAGACTCTTCCATGCAACTTAAGAGCATTTAGTAGTTCCTGGAATCTACTAAAAATGTCAGTGAGTGACTCACTTTCCTCATTGTGAAAATGCTCATATTGCTGAATCAAGAGCTACATTTTATTTTCTCTAACTTGCTCGGTGCCATCACAGATTATCTGTATAGTATCCCAGACTTCCTTGGCAGTTTTTCAGTTAATAATGTTGTCAAACATGTCTGCATCAACTCCATTGAACCGAATGTTCATGGCCTTTTTATCCTTCCTGACTTGTTCAATGTCAGGATCAGACCATTTGTGCCTTGGCTTGGGAACTGATGGCTCGTTTCCTGTTGCAGCTCTCATTGGAACATGAGGACCTCTTTCTATGCGGTCCACATAGGCCTCATCTTGAGAAAGCATATGAAGATGCATCTTTACCTTCCAATGATGGTAATTATCTTTATCAAGAAAAGGAATCTTGACTTCAACGTCTTTCTTGTTCATCTTGCAGAATTGTTTTGATCTTTAAACTCTTTGTAGATTAAGAGCATGCTCTGATACCAATTGTTAATCCCTTAACAATATAGCAAGAATTACAGAAGGGGGGTTGAATGGAATTCTTGAACCTTTTTCTCGAAATAAAAATGTTCAACTCGAATATAGATATAAGTGTTTTGATTAGCACAATACGGAATAAAAACTTAATAAAATTAAAACATATGTAATTAAAAATAAGAGTCTTTAAAAAAACTTTCTGGTGGATTTAAACAATTCCACCAGAGATATATATTATATATTGAGAGGACTCTGTGTGCAAGAATGCTCACAGCTGCTTATAAATTGAACTGCTGAGAATACCGGGAAATGCTAATGATTCTGCTTACAAAGATTTCTCTGTTTGTGTGTCTCAACACTTGTTTTTCTATTTGCTACATTCTTGGTTTATATATTACCAAGATTACAAAGTCAAAAAGACTGAATAAATATAAAAACTATCAGTCTTAAGCTTTGCTGCTTTTCGTCCTCTTTTACCCGGTTAATGGGCTTCCACAGTAGATTTGTATACATCTCGACGGCTGTGCTCAGCTTTCACTGTTCAACTGCTGTTTGAATTCTTTATATGATCATCCGTTGGATTCTATGAACATTCGTTGGATATATGATCATCCGTCGACTATCTGAACATCCGTTGATGGCTTTATTGATCATCCGTCGACTGCTATATTAAACATCCGTTGATAGTCATTTGATCATCCGTCGATGGCTTTGTTAATCATCCGTTGGTAGCTATTTTGGCACTTGACTTCATTTCACTTATGCAGAATTACAAGACATCATTTATATACAATTAATCAACCTATTGTGCATATCTAATTAAAGTCAACATGACTTATAGCTACTACAGAATCTATACAAAGATGTATACAGAACTGTGCTACCGACTTATTATTACATAAGCTACTCACTCGATGGATAATAAGTTAACATCCGTCGGGACTATTGTTATTCCTAGTGGACTAACAATGAGATTTACAGAAGGGGGGGTTGAATATAAATCTCAAAACTTTTTCAAGTTTTGAGCAGTTTTAAAGGTTTTGTGTTCAAGATAAACAAGTGTGTGAATTGCTTTAAGCTAATATAGACAGATATATATTCAAGCACTAATGTAAAGAACACAACAGACCTTAAAAACTTTTCTGGTGGATTTGTTGTTCCACCAGAGATGGTATTTCAGAAAATCTGTGATTCAAGATGTTGATCACAGCTGCGTCCTAGTACAAACTAGATAATTTTTCTCTCAAGATTTTTCTAAACAGCACTGGAAAAAGTTCTTATCTAATTACTAGCTGCTACTTGGTTTATATATCACCAAGTGTACAAGTGAAGACAAAGATAAAAATACAATAATAAAATAAGTTCTCCACTTGTTTCTTCTCCATATCACTCAAGTACTTTGTTGACTATTGCCTCTTTGTACTAGAGTAGAACGGCTGCTTTTTCTGATGTTCCTGAAATTAGGCTTCCACATTTCAGTTATCTCTGTCAACCCATGTGCCTCTGTCTGCTGTTACAACTACCACTTATCAACTGCTATTTAACAGAACATCCGTTGAAGCCTTCATCCGTTGATGGCTTTATCCGTTGATGTGTTAGCAGTTGAAGCTCTATCCGTTGAAGCTTTAGAGACATCCGTTGAAGCTTTGTTTCTCATCCGTTGAAGGTCTTTAAGACATCCGTTGATACCACTTCATTTATACAAAATTACAAGGCATGAAATATTTACAATTGGCCTTCCTATTTGCATATCTTCTAGTAGTCAACATGACTTATATTTTCTCTCAACTTCTAAGAATTATATCTTAAATACAGAGACTGAAATGTGCTACAACACTAGACTTATTTCTAAGTAAAGCTGCACCATCAACGGATAGCCAAAGTGATCTTATCCGTTGAGGCTGCAAACACTAAACTTCTACTTAAGTGTTTTGTTAAACATATCATCAAACTAATGCACATATATTCCTAACAATCTCCCCCTATTTATGTCTATAAGAATTATAGACATAAATTCAGGGTTAACTTGATGATAACAAAACACTTAACAAATATATGAATTGAAACTAAGTAGAAATTTAAAAGTGCTGCAAAAGTGTATGTACTATGAGGTAATTGAAGATTTACAGAATTTCCAAGGGTGCTCCTTTAGTCTGAGCAAATCATCTTTTTCTTCTTTGTTCCCTTGTTTTCTTTCCTAGCCCTTTGTCATTTTCCTCAATTTGGAGTTGGAGTTGTCTGTAGAATTCAGCTTCATCTTCATCACTGATATCCAACTTAGATTGCATTTCCTTGAGAGTTTCATTGCTGGCAATCTTGAGTTGGTCTTCAAGTCTGAAAAATCTTCTGACTCCTTTATCATCTCTAAATTCCATCAACCAATGAGGTGATTTGTGGATTGTAATTCCCCTTTCTTGAATAAGTAAAGTTCTGGGCAAAGCATTGGGCTCCCTCCAAGTTTTCCTTATGTTGGCAATCTTGTTGAGAATTTCAGTCTTGGCAGTCCTGGTAAAGCCAGAATCCTTTTGTATGGCTGAAAAGACTCTGATCAAGGTAGAGTAGCCTTCATTCAGAATCCTGTAGAGAGGCCATGTTCTTTCCCCAGCTCCTTTATATCTGAACACCAATCTCTCTGGTAGCTGTCTGTAGGCAGCTATTCCCCTTACATCCTCCAGCTCATCCAGATAGAGTTCAATGTCTGAAATTTCTTTTATGTCACAGATGTGAACATAATCATCTTTAGAAATGGGTGGCTTAGGCTTAGGTTTTTGTTTTTGAGTGAATTTCTTAGAGGTTAGGGGAGGTGTAGATTTGGATTTTCTTTTCTGTTTCTTTGGTAGTGGAAGAGTGGTTAAAAAGGTAGGCAATTTGATGGTGTCCCAATCAATAGGTTCCTCTTTTGGGATGATTAGTTCACCATGGATGTTTATAGTGGGATCAGCAATACAAGGTTCAGGTATGGGAGGTAGTGGTTTAGATATTGATTTAGTTTCTTCAGTGTTATTTTCACTCCTTCTATGTGCCTTGGCCTTTCTTCTGTTTCCCTTCTGCCATTCCTCTCTTTCCTCCATACTCTCACCAAATATACTCCCAAAAACCTCATCTAGGTTTGCAATCTTGTCTTCACCCCTGACTTCAATTCCTTTCTCTCCTTCAACTTGACTTGACTTTAGCTGTTGTTCAAGCTTTGCTTGTGCTCTTTTGTCAACCATGAGTTTTTCAGCTTCTTTCTTCAACCTTTTGGTTTCTTCCCTCTTGGCCTTTGGAAATTTGGGATGTCCTTGCATCACACAGATACTCTTTCCCTCTCTAAAGATAATGGCCATTTTCATTCTTTCAACTATGTCCTTGGTCTCCTTGTACTTTATGATGTTAGCACCCAAAACTTTGTCTTCATCAGGCTTTGGAAGAGGAAAGTCCACTTCTTTCATCTGAGCAAAGTCTAGGGGGTTCTTTGTGGAGTCCTTGCTGGATCTAGTGTTGGGCTTGAGAACCATAGGTTTTAGATTCTTGAAAGAAGTCTCTCCAACCTTATTCCTCCTTTCTGGCTTGTGCTCCATAATGATTGGTTCAACCTTTGTGCTATGTTTCACAGATATTGATTTATCTTGTGTTGAGCCAAACACTTGTTGCACCCTTTCATCAATTCTCCTCCTTTGCTCTTTCACTTGAATTTCAGCTGCTGCTAGCTGGATTAGGTCAATTCCATCAGGCTTTCCTTTGATTTGCATAATTGGAGAAGTAGTGATGGCAGGAACTAGCACTTTAGATATCTGGATTTTTGTAGATGGCTCTCCTTCCCCTTCCCTTTTTTCTCTCCCCCTTTTTATTATCATCAAGGAGAGGGGTCAAGCCTTATGCCTTTGCCAGCTGCATAAGTAGACTTGTTTGAGATTGTTGGTTGTGAAGAATGCTGGCCACAGAATTTTCAATAACTTGGACTCTGTCTTCTAACTTAGCCAGCCTCTTTTCAGTATTTGAATCCTTTTTCAATCTCAACAATAAGTCCTTCATTGTACCATAGGGCATGACTGAATCCAATTTTTCAGAATTGTAGGATTTCAAGTCAGCAATATCCTTCTTGAGTTCATCCACACCCAGATTCTGTCTTACTTGCTGCAACTTCATGAGATGCAATGAGTCCAGGTGAGCTGTAAGGATTGCCTTGGTACCAGCATGTGAAGTTTTCTGAATGGCCTGTTGGATAGTACTGATTTGTTTGACTAAGGAGACATTGAATTGCCCTGATGTAGACTCCTTTTTCAAGGCCCATTCAGGTAAATTTGGAATAGAACTAGGGCCTTCATCTCCCCCTAAGTTCATGCTTCCATCAAAAGAAATAGAGTCATCATCATCAGAATTTACTCCAAATTCCTCAGATGACTCACCAGCTGTAGAAGGCATCTTGTTAATAGCAGCTTTATCCCTTTGAAGATATTCTGTTGTATGTACTAGATGTAGTGTCTTTTCTGCCTCCTCATTGCCCTGAGCAGCCAACAACTGATAGGCTGACACAGGATGAGTAAAAGTGTCAGCATCCAAGGAAATGTTATCAATTACAGCTTTGTAATGTTGCTGAAATTGTCTTTCCTTTTCAGCATCATCCACAATCATTGACTCACTAGCAATGGCTGGATCCACCCTTATATCTGTTGTACCTGCCTTTCTCTCTTTTTCTCTATATTCTTGCACCAGGGGCTCCCCCTGGCTCACACTCCTCACACCCTCACCTTCACCTACTAAGGTGGTACTCCTCTCACTTACTTTTGCCATGCTGGAAGAAATAGCATGCTTATGTGAGCTCTCAATCTCTCCTTTTTCCTGGGAGCAACCCAGCCTCTCACTCAAATTGTCACTCCCTTCCCTCAGTCCTAAAAGTGATTGTACAGTAATCATGTCTTCTACACTTGGAATTGTTTCAGTTGAGTGTGTAGAGACTATCAACGGATATGGAATAGCCGTTGAAGGTGACACTGATGGTATCAACGGATAACTGCTGTTAAGCTTATCCGTTGAAGAACAACCACTTGTCAACGGATGAGTGATATCCGTTGAAGAAGGAAAAGAAGTAGAAATTGAAAGTGATATAACTGTTGAATCTGTGTGGATTGATTTGAGTTTTGGTGACACAGATCCTTCAATTACATCTGAAAGAATTTGCGGGTGATCCAACAAATCATCTAAAAGATGATGATCACCTGTATTTGAGTGGGGCTCCTCCCTGAGTTGTAAAGAGGGAGAATCAGGAATTGATGGGAATAACATATCCACATCCAGAGATGGTGATGAAGTGTGTGGTGATTGATGTGTGTGAATTGTGAGAGAATGGGGCTGTGACTCCACATTTGTTGGAGCCACATCAAACTGAGTTTGAGAAGGCATAGATACAGATGGATGTATCTGTGCAGTGTGTGCACCCTGTGTAGAAGATTGGGTTCTAGCCCTCTTTCTTCTAATAAAAGCTTTTGTTGGCGAGTGTTTGGCTTCAGTGTCCCTCCCTCGCTTGTTCTGTGTTCCTGGTTGGGAACTATTTTCAATAGTTACATCCTTTTGGGAGGATGCAGCTAGGGATATGCTAGAGACCTTTTCAACCACCACAGCTTTTTGAGAAACTGTGGCTTGGCTAGCTTGGGAAGCACTTATCTCTCCTTCCTTATCCTGGGGGTTTCTTTGATGTTCACCCCTCCCCTCACCACTCACACCCTGTTCACTCCCCTCAGGGTTAAGGGTAGGTGTTACAACTGTTGTCTTTTGAGAAACAACAGAGGTTGTTTTCTTTGTCTTTGATTTTGAAATTTTAGTTTTGGTGACCTTGGTAGGAATCTGTTGGGGCATTGTCACAGATTCCATGGGCACACTAGAAGATAAAGACATAGAGGGGTTGGAAGAAGTAGGAGTTGTAGAAACAATTATCTCATTTACCTGAGGTGCATCCATGATTGGTAAATATACCAATGGTACACTGCTGTTGAGATCCATTCTCAATAAATCTGCAAGAACTCTTTTCTCTTGTGCCCAGCACTTGAGTTTATTATTCTCATTGGTTATGACCAAACCTTCAGCAACATGGTTAGCCAATAACATAAAGAATCTAGCATAATAGATGTTATTAGGTCTATTAGCTTTGTTACCTAATCTAGTACCCAATTCTAGCATAACATAATTGCTAAAGTTAAAATACCTATCAGAAACAAGCATATAGAGCATATTAACAAGAGATGAAGTTATGGCATCAAAATTACTAATTTTCCCAGAGAAAACCTTGATAAAGGCATCCCCAAGAAAACTCCATTCTTTCCTAAGGCCTTTTCTTTTAATACTCCCTAAACTAGCAGAGTTAAGAGAATAACCTATGGAATCTAACATGCTGGATACATCAATATCAGTGTGTGGTGTCATGGCATTGTTCTCAGGCAATTTAAAACATGCTAGTAAATCATCACAGTTAACACAGTGATTTTTACCTTTGAGAGTGAAAGAGATGGTCATATCTATGGAGTTGAACTCAGCAGTTGTCCAAATCTCCTCAACTAATTCACAGTAAATTGTTGGGGCTTCCAGCATTGCATAGCTAAGTTTACAGTTTTTGATGAAGTCCATCATTTTGTGATAATCTGAGTGGGCTTCATTCTTTGCTACCAAAGCTATGAAATTGTTCTTCTCATAGATGAACCCAGATTGAGACATAATTTTTACTACAGGTGCCATTGTTGTAAGTAGAAGTTGCAGAGAATAACTTGAAGGATTTGCAGAGAGAAAATGGTAAAAGCTTTGAAATTTCAAGAAAGCGTAAAGTAAAAATGAAAAATCAGAAGGGCTTATATACTTTCTCCAATTAAAAAGCATAAATAAAAGATTAAACAATAAATATATGTAAGTGAGTTTCAGCCGTTTAAGAATAAACTGTAAGTATTCTAAAAACTACCTTTAAAACAAATACATACAGCTGTATGTATGAGTATCAACGGTTAAGAAAATAGAATCAACGGCTGTGAAACACCTGAATCGACTTATGTGACATTTCAACGGATAAAGTAAACTGTCATCCGTTGAAAGGTACTTCAGTTTTATCCGTTGACGGATAAAAATTCCAGAAATGTATATGTCTTTCAACGGATAATGAACATCCGTTGACAGAACAATTTTGACTTTCAACGGATAGGAAATATCCGTTGATGGAATAATCTTTGTTAAGAAGTCAAATTTGTTCTAGCAACTAATACATTTCAGGCTTCAATTCAAATTGCAATAAGGACATAAATTTTATGAGTAATTAAGCATACCTAGCTCACTTACCAATCTTGTGAATGTTGATTCATCAAGTGGCTTGGTAAATATGTCTGCAATTTGTTGTTCACTTGGAACAAAATGTAGTTCCACTGTACCATTCATGACATGTTCCCTGATGAAGTGGTACTTGATATCAATGTGCTTGGTCCTTGAGTGCTGCACATGATTCTCTGTTATGGTTATGGCACTTGTGTTGTCACAAAAGATAGGAATTCTATCAACATGAAGTCCATAATCAAGGAGTTGATTCCTCATCCATAACACTTGAGAGCAGCAACTTCCAGCAGCAATGTACTCAGCCTCAGCTGTAGAAGTAGAGACTGAATTTTGCTTTTTGCTAAACCATGATACAAGCTTGTTTCCCAGGAATTGGCAGGAGCCTGTTGTACTTTTCCTGTCTATTTTGCAACCTGCATAGTCTGCATCTGAATAACCAATTAGATCAAAGCCAGATTCTCTAGGATACCAAATACCTAAATTTGGTGTACCCTTGAGATATCTGAAAATCCTCTTGATAGCAATTAAGTGAGACTCCCTAGGATCAGCTTGAAATCTAGCACACAGACATGTAGCAAACATTATATCTGGTCTGCTAGCAGTTAAATATAAAAGTGAACCAACCATGCCTCTATAACTTGTAATGTCCACAGACCTTTCAGTCTTATTTAATTCAAGTTTGGTGACAGTGGCCATGGGAGTTTTTGCAGATGAACATTCCATTAAGTCAAACTTCTTTAAAAGATCATGAATATATTTAGTTTGACTAATGAAAATTCCATCACTAACTTGTTTAACTTGTAAACCAAGAAAATAGGTTAGTTCTCCCATCAGGCTCATTTCATAATTACTTTGCATTAGCTTAGCAAACTTTTTGCAAAGTTTATTATCTTTAGAACCAAATATTATGTCATCTACATAAATTTGAACAAGTATACTAGAGCCATTAACATTCCTAAAGAAGAGAGTTTTATCAACAGTACCTCTAGTGAAGTGATTCTCCAAAAGGAATTTTGATAGGGTTTTATACCAGGCTCTAGGTGCTTGCTTCAGTCCATAGAGTGCTTTCAACAGATAATACACATAGTCTGGAAAATTTGGATCTTCAAACCCTGGAGGTTGACTTACATAGACTTCTTCCTCCAATTTCCCATTTAGAAATGCACTCTTGACATCCATTTGATAGACTTTGAAATTGGCATGGGCTGCATAGGCTAGAAAAATTCTGATGGCTTCAAGTCTTGCAACAGGAGCATATGTTTCATCAAAATCTATTCCCTCTTGTTGAGAATAGCCTTTAGCAACCAATCTGGCTTTATTCCTTATGACAATGCCATTTTCATCCATCTTGTTTCAGAATACCCATTTTGTGTCAATAGGACTCTTGTTCTTTGGTTTGGGTACCAGCTTCCAAACTTTATTTCTCTCAAATTGGTTCAGCTCTTCCTGCATAGCTAATATCCAATCTGGATCCAATAAAGCTTCTTCCACTTTCTTAGGTTCCTCCTGAGATAGAAAACTACTATACAGACATTCATCTTGAGTAGCTTTTCTTGTTTGCACTTTAGATGATGCATCACCAATGATCAGTTCAAAGGGATGATTCTTGGTCCATTTCCTTTGAGGTGGAAGATGTGCTCTAGATGAGGTGGCCTCAGTATTGTCATGATGTGAGACAGAGTGTTGATTAGTTGAAACTCCCCCTGAGTTGTTGGTTCTTTGCAGGGAATTTGGAGTTCTATCAACTGATGATGTAAATCGATTATCCGTTGATGAACTATGATCAACGGATGCTTCATTTTGTACTTCAACGGATGATGCACTATGTCTTTCAACGGATACTGCATTGCCTCTATCAACGGGTGCAGAATTTTGTGCATTATCCAAGGGCATATTTTGAATCCCTTTTGAAGTGTCATCTCTATCAATCTCCTCTTCACTATCATCACAATATATCTCAATGTTGTCAAATTTGAGTCTCTCATTGTGTCCCTCATCTGTTAGTCCATCAATCTTTTTATCATCAAACACAACATGCACAGATTCCATAACAATGTTGGTTCTTAGATTGTAGACCCTATAAGATTTTCCAGCTGAGTAACCAACAAATATCCCTTCATCAGCCTTTGCATCAAACTTCCCTTTATGGTCAGATTGATTCCTCAGTATAAAGCATTTACATCCAAAGACATGAAGAAAGTTTAGAGTTGGTTTTCTTCTCTTGAACAACTGATAAGGAGTCATGCCTTTAGCTTGATTGATCAAAGAAATATTCTGAGTGTAGCAGGCACAATTAACAGCCTCAATCAAAGATCTGTTCTTTCTTTCAACTACCCCATTTTGCTGAGGTGTTCTTGGAGCTGAGAACTCATGCATGATTCCATTTTCTTCACAGAACAGCCTTATTGACAAATTCTTGAACTCAGTTCCATTGTCACTCCTGATATTCCTAACCTTCAAGTCAGGATGATTATTGACTTGCCTGATGTGATTGATAATGATTTCACTTGTTTCATCCTTTGATCCAAGAAAATAGACCCATGAAAACTTTGAGAAATCATCTACAATCACTAAGCAATATCTTTTTCTTGCAATTGACAATACATTGACTGGTCCAAACAAATCCATATGCAGCAGCTGTAATGGTTCATCAATTGTTGTTTCAAGCTTCTTTTTGAATGATGCTTTCCTTTGTTTGCCTTTCTGACAAGCATCACACAAACCATCCCTTGAGAATTCAACTAGAGGAATTCCTCTAACTAAGTCCTTTTTGACTAGATCATTCATTGTCTTGAAATTCAAATGGGATAGCTTCTTGTGCCATAGCCAACTCTCAACTGAACTTGCTTTGCTGAAGAGACAAGTAATAGATTCTGCATCTATAGAGTTGAAGTCAGCTAAGTACACATTCCCTTTTCTAACTCCAGTTAGAACCACTTTGTTGTCTTTCTTGCTGGTGACAACACAGGCTTCTGAATTGAAGGAAATTGTATTCCCTCTATCACATAGTTGACTGATACTCAGTAAGTTGTGCTTGAGACCATCAACTAATGCAACTTCATCAATGATGACATTCCTTGTTGAAATCAAGCCATATCCCATAGTAAACCCTTTGCTGTCATCTCCAAAGGTTATGCTAGGGTCAGCTCTCTCCTTAAACTCAGTGAGCAGGGAGAAATCTCCTGTCATGTGTCTTGAACAGCCACTGTCCAAGTACCATAGATTTCTTCTTTTTCCCTGCACATCATAAAATCAATCAAGTTGATTTTGGTACCCAAGTTTCCTTGGGTCCATTCCTGTTAGCCTTTCTCCTAGACTTCATTCCTCCTACATCTTTAGACTTAGGTAACTTTGAGTCAACCTTGATCTTAGATGTAGTTGGTTGAGGTGTAGGGTTAGTCACAGAATCATTTAGCACATTTGGAATTTGATAAGGCATGGATTGTGCAAGCATGTTATTCCACATTGGCATATTGTATGGCATTTGAGGCATACTAAATGCAGCAAGATAAGGATTGTTAAAATATGGCATGTTTGCAAAATGTGCATAAGGATTCTGTTGAGACATAACAGGCATAGCATGCAGAGGTGATGCAGACATATTAGGCATGGAAGAGGGTACAGGTATGGGAGTTTTTTTAATAGATTTGCAATTAGCAGATAGATGATTAACACTACTACAATGCACACAGCTTTTTCTAGGAGCATACTTATCAGGTGTGTAATTGTTATGTTTGTTAACCCCTACCTTCCCATTTTTATTAGATTTCCTTTTAGTTTCCTTTTTATCCTCAACCACTTTGAGCCTATTCTTTAACTGTTCTAAGGTCATGTGCCCTATATTCACCTTACCGAAATCTTTGGATGTGCTTGCTTCTCCTTTGACAAAGTTCTTGGAAGTTGAACCAAATATTTTGTTGAGTTTCTTTAGATTTTCACTTTTAGAAACATCTGCCTGTTTTAATTGAGGAACCTTCAACGAATGCTCCTTTTCTTCCTTCAACGGATAACTTTCATCATCCGTCGATTCCACATCCGTTGACAGCCCATCAATTAATTCCAGTTTCTTTTTGTTTTTATCCCAGGCAGTCTCACAGAATGATTCAATTCCTTGGACCTTGGAAATTTGAGCACTAACATCCCTAGATGTCTTCCAGGCTTTAATCACCTCTTGCTCTCTCTCTAATTGATTGGAAAGTATTTCTACTTTCTTAACAGATTCAGCTAGTTCATTTTCAACAGATATACAATGTAGCTTAGTTTTCTCTAGGTCAATCAACTTATCTTCTAACACAGCATTTCTATTACTTAAAAATAGATTGTTCTCTTTAATCCTACTATTTTCTTTAGCAAGAGATTTAAGAGACACACGCAAATGATACAATTCAGTAGACATGTCATTGAAAGCATCATTGCACTCTTCTTTAGTAAGCTGTGTTAAATCAGTAGTGATTACCTGGTTGCTTGATGAACTAACTTCATTTTCCTCAGAATCAGCCATGAGAGCCAAGTTGACATATTCCACATTTTCATCCTCTTCTTCTCCATCAGCTGCCCAGTCTTTTTCTTGAGTAATGAAAGCCCTCTCCTTTTGCTTGAGCAGATCAAAATATTTCTTTTTGTAATCTACTTGGTCAAATTTCTTCTTTTCAGAAGTTGGCTTTCTGCACTCACTTGCAAAGTGTCCACTTATACCACAATTGAAACACTTGAACTTGGACTTGTCCACCATGTTCTTATGAGGTTTAGTGGCTCTAGTGTTTTTCCTAAATTTCATCTTTGCAAATCTCCTGGACAGAAATGCAAGATGCTCATCAATACCATCAGAGTCATCTTGGCTGGAGTTGTCTTCATTCTCAGCAACTTGCTCCTTACCCTTGCTTGATTCTGATTTGCTTGTGCCATCTTTGGAGTTTGATGTAGATCTCACAGTTTCTTGTCTGCATTCTTTCTCATTTTCAGCTACCAAGGCAACTGAACCTCCTTTCTTTCTTCCCTTCTCCAATACCTCATCCTGTTCCAGCTCTAGTTCATAAGTCTTCAAGATTCCATATAATCTTTCAAGAGTGAAGTCCTTATAATCTTGAGAGTTTCTCAAGGAGACAGTCATGGGTTTCCATTCCTTTGGCAAAGATCTTAAAAATTTAAGATTTGAATCCTTCACCTGGTACACTCTACCATACAGCTTCAGTCCATTCAACAGCTTTTGGAATCTATTGAATGTGTCATTTAAAGATTCATTTTCTTCAAAATGAAAATACTCATACTGTTGAATGAGAAGCTGCATTTTGTTTTCTTTTACTTGTTCTGTACCTTCACACAGTAGCTGAACTGTGTCCCAAACCTCTTTGGCAGTTGTGCAATTTATCACATTATCAAACATATCCTTGTCAAGACCATTAAACAAAATGTTCATAGCCTTCTTATCCTTGTGGACTTCTTCTGTGTCTTCCATTGTCCATTCTGCTCTAGGTTTTGGAATGGATTGACCAACAGTAATTGTGGCCGTAGCAACTGTGGCTACTTTGTGGGGAATGTGAGGACCATTCTCAATGCAGTTTACATAACCTTCATCTTGGGAGAGTAGATGAAGGTGCATTTTCACCTTCCAATGGTGATAACTGTCTTTGTCAAGAACTGGGATTTTTACTCCAATATCCTTCTTACTCATCTTTGTTAGTTTCCAAGATCTTTAAACTCTTTGTGTGTCAAGAGCTTGCTCTGATACCAATTGTTATTCCTAGTGGACTAACAATGAGATTTACAGAAGGGGGGTTGAATGTAAATCTCAAAACTTTTTCAAGTTTTGAGCAGTTTTAAAGGTTTTGTGTTCAAGATAAACAAGTGTGTGAATTGCTTTAAGCTAATACAGACAGATATATATTCAAGCACTAATGTAAAGAACACAACAGACCTTAAAAACTTTTCTGGTGGATTTGTTGTTCCACCAGAGATGGTATTTCAGAAAATCTGTGATTCAAGATGTTGATCACAGCTGCGTCCTAGTACAAACTAGATAATTTTTCTCTCAAGATTTTTCTAAACAGCACTGGAAAAAGTTCTTATCTAATTACTAGCTGCTACTTGGTTTATATATCACCAAGTGTACAAGTGAAGACAAAGATAAAAATACAATAATAAAATAAGTTCTCCACTTGTTTCTTCTCCATATCACTCAAGTACTTTGTTGACTATTGCCTCTTTGTACTAGAGTAGAACGGCTGCTTTTTCTGATGTTCCTGAAATTAGGCTTCCACATTTCAGTTATCTCTGTCAACCCATGTGCCTCTGTATGTTGTTACAACTACCACTTATCAACTGCTATTTAATAGAACATCCGTTGAAGCCTTCATCCGTTGATGGCTTTATCCGTTGATGTGTTAGCAGTTGAAGCTCTATCCGTTGAAGCTTTAGAGACATCCGTTGAAGCTTTGTTTCTCATCCGTTGAAGGTCTTTAAGACATCTGTTGATACCACTTCATTTATACAAAATTACAAGGCATGAAATATTTACAATTGGCCTTCCTATTTGCATATCTTCTAGTAGTCAACATGACTTATATTTTCTCTCAACTTCTAAGAATTATATCTTAAATACAGAGACTGAAATGTGCTACAACACTAGACTTATTTCTAAGTAAAGCTGCACCATCAACGGATAGCCAAAGTGGTCTTATCCGTTGAGGTTGCAAACACTAAACTTCTACTTAAGTGTTTTGTTAAACATATCATCAAACTAATGCACATATATTCCTAACAACTATAATGAATTATCCGTCGGGACTATAATTCTTATCCGTCGAGTGCTACATTATTTTACTAAATAAAATCTACTTAGATGTTTTGTTTATGAAATCATCAAGTACACAACATATGCACAACAGTGGTTCTGAAAGGTTACAGACATGGTAACATATATAAAGCCAGACTTTCAACAAATTCTGATGGTTCTGCAATCTGTCTGTTAAGCAGAGCATCAATTGAAGAAAGATGGAATTGGCACAAGAGACTCTCTCATTTAAATTTCAACAATATAAATGATCTAGTAAAGAAAGATCTTGTGAGAGGAATACAAAAATCAGTATTTGCTCCTGATGGTCTTTGTGACTCATGTCAAAAGGCAAAGCAAAGAAAATCTTCATTCAAGAGCAAAACCGAATCCCCAATTCTTGAGCCTTATCACTTACTGTATGTTGATCTATTTGGTCCAGTCAATGTCATATCCATTGCAAAGAAGAAATATGCTATGGTTATAGTGGATGAGTTCACAAGATACACTTGGGTGTATTTCTTGCACAAGAAGAATGAAATTGCATATACTCTAACTGATCATGTCAGAAAGCTGGATAAATTAGTCAAAGATTCTGTTAAAATAATAAGAAGTAATAATGACACTGAGTTCAAGAATTCAATCATGGAAGAGTTCTGCAAAGAGCATGGAATAAAGCAGAAATTTTATGCACCTGGAACTCCATAGCAGAATGGAGTTGTAGAAAGAAAGAACAGGATTCTTATTGAAGCTGCACGAACTATGCTTGATGAAGCAAAGCTACCAACCTATTTTTGGGCTGAAGCTGTGCAGACTGCTTATTTTATATAGAATGCTACACTCATAAACAAGCATGGAAAACACCATATGAGATGGTGAAGAAAAAGAAGCCAAATCTGAAATACTTTCATGTATTTGGATGCAAGTGTTTTGTTCTTAAGACTCATCCTGAACAGCTGTCAAAATTTGATCTAAAAGCTGATGAAGGAATTTTTTGTTGGATATCCACTTTCCACAAAAGCCTTCAGAGTCTATAATTTAAGAACAAGGGTTGTCATGGAATCTATCAATGTATTTTTTGATGATAAAAATATTACTGGACTTGAAGATTTCAATGATCATGATCAGCTGAGATTTGAAAATGAAGATGTAAATTCTGATTCTGTAAATTCTGATGACCTAAATCCTGATCATGTAAGTTCTGACGGGTTAAACTCTGATGTCATTGAAACTGTGGTAACTGTTCCAAAGGGAAATGCACCTGTTCAGGGGGAGCAAGTTGATGATCATACCACATCTCAAGACTCTCAAGAAGCATCAGAACCTGTCACTAGCTCTTCAAGTTCTGATGAGCCAAATTATGATAGTTCTGGAAACTCTGATTCTTCAATTCCTGAAGGATCCAACTCAAATTCTGGAATTTCAGAGAGCATAACTTCAGGGGGAGCATCAGAAAATGCTGATGGAGACAACATGGATCATGGGGGAGGATCCAGTTCTAGAGATCAACTTCCATCTGCAAGGAAGTGGACTAAATCACACACACCTGACTTAATAATTGGAGATCTTGAAGCAGGTGTCAGAATTAGAACAACAACATCAAATCAATGTATCTATCATTCCTTTCTATCTCCGACTGAACTAAAGAAAGTGGAAGAAGCTCTTCAAGATGTTGATTGGGTACAAGCAATGCAGGAAGAGTTAAATGAATTTGAAAGAAATAGAGTCTGGACCCTAGTGCCAAGACCAAAGAACAATCAATTGTTGGCACAAAATGGGTGTTCAGAAACAAAACTGACAATGATGGCATAATTACAAAAAACAAAGTAAGGCTGGTTGCTAAAGGTTACTCTCAACAGGAGGGTATTGACTATGATGAAACATTTGCTCCAGTTGCTAGATTGTAAGCCATAAGAATCTTTTTGGCTTATGTTGCTCACAAGAAGTTTAAAGTCTTTCAAATGGATGTGAAAAGTTCATTTCTCAATGGAGAATTGGAAGAAGAGGTATATGTTGAACAACCTTTAGGCTTTGTAGATCCAAAATTTCCAAATCATGTCTACAGGCTTGACAAAGCACTTCATGGCCTTAAGCAAGCTCTAAGAACATGGTATGAGACTTTAGCTCAATTTCTTCTGAAAAGTGGATTTACTAGAGGCACAATTGATAAAACTCTATTCTACCTCAACCATGGAAAGGACTTACTTTTGGTACAGATATATGTTGATGATATCATCTTTAGCTCTACAAATAGAAAACTTTGTGAAAGATTTTCCAAGTTAATGCAGTCAAGATATAAAATGAGTATGATGGGAGAACTTAGCTATTTTCTGAGACTTCAAGTCAAGCAAACTGAAGAAGGTACTTTCATAAATCAATCCAAGTACACCAGAAATTTACTCAAGAAATTTGGAATGCAAGACAGTTCAACTACATCCACTCCCATGGCCACTGTCACCAAGTTAGATAAAGATACTGGAGCATCAGTAGATATTACTAACTACGAAGGTATAATTGGCTCTTTACTCTATTTAACTGCAAGTAGACCTGATATCATGTATGCTACATGTCTTTGTGCAAGATTTCAGGCTGATCCAAGAGAACCTCATCTAATAGCTGTGAAAAGAATTTTCAAGTACCTCAAGGGTACAGCTGATCTAGGATTGCGGTATCCTAGGGAATCAGATTTTAAGCTAATAGGTTACTCAGATGCAGATTTTGCAGGATGCAAAATAGACAGGAAAAGCACTAGTGGAAGCTGCCAATTTCTTGGAGGCAGATTGGTTTCTTGGTTTAGCAAGAAACAGAAATCAATTTTCACATCAACTACAGAAGCAAAATATATTGTTGCAGGAAGCTGTTGTGCACAGATTCTTTGGATGAAGAATCAGTTACTGGACTATGGGTTAGAATTTTCTAAAATACCCATTTACTGTGATAATCAAAGTGCTATTGCTATGACAGATAATCCAGTTCAACACTTAATGACAAAGCACATCAGCATTAGGTACCATTTCATAAGGGAACATATGATGGAAGGTACAGTGGAAATGCATTTTGTCTCAACAGATCAACAACTAGCAAATATCTTCACAAAACCACTTTGTGAAGCTACTTTTACAAGACTGGTAAATGAACTTGGAATGGTTTCAGGTTCTTTCTCAAAATCTGTTTAGTTTTTGTTCTCATGCATCAGACTTTATGACCAGTGTTTATAGATTATCTTATCTCAATGTAATATGTGCTTAAATTGTATCATATTAAATACTGATTGTTATCTGATGCGATTCTATATACTCTGATAGTGTTTTGAATGTTCTGTGACTATTCAATCCAATGAGGATTACTTTTCTAGATGCTAACTTAGTAGTCTTTAACAAACTATGTATCCCATGTTTGAATTACTTATTTATGTGGAAATCCATAACACAAGCGAACTCTGATTTTGATCTAAGTCAAATTTACTTCTTGTATCTTATTACTAAGTCACAAACTAGATTATTGTTTCTTATCTGTCAAATTCTGATGTCAGTAAATCTTAAGGATGAACTACATGATTGATAAGCCTCACTTATCTGAAGAAAATAATTTACTTCTTGTACCTTATTACTAAGTCACAAACTAGATTATTGTTTCTTATCTGTCAAATTCTGATGTCAGTAAATCTTAAGGATGAACTACATGATTGATAAGCCTCACTTATCTGAAGAAAATAAGAGAAAAGAAAAATTGAAATCAGGTACTCCTTTGAGATCTAGAGTAAATATGTGAAATGGAAGACCTAAGTGCATTGCTGGTATTAAGTTATATGTATTAGAAAAGTAAATAAATTTTATTTTGTGACTTTTCACATTCTCTGATTACTGGAGAAATATTCTGATAACAGCATAAATTCTGATAGCAGTTGTGACTCATTTACACTGAGAAGCCATTGTAAAAAGAATGTCAAAAGATACATAAAATGAGCACAAACAGTTGAGGTGAACTCTTGCATAAATTTATTCTATAGTAGACTTCAAAATTAAAGACAGATTTTAAGCATTTTTCTTAGTTATGCCTTATTTCTAAGATATCTGAAGTTTATCAGACTTTAATCTTTATCTAATCATTTGCACATACACACACTCTCACTCCATATGAATGATGAAAATTACTGTGGTAATTAAGTTGTTTCAGATAAACAGTTAAGTATTATTTGCATAAATTTCGAGGACAAGTTCTGATGAAAGTTCTGATGATTAAACTCTGAAGAAACCAGTCAGTATTTGTGTGAAGAATCACAGAAACAGTCATTCATATTTTGAGTACAGAAGCCATTTTTTGATGACCATTAAATTCTGATAATAGTCAAGTTCTGATGCAAATCCTGATGGAAGCTCTGATGCTTACGTGGCATAATTTAGTTACTTGACTTATTTTTGGTATTTACTGTAACGGTCATTTTTATTAGAAAATGATTAAGTGAGATAACAACAGTGATAATCATTTGGTTTATGGGTTGCGTGTTTGTTTTGAGAAACAGCATGTGAGCAATAATTACTGCACATTTCCCGTGCCCACTAACCACTGTTTTGACTATTTACTGCGTGACAGGTGTCAAATGTCTGTTTTACTTCCAAAAAGAGCCGTTGAGTGGAAAGAGTATATATATTAGAGTTAAAAGATTTTACAATCTTTTACCTACTATTACTTTATCTCTTATTTCTTTTACTCTCTCTCTCTCTCTCTCTCTCTCTCTCTCTCTCTCTTTTTCTCTCTATTTTCTGACGGACTCTCTTACAGGCATTTTATCAAACACCTTTCGTACACACAACTCTTCACTTAATTTCTTACAGAAATGGCACCCAAGGACATCATCTTTAATGGAGCCAAGTTCGTCCACAATACCTACATGGCTATTCTCAGCAAGGATGATGCTCCATCAGATCTTCATTTTATTCAAGATTTTCTGGCTAACAGTGAGATTGGGTATGCTTTGACCCAACCACAATTACTCTCAGGAACACAGATACTGGAGATTTGGAGGACTGGTTTTTATGATGATGGTGGTGAAAATGGGTCCCCAAGTATTATTTTCACAACGGGGGAAGATGAGCATCTGGTTACTTTGTCTACTGTTTGACAAGCTCTACATCTGCCAGAAAATTGCAATTTCAATGCTCAGATTGAAGATCCACTACTACAGAGTATGATGGCCAATCTTGGCTATGAGAAAAGTTTGTCCAAGCTAGGACAACTGAAGAGACCCTACATAAGAAGGTAGTGGAGCTTTTTCATTGACTGCATCACCAGAGCTTTTGCCAACAAATGCTCAAATTTTGATGCCATTCCAATTCTGAGTCAGCAAATAGGGTATGCACTTCTTAATCAAACTCATTTTGATTATGCTACTGCTATTTTGGGTTTTATTGGGGATAGGATGAAGGAGGACCCAAATACTGTTTATTTTGCTAGATTTTGTCAACTCATTTACAGTTTTTGTTGTTCTGATAAGTCCCAAAACTTTAGTGAGTCAATTCAACCTTTTAAACTTGCTAAAAGAGCCTTCACAGACTTGTTATCTACCGATAATAAGAAAGAGATACTAAGACCCCTTCAAATTTCTACATCAGTAAAACAGTTCTTAGTAAACTCTGACCCTAACACATATACAGCCCAATTTCCTCATATTGCACAATCTTCTCAACCTCCACCAACACAGCCTTCCACTACTAAACTACAGCCTACTATCAGAACCTACTTTCAGCCAACCTCTAGTACTTCTCAAAAGGTGCCAGTTGTAAAATCTAACATAACCAAAAGAACTAAATCTGTTCCTAAATCTCCACCAAGGAGAAGAAGAATGATTCTTAGAGATGAATCAGATAAAAATGAATAGGTCCGGGTTCCAGCATCAGAACCTGTGACAACAGAAGCAGAAAAGGTAATTTTTCAGAAGGAGGTAGAAGCTGAAGAGTCAACTCTTCAGAAAGAGAATGAAGTTGAAGGTTCTAGTCTTCAGAAAAGAAAAAGGTCTTCAAACTCTGATACAGATAATGTCTCTCCTATATTTAAGAAATCAAGATCAAAGAAGAAGAGAGCATATGTGAGAATAACACAAGCTCAATATGAAGAAGCTGAGGAAGGGGATCAGGAATCTCTGATCTCATCAGAACCAATAGTGATTGAAGCTCTACCTCAACCTGAAGACACTGTTCCAGAAATAGTGATCACACCTCCTATCTCTCCACTCAGAGAAACAGCTACAGTTGAAGATTCAGGATTAAGTCCTGAAATTGACATTCATAGGCTGAACATTCCATCTGTCTTGTTTCTGGAAGCACCACAAGGACAAGTGACAACTCCACCTGTTTCTCCATTAAATATTGAAATACCAACTACTCCAATTCTAGATGTGGGAACAGATGAGGTTGTACCAGAATCACCTTCAGTGACACACACTTTAGTACTGTCAGAAGATGATGAGATTCTCTTAAGTTATGGAGACAGTGCTCCAGTAAATGCTCCAATTCTTGGAAATGAGGCATTGTTAAAATTTGTTGAAGAAGATGCTCATGTTCCATGGGAAGAAACTCACAGAGGAGTTGAATGGACCAAGAAGTGGAATGAATCTAACTTCATTCCCAGCTCAAAAGTTCTGTCAGATCATATTGCAAAAGCTGATGAGTTGTTGACAAATTCCGACTTCAAAGCTCAACTTAAAGTCACAGCTCTCAGTACTAAAAGTCTTCAAGGTCTACACTCACAGACTCATGAAAAGGTTGATAAACTTCTGGAAAAAGCTAATAAGCTAGACATGGAGATCAAACTAGACAAGAAGAGGTTTATCAGACCAATTCAAGAGAAAGTTGAAGCTATTGAGCAAGCTCAAGAAAAGCAGCAGGCCCAACTGGATGAGGTCCTACAAAATTGAGTTGCTCAATAGACTCAACTGAATGAAATCCAATCTTCAATGGAACTTCTTCTCTCTCTACTCCTATATAGATGATGCCAAAAAGGGGGAGAAGGTAGTTAAGTCCAAATGCTCAACTAGTCAAGTACTGAAGAAAAAGGATGATTCTGAAGATGACCAGGGAAACCCTAGCAAGGTCAAAGATCAAGGTCAAGGGCAAAGCAGCAAAGTTTCTTCACAGAAACTAATTTCTGATTCTAGTAAATCTTCTACACAGAAGAATTCAATAACTGAAGTTGTAAATACTCAAACTCTGATAGCAAGTTCTGATAATCAAAATCTGATATCAAGTTCTGATGTTCTCATTCAGTCTGGAAGTCAAGACTCTCAGAAGTTTTTACAAACTCTGAAGCTTAAGGGAAGGGAGACTCTTGTCTACTATAAGGATCCCAAGATTTAGACACTTGATGAAGAAATTTCTAGAATATTATTTCTCAAGGATAATCCTGGAATGGATTTAGAGACTCTAAAGGAGGAAGAAGCTAGATTTACAGCTGAGAAGACAAATCTTAAATCTAAAGCTTTAAATGAAAAGAAACCTCCAAAGCCTAAGGCAAAAGGCATTGTGATCAAGGAAAGGTCAACTTCTGAGGCTTCAAAGCCCAAGACAAGATCACAAGTTGAGATTGATCCCAAAGAAAAAGGGAAAGAAAAGGTTGATGAACCAACAAAGATTCAAAAGAAGAAAATTCCTTCAGTTCTAATAGATCCTGCCTATCAAGCTACAATACATGATGATGATACTCTGATAGAAGAGGAAGTTGAATCTTTGAAGAGAAGGAAGAAACTGAAAGAAACAGAGTTAACTACTGATAATGCTCAAACTACTCAAACTCTGGAAGCTCAGAGTTTATCAAATTCTGAGAAGCTATCTGCTCAAGAAGATAATGAAACAGCAAATCCTGATCAAGTCATCAAGATATCAACCTCTGACAGAGCTCAAGTTGATTTGAACAAGATGACAATTGCTGATAAGAAGAAGCTACTATGAAACAAAGTTACTCCAGTGGAACCTAAGTCCAATCTAATGATTAATCAACTTGCAACGTTTGGGTTAAGAGCCAAGCAACCTAGAGATAGAGCTGGATTAGGTTCTGATGAAGAAAAGATACAAACAGAAGTAGAAGTTACTCTTAAATATCCTTTCATGTTGACAGACAAACCATATGAACAAATCAAACAAAAGCACCTTGACAAAGTGCAATCTGCTCAAATTGTGATGGTTGCTCATGATAAAGATGATCTAAAAGAGAAATTGATCTTTTTTCTCAATGATGGCAGAACTTACAGACTAGCTGATACTGGTGTGCTAAAGAAGTCTAACAAAGAGCTTCAACATATTCACTACATTTTGGAAGTAAAATATGATGTAACAAGAAGATGGTCAGAATATATTTTGAAGGCTATAAGAGATCTTCTTAGAATCTCTGGTACAAAGGCTTCTCAGTACATTCCAAAAATAACTGAAGATGATGGAAGAGAAATTCCTATGAGGAAGAACTCTGCTAAGGTGGAAATTATTTTGAAAGAAAAGTGTCTATGCTACAATGAAGACTCTTCACATCCTAGAGTTATCAGACTTGGAGATGGTCTTGAAAGAACATCTATTCCACCACTCAGAATAACCATTTATCAAATTGGTGACAATGAAGATGAAGAACTGATGCAAGTCAAAGCACAGTTAGTTGAAGTTCTGAGAAAGCTGAAGACAAGCTGGTAAAAGACTTTACAAGGAATCACTTTGGATTCAGATTGATCCAGTGATATTGGTAAAGCTACATTAACTGTAAGTTGTAGTTAGTTGTCTAAATAAACTCTCATTGCATTTGTACTTAAAATATTTTTGACATCATCAAATCTATTAACTTGTATATTTTTCATAATTTACAAGTTGGGGGAGATTGTTAGATATATTTGTGATGTCATGTCTAATCTGTTGTGTTTAGTTTCAGAACTTAATATCAGGACTTATCAAGACTTACTGGAAATCAGAACTTACTGAAGTCAGAACTTATATCAGAACTTAAGGACGTCAGGATTATATCAGGACTTAAGTGCGGGTACTTCAGATAAGGAATGCTGCTGATTTACAGGAGATGATCTGGACTAAAACAAAAGAAGATATGCATGAAGAGTTGGACAGCTAGAAGACTTGTAGAAGATAATATCTGATTGATATATTTTAGGAGACATAATTATATTCCATATCAATTAGAAGATATCTTGTAACTGTGTACTATATAAACACAGCTTAGGGTTTACACTATATGTGTTTTCATTAACGAGAACATTATTCATTGTAACCTAGCAGCTCTTAGTGATATTGTTCATCATTGAGAGAGTAGTTTAACCTACTTTGTAACAGAGCTTATTATATTGAATAAACTTGATTACTGTTACATACTTGTGTTTTAAATCGATTTGATTGTATAAACACTATATTCAACCCCCTTCTATAGTGTTGTGTGACCTAACATGATAGATCATTCGTTCTTCCCTCTCTAAAATTTTGTCTCCCGCATGAAACATTTATGTAGGGGCTATCCGAAGAAGATAAGTCATTCGTCCTCACGATATTCCTTTCTTCGGAGGAAACATTACACATAAAATTATCTTTAGAAAGGGGGCGACTGAACACATATCTAGAGGCTAATCGAATAAGATAGTTTATTCATTCATCTATTCCTTTCTAAGATTTTGATACCGGACGAAACATTTATCTAGAGGCTACCCAAAGATAATAGGTCCTTCGTCTCCGTATCTTCTATATTTACCATGTAATTTTCAGCAAGTCTTTAAGACACAAGACCCATCCTTCAGAAACGGGACAAATAAAGCTAACATCTTTTTCGAACGATGGCCCTAGTCCCTCAAACACTTAGTGCAAAGATGCAAATGGTAAAAAATTGCTAAGGCGTAAGCCGAAAATGCATTTGCTTAAAATTGCCAAGGCAAAAGATACAAATGCTAAAAATTTGCTAAGGCTAAAGCTAAAGACGCAATTGTTTACAATTTCCAAGGCAAAAGCCGAAGCGGAATTACGCTTAAAGCCAAAATAGGACAAAGCAAAATGCTTATAAAACTCGAAAAAAATCAAGTCATGCTCGAACACAGACAAGAGTTAATGCTCGAAGACATGTTTAAATTAAAAAATTGATCATCTTAATTTGAAACCTAAACCCGAGGATGCCTCACGAAGTTCATTAGGCTCCTTGTCTTTCTGCTTAACTTTCTAATCGCCTGAAGCTGAGCCACCCCGAAGAATTAAGTCCCTAAGGAAATCATAGAGACGGGCTAAAGCGATGACATTTGTCCAAATGATATATGAACAAAGTCCGGGGACATGTTGGAGGCCCATCTTGCTAGATCCATTTATCTCCTAGCCAAAGAGTTAACTCGAAGTAGGCCCACAGTAAAGAATCTAGACTAAATAATCCCAACGACCCCGATGCTTGGGGAGGAGAAGATGAACGTGACCCCAACGTCCAAAACCCTGATTTCTCTCAACAAACACCGAAGAGTGGAGAATCTCAAGCTATAAGTATTGGTTTTAGGTTTGTCAATATATACACAATTTCATACACACAACATCTTCACCAATCACTTGTACGTTCGTATGTTACCTAAAAAGACCAATTATTGATTCTCACACCGGAGGTGAATCGGGGACAAACCCTCACATTTTTTACCTTGCAGGTCTGATCGAAGCAGAAAATTGGTTCCAACATCATAAGATAAGAAAGATCTTGATATGTGAAAAGCTGAAAGTGTGTGAATAGATTGGAGTTATTATCTTACAAATACCATGCACGAGCTTAAATTAAAATACAAATCCTGGATTGCTTTTTTTATAAAATTCATTTATTCAAGTAAATTCACATGTATTCTAATTTATAAAGTAGAATAGTTCGGATTTTAAAGAAAATGTATGATTATTTATAAGGAGTTTAGATCATTTTTAACAAATTATAAGTCTAAAAATATTTGTATAAGCAAAGAAGAGTAGTTTGAATTTATAAAGAAAAAATGTATTATTATTTAACAAGGATGAAATGCGAGAGGTTAGGTGATATCCTATTTTAATTAGAGAATACATTTATATTTATATAAAATTAGGAAAATTTTATACTATATATGAATATTCGAAGTAGACAAGGATGTATATTCGAAGCAGACAATTTCTGATGTGGATTATATTTGATGGAAGAACGGTTCAAATTGATTTTTATCTAAGTTACATTATTAATTCATATTAAAATTTATAGAAAATTTAAAAAGCTCCGCGAAACGCGACTTTATTTACTAACTGTATTCAAACTTTCAAATAAAAATTTAGGAAAAATTAATTGATGCGTAAGATAGGAAAAGAAAAACAGTGCAACTATAATTGTTGGTCCCTTTATTTTTTTGACCTTACCAACTAAACGAAAAGCTAATTGTTGGTCCCTTCATTCGACTATCGAGTCCTGGAGCCCGTCCGTTGTTCATCTGTCCGAGGCTCTACCTGCCCATTATAACACTTGGAAAATCGAAGATGCAGAAAAAAAATTACAAAAGAAAAGAACGACAAAGCACGTGCGTCAGAATAACCGAATATCATAATGGATATTCTTGTAAGTGTATATATATATATATTAGTGCAAAGCAGAGATATTCAACTCTCATCTTTTTTATATAAGTATACTATTATAATTACTTTACAGCAATTTAACTTTTGACTCAGCTCACGAGCCAAATCTTTTATGCCCTATATTATTCCTGATCCTTCAAATGAATTTAAATGTGCAAATATTGAATACATATACGAAACAAACACTCGATTAATTAAAAATTAAATTGATTCATTTTTTAAATGAAAAAAAAAATCACACTTAGCAGAGTTAGGAAAACAAAGATTTGCACATTTTTAATTATTTCATAAAAAAAGCACGGTTGAATAATTTAAATGATTAAAATTTATGTTCTATTATTTCAGATA
This sequence comes from Apium graveolens, assembly GCF_009905375.1. Lineage (NCBI taxonomy): Eukaryota > Viridiplantae > Streptophyta > Magnoliopsida > Apiales > Apiaceae > Apium > Apium graveolens. The sequence continues at coordinate 101,830,832 of NC_133652.1, forward strand.
TTGGATTCGAATATCAATCAACCCGAGAATTTATAAGAATAGATATTCAATTATAAGGTTATAAGTCATAATTGTCAAAAAAATTATATTTATCAAAAACTGGAGTCTCGAGAGTATAAATATAGTTCCTAAAATTAAAAAATAAGTAAACATGAATGTGTTATGTAATAATACTTTACTAATTTTATAATAATAATAAATCATCATTTAAAATTTGACAACCGATATCAAAAAATATAAAATTTACGTACTCTAAGTGTGACCACGCATCCTCTCTCTATGCTCCTCTTTAATATTCCTGAGATTTTTTTGTTTCCAATAATGAAAATTTGAGAATGAAAAACAGAGAATATATCAAGGTTTTTCACAAATTGAAAAAAAAATATATAAAAAATCATAAAAAGTATGAGAAAATCTAAGTAGGGCCTATGAAGCAACACATTGGATGGTCAGGAGATGTAAATTCTACTGATTCTAGGTTGGAATCGAATTCTCCAATTCTAACGCCTTTTTTTCCTGCTTCAGTGAGATTTTCTGATCACAAATTTTAGGGGGTTTTCACACTAACATTTTCCTAATTTTTCTTTAATATTTTCAATTTATGATATTTATAAAAAATATATATATTATTTGCACAAAAAGTTTATTTCCAAAAAATAGGACTGAGATATATAATTTTTTATTTATGAGTTACTAATTGGAAAAAAAAGTAGTAAAAAAAGAAAATAAAAGAAGCGTGTGGGGCCCAGAGGGTGATATGGCGGAAAGGCACAACGAGCGGTGACGAGGCGCTGCCAAGGAGAAGAAAGTGGCATCCAGAGTAGTAAATGGGAAATAATTGAATAAATAATAGAAATATAATTGTGAAAGCAAACAGTTTAAAATTTAATAAACGAACATTACGTAGAAAACAGTCCAGATTCATCCACTTACCGGTCGGCGCGTAAAGGCTTGGGGGGGGGGGTCTTCTCGGAGTTACCGAAAGACCCAATCTCGTTTCGCCACGCCCCCCTCCTACTCATTTTGTACTTTTGTGTTGTGGGTTGGTGGACCGGTGGCTTCAAATTTCAAGACTCCCTATCCCATTCCCCGTAAGTATACTGGGAGTACCTCTAACCTCACTCACATTTCCATTTTTATAATTTTATTTGTTAAATTGTTTTATTTTTCATCAAAAAATTAAAGAGCTCGCTTCGCTTCGTACTAATGTCCATTTTGAAGAAAAAAATTTATTTTAAATTAATTATTCACTTTAACTTCTAATATAAATTTATATTTCTAACATCAATTTTATTTCACACATCTCTAATTTATATTTTCAAAATTATTATATATCATATATTATATTCATTAAATACAATTAATACTCCCTATATTTTATTTTAATTGTTTCGTGACTTTTCTGCATCGCATAATAAAAATTATTAATTTTAAATTTTTTTTCTAAATAAAAGTTTAAGTTATATATTTTTATTCAGATTTTTTTTAAAGAATATTATTTTAACTATGCAGTCAAAGTACTTAGAAATGGGTACAAAAAAGTTTGACTATTAATAAAACAGAGGGATTATATTTTTTCCCATCAAATCTAACTTTTATTAATTTGCGAAATTTGTTTAAAGTGAACATATAATTTAAAATGGATGAAGTATTTAAAAAATTGATAATTATATATTAAAGTATATTAAATGCCTCTAACTTTTTTATTTTGTTAAATTATAAAATATTATTAATTTTTGGTAAAACTTAGATCAATTTAACTGCACAAAAGTTAAATATGACAATTAAAAAGGAACTGAAGGAGTACAATATTTTTAAAAACCTTGGAATTAGAAAAATGTATACTTTAATATTATTATTTAGGTATAGAATATAAAATTTCTATTATATTATTAAGATGAAATAATTATTTATCAATTTTTTTTATGAATATAATGTATTGAAATTCTGTATATTGATATTGTCCCTTTCATCTGGGACAAGTCATATTCTTCTCAACATATTATTTCCAAATAAATTTATTAAAATTAAAATACGTGTTTCTTAATATTTTATTTATTATTTTGAACTTTAAAGTTGTTTTGATATGGATGATTTTTTTTTAATAAATACTATCTGCGACTCATTTGATTATTTACATATTTTTTTCATACTTGACACATATTTTAAAATAATTATGAAATATTATTTTATAATTTATTTTTAAATTTATTTATATATTAAAAAATTTAAATATTATATTTTTATTTAAAAAAATATTTAAAATTATTTAGTAAACGTATTTTAGGGAGACTTTAATATAGAGAGAAGTACTACAATATTAGTCAAAAGAAATGTGAAATGATACAGGAGGTCCGGGTCCGATGCGTAGGTTAGTTTTTTGGTTTTTCATAACACCGTACAATATTTTTTAAATAATTCAAGATCCAATGAGATAATCGTAGTGGTTAAGAAAAGGAAATTAATAAAAAGAAACGGCTGCCCTGCTGCCTTAACCTACGCCACTCTCTTTAAAGTGCGCCACTTTCACCGCTCTTTTATTTCTGGACATAATCACCCACACGCGCGCATCTCAAACAAACATACTCTCTCCTCTCTCTCTCATCATTTCCCATAATAATCTCTCCCCCTCTCTCTTTCTTTATCTCTATATCTCTCTGCCTATATACAACTATTTATTGCCGGCGCCTCCACAAAGCCCTAGCTCAATCTCTTTCAATTTCTCAAGGTACATATACTCAAACATCCCTCTATCTATATATATCTGTTTATCTTCACATATTTATCTTTGCTTGCACAGTCAACTTCTAATTTAACTTGTTAATTTTGTTATTTTTTTATTCAAGTTTATCTGATTTGATTTGATTTAGTTAATTTCTTTGAATTTTGTACAAAAAGTGTAAATCCTTGTGCTTTTTGTTTGTTTTTCAGGCTGGTTTTAAGAATTGTGAATACAGTGCGTGTGTCAAGATCAGAATTTTACAGCTCAATTACGTTTTACCATTTTTAAAGGTATGAACTTTATTCAATTTATTTCCAGAAAGATCTGTTTTTTTTTAAATTTTCATGTGTTTTATTGGTTTTTTTGGTCAGATGTTACTTTTATGTGTTATATTAGATGGTTTTCTACCACAGGTTTTCATGTTTGTAAAATAAGAAGGTTTTCCATTTATATGAATATGTTTTCTTTATGGGAATTTGTTTAATTATTACTTAATGACAGTTTCTTCCCAATTTTATCTCATTTTCTTTATTTATCTTTGCTTACTAGTTTGTTGGTTTTCTTACTTGAGATGGCACTTGAAAGCCATGCTTCTATTGTTTTACATTCTTTTTAAGTAGTGGGGGTTGGCGTTTCCTTTCAGTTTAATTCAAAAAAAAATATATATTAAAAATTAGTGGTTCGTGAAGCCTACTTTATCATGAGTTCCGGTACATGTTATCGTGTATGATTATGTGGCAGTGAATGTGCTTGTGCAGGTGATACTTGAGATTTATCCCATTGAAACTTCTTCTAGATCCAGAATAATGACCATTCATTTAGATACATAATTTATATAGAATAATGACCATTCATTTAGATACATAATTTATATATTGGTGACAAAAACATCTTAAGCTCGTTTTTTAATACTAAACCTACCCATTTATCATTAGCACAATTTAATTAGTAAATCATCCGCGTGGATATTCATATACTAATCCAACTTGTTCTGAAATATATTCTCCGTTTAATATGTTAATATTGTGCTACAAAATTTCGTAGTTTGGAATAATATTATTTATGGAATGGTAGCAGATTAGCTTTATTTTTGCCTTTTTGTTTTACAATCATTAAAGCTTGAGTTTTGGTGTTCCAGTTACAGGCCTTCTAGATTAACAATATGTTTATTGTGGAGCAGGAGTGCAGGATGCTGAACAGTCATGTGCTTGAGATGAGGAATTGAAAGTTTGTGAAATCTTCTTTTAAGTAACTGAAGCTTATAATAAATCATCGAAATGGACCGTAAGGACACATCGGGATTTGTTAGCGGGGGGCCGTGCTGCAAAGACATCTAATTCTAATTCTAACCCTAGAGCTTAGATTATTTGTATATAATTAATATAATCCCGGAAGTCAGGCGAGCTATTATTTTGGTATAACATTTGCTTTAGACAAAATTTAAGGAGTTGGTTGATGGATGCAAGGTTCCGCGGTCAAGGTTTTGTTGTCAAACCTGCTTTAAATTCATTGAAGAATCCGTGCAGCACCATCCATGTGGGGGGAGCTGGATCTGCAGCTGATTGTGCAGATACCACATTGCGACTTGATTTTCCCGGTTCTTCAGTCTCTGCAGGACTATCGGCATCAAGAGGAATTAAGAGAAAGTGGAGCCTGTCTGGTGGATCTTTAGAGCAACAAATTGAGTTGCCATTATGTCTTGGGTTAGGTCGTTCTTCAAGTTCCTCCGATAGTAAGGGAAGTTCAGCTACCGCATGTACCACAGTCTCTTCTGCCAAAGAAACTGACGAGGGGTCATCTATGGATCTTGAATTGGACTTTTCTCTCCATCTTGGTAATGAGAAGGTGGCAAATTTAAAGAACAGTGCCATCCCCAATCATAATGCACCCATTCTGCAGACTAAGGTTAATCTGGACTTGAGTTTATCCTTTACACCATCTGCATCTAATATTTCTACATCTCATTTTTGCTCGAGTGCATCTCAGCATGTTGTAGAATATCCAAAGGCTGTTGGTGGAACAAATCATAAACATGAAGGGTCAGCTTCCTCACATTGGAAGAGAAGAAATTATGTTCCACCAAGTCTCTTCCTCGAACAGAGTCTGAAAGAACTCAAACCAACTTCAGCTACTCCAGAGATTTCTTCCAGCATAGCAACAACACCAAAAAGCTCAGTAACCTGCACTTCCGGGATTACACAGCAGCGTAGCAGTAACACAAAAACATGTCAGTTTCAGGGATGTGGAAAGGGAGCAAGAGGTGCTTCTGGTCTTTGCATTGCCCATGGCGGGGGTAGGCGATGTCAAAAGCCTGGGTGCCATAAAGGAGCAGAGGGTCGAACTGCATATTGCAAGGCCCATGGTGGTGGCAGACGTTGTGAGTTTCTAGGATGTACAAAGAGTGCAGAAGGGTGTACAGATTATTGTATCGCCCATGGTGGGGGTCGGAGATGCAGTCAGGAGGGCTGTAGTCGTGCTGCCCGAGGCAAATCTGGATTGTGCATTCGACATGGGGGTGGAAAGAGGTGCACAAAGGAGAACTGCACAAAAAGCGCTGAAGGTCTCTCTGGTCTTTGCATCTCGCATGGAGGTGGGCGAAGGTGTCAGTATCCGGCATGTACAAAAGGGGCTCAAGGGAGCACAATGTTTTGCAAGGCACATGGCGGTGGCAAAAGGTGCACCTTTGAAGGATGCACCAAGGGGGCAGAAGGAAGTACACCTTATTGCAAGGGCCATGGTGGAGGGAAAAGGTGTTCGTTTGAGGGTGGTGGGGTCTGCCCAAAAAGTGTGCATGGAGGTACCCTTTTTTGTGTAGCACATGGGGGCGGTAAGAGGTGTGCTGTGCCAGAATGCACCAAAAGTGCTAGGGGTCGAACAGATTATTGCGTCCGACATGGTGGAGGGAAGAGGTGCAAATATGAAGGGTGTAGCAAAAGCGCACAAGGTAGCACCGACTTTTGCAAGGCTCATGGGGGAGGGAAAAGATGTTCTTGGGGCCATCAGGGTTCAGATTTTGGAAAAGAAGACAATCCTTGTAACGCATTGGCTAGGGGAAAGAGTGGATTGTGTACATCACACGGTGGCTTGGTACAGGATAGACGAGTTCATGGAGGTGCTACAGTGGGTGTTATGGTCCAGGATTCAAAGACTTCTGACATGATGAAAGAAGTTAGTAATACTGAGGACGCCGGTGGCGATTATATGATGATGGACAGGACTCTTGTTCCTACTGCTGGATGTATTGGGTCTGCTTGGAGTGATGGCAGTCTTTCAGTCGGATTAGGTGCTACATCAGTTTCGGCTGTAGTTCCAGAAGGGAGGGTGCATGGAGGCGGCCTCATTGCATTGTTTTCCGGAAGTTCAGAGCACTTGTTAGACGGCAAAAGAAACTTCATTGTTGGTCATCCTTCTGAACCCCAACCTGGGAAATTTTATGTGATGCCGCAAAAATGGGTGTAACCCTTTTACTCAACCTATGTTTCTGCTCATCTCTATTGGGGGGTTATCCTATAATGTGTATTTTTTTTGTTTCAAGATCATTAAGTTGTTTGATGCTCCACATTTGTGTCTTTTAGTCATTGAAGTCGGTCAGATATTTGGAAGTGCTCTAGCTGAAAAAGCAAGTATTACATTAGTAAGGGGAATTTAATTAGGATTATATTTGTTCTCCTAGTGTTTGCTGGTGGTCTATCTGAGTATGTTCTTGTTTGTCAGTTTGGTTCTTGTAAATTTTTCCTTCATTCAGACTGCAGCTGCTGTAATGATAAATAAGTCATTTGAGTTCTAAATGACAGAGTCAGTTTTAATGTATATTGAGACTTATGTTGCTTCGATGTTCCAGTGGTGTTTAATTTTCTTTGTACTAGTGACCTTTGGTTAAAAAGGAATTGTCTCTCTCAATACTTTTTGTTAGTAATAGTACATTATTTCGTTATATTTGCATAGAAACAGATAAACATGAATATACTGGAATACTAGCACTCAAGTCTCAACCCCTTCTACAATTTTTTGGAGTTGGATAATACTCTCGCGTATAATATTTCAAGTTAATTATCTGAAAAGTTCCTTGTAAATTTTAAAAACACTATCACTAGGGACCTTCAATTATTTATACTACAGAAGAACTTTAAACTTCTGCAAATCCATAGTTTCTCTTTGTATACTAATATGTTGTGGATAATTGTACACAGTTTATATTCTTGGAAGTTTATTTTTTAATTTATGCCAAAACATTTTGGAGAGCTCATCAACTGCAAGCTGAGAGAAATTTTTCTAGTAATGTTGTTGCAAGTGCTCTCTTAAACCTTCATGTAATACAGTTTGCTTCAAGTTCCATCCAGTTCCCTAGACAGCCAAGTTTAAGCAATGGAGCATACTTGTCTTGGCCAGCTGGAGAGAATTCAGTTTAGTCGCTTTAGTTTCTAGTTCAGCCACTTGCTTCCAGAGTTCAGAGAATATGGGTGTGAAAGAGTGAGATAAGTCGAAAACTAGCCTAATGAGCACCAAGGAGACAGGAACACAAGTCAAAGGCGTGTAGTCGTTCTGTTGAGCTACGATGCTTTCTATTAGGTCAGTGTCGATGCTGCTCATCATGATATTTATCATATTTCAAAACATCAAAGAAGCTATGTTTTCTAAATTTGATGTCTCTTGGATCTCTGTATGGAATATTAGTCTTGAATTGCAGGGCGCCAGGGTTCTACAGAAGTTAGTAAACGAAAAACTGTTAGCATGTTAACTTCTGTGTCCCATATAAGTACAATGATTTTTTTTTTCTTTTGCATACTAGTAACAATTAATCTAGGTGAGTTTGAATTCTGTTTATACTGTTATCAAAATTGGTTCAGTAAAAAGGTTTCTATTTCCATTTTTTGTTCTCTCTAGACTAGGATATCTTATTTAGTTTTCTGGTATTGCAGATCAAACCAGTTTTTCTACAAAACCAAAAATTTATGAGATATGTGATTCTCAAATATATAATGCAAATGTGAAGTACACCGCAGGTCGAGCAGAAAAATGTACCATGATGAAGTGAATTGCAAGGAGAGACCAGCAATTATGTCCCATAAGGTAGGATTTCAGTCGCGCATTTAAAACTACTTGCATCTCTTGCTCAAAATTTTCCCACGACTTAAAAGTTAGCTACCGATTTCTATTTGTAGAGCATCACAAACCTAATCCAGCTCTGGCTAAAATCATTGTAAAAGGCCAGCTTAAAATCAAGAGACATTTAAAAATACAGATTCCTACAAACAGGGAGACGTATGTGAACTACAGTATTAGTTTGATGAAACAAGATTCATTTCGTCCAACAGCAGGGTACCAAGGAAAACCTTCACAGCGAGACCTGAGACTAATTTCATTTTATTATGTGATGTACTGAAGAATATTTTCATAATTTACATTTTGTTTCTTCCTCTTGTTTCTCAGTGGCCGAAACATGAGCACCAGGAATTTTAAGCATCTATTTTTCTCTCACCATCACATCTATATGTTATAAATCATTTCAACTCGTCTGATTAAGCTGGTTCTGACCACGTTCTGATCTCTCGTGTTAATCCCCCCGAATGCTCGTGTTTTAGATTGTCCTTTAAAGATATTAAATCTTGATTAATAATTTCTTTGCTGTTAGTCTTGCTCACATGATCATTAACTTCTATATTCTATTTCCCAACTTTGTCCAACAAAAACCAAACAGTTCAGCGCCGATCCGAGTTCAAATAATACAAACCATAGTATGAGTCATTTATGGGAGGGGGGGAATTTTTTTAAAAAAATTAAAAAAATAGTTTTAAAAAATAAACTTAAAGAAAGGCGTTGAAAAAATCGCATCAAAAGTGTAATTAGTTGCAATGAGATACCAAATTTTGAATATAAAATGCTCTCATTCACTTAACTGAAATAAGAGATGATCCTAAAACACGTAATCATCCCTAGACCTTATTAATAAAGATTTTTTTTTAAAATTTTGAGTATTTTTTGTTTAGTAAATTATTCGACATAATATCTTGTTCTTTGTCCTTTTTGAATCTCAAGTTATAGAAATCGGATTTGATATTTTTTTTTCTTGATATTGAAATAAGATGTCTGATTTTATCACATGGATAAATTTTTTTAAGGCTGCATAGAATATCTTATAACTCACGACCATTCATGCAAATAGTGGTTATTTATGTTATGGGTAATTACACGTTTTTCATATTAAAATGAAGTTTAAAGAGTAATGCCTAAGCTTATTTATCATTTCTCTCGGTCTTTTATTTTTGTCTCACCAATCTTATTCATTTTGTAATTTGTTAAGAAATTTAGTGTAATCTATATTTAGTATAAGAGTGAATTTGAAAATAATGCAATTTATGAGCCATTTTGCTATTGGTATCACAATAAAAAATGATGGGTCGGAGATGGCCTCCATTTGGCCCCGGTCCATATAAACTTAATCAAGAAATTGAATTATTAATTATCCATTCTAAAACTCGGCGATTAATCGGGATTAAGCTGCTGCGATTAGTTGTTGTTCAGATAGTATATCGAATCGATTAAACGAAAATTGGATCAAAATTTATTTTTTATGAAAATCAGTCAAAAATCAGAAAAAATCCGATTAGTTGGTTAAAAATCGGGTTAATCTGTAAAAAATCGGCATTATTGGTAAAAATTTAAAAAATATTTAAAAAAATAAAAAAATGTACATTTGTAAAGAAATTAAGAAAAATATTATTGTGGTATACATGATTACTATTTTAAATAATTAAATAATAAGAATTATTGTTACGCCCAGATTCCTTCGGGTGGATGAACAGACTTCGGCCTCCGCGAAAATGGCTTCTACTAAGACCTGAAAGCGAAGACAATGCGAGGTTTTGTACCCCCGATTCACCTCCGACGTGAGAATAAGAATCTGGTTGTAAAGTGGGTTAAAAATACAAGAAAAACAGAGTGTTTGAGAAAGAATGTGTGTATATTTTTCTTACTTTTCCAAGGGTTTTTATATCCAATTTTACCATGAATGTACCTGACGTTACTCATCATTAAGGAGGGAGTGAAAAGGGGGCGTTATGCCTCTTCTGCTTTCCAACGGTCGGGAAGAAAGATGGGCCTTGGCCTGAGGCTCTCCGTGGGCCTTCAGCTTATGGGCCTGGTGGACCTTCGGCCCAATAGCTCAATCGTCCGATGGGCCTTCGTTCAGTGGGCCTCATTGGGCCCATAGTCAACATGTCCCTGTCCTTCGGCTGGGCCTTCTGGCGGGCCGATGGACATTAATTCTTGCCCATATTAGGGCGAAGAAACCCTAGGGTGACTGCTTCAGTTTCGCCTCAATCTTCGTTCGTACACGTGGCAAGCTTGTGGGAACTTGTGGTGCATTAAAGTGACAGCTGTTGGCACGTTGTTCCATGGTTCAATCTCAGCCATTGAATCTCAACCGTTTTAATCCGGGGCGTCCGTTTTAAAACCCCCCAAACGTCGCCCTTTTGAATTCATTTTTGGGCGCCTATATAAGAGCCATTGTGCATTTCTTTTTCTTTTAAACACTTCCAGTTTCTCATAACGGCAACAGACATCGTCGAGTTCTCTAATCACGGGCAACAACAACTCCGTTTTTCCAGATTATCCCATCTCAATCCAAGAGCATCTTCAAATCAGTAAGTTCTCTTTTCCTTTTCCAGTGTTCCTTATATTTTCATGCAAGTTATTGAGTTTTACTGTTTTTGCATGCAAGTCCAATGGCCTTTATTCTGGGCTTTTATATGTGTTTTATTGTTGTGTTTTGGGGTTTTCTTGTTTATGGGATATTCCTGGGTAGTTAATAGGAGTTTTCTGGGTTTTGTTAGTTTCAGGGGTTCCCCAGGGGTTTAAAGATGGCATGTGAGGCGTTCTCTAGCCAAGAACTCTCTTCGGGGAGTTTTTTTGGCTTTAGAACGTCCTTCGAAAGCTGACCCAGGGTGCAGATATTTGGTTTGGAGTTTAAATATGGTAGGCGAAGAGTTTCTGGGGGCAAGAACTTCCTACGGGAAACTTGCCTTTTTGAAACATCCTTCGGGAGCCGACTCTAGAGTTTTCTGTTCGCTCGGTTCTAGGACATGTACTCGGCCCTTCGTCCTTTTTTTATTTTTCTTTTGTCTTAATCCGAGTACATGGACTAATGTCTCTCTGTTTCCGAATACAGGGACATGGACCGAGCGAATCACCCACCAGAGACTTGGGATCCAAGGTCAGGAAGTTTGGCGGGGACGTCTTCCATTCGTCCTGAGAGAACGGGTCGGGCTCTCTTCGGTTCTGCGGTGAATTATCCGGCGGCGAACAACCGGTTGGGGCTGTTAAAGGAGAGGATAATTCAAATGTATTCTGACTTCTTCATTCCTTGGAACTTCTTCTGGATCTACGCCCCCAAGGAGAATGAACAGATTTACAACACTCCCAGAGTGCCGGAGGGGTATGGCGACTGTGCCGTCTGGATTTTGGAGGCGGCATTCAAGTGCTTCAGAGTGCCGACGCTGAAGATTGTGAAGCACCTCTTTAAGAAAATGGGGATCGCCCTGGGGCAGATGGACCCCAATGGGTTCATTCATTTAAATTGCTTTCAGAATAGGTGCCTTCACGCAAGAATCCCTCCTACTCCGAGGCTATTCTGGTGGCACTACGACTTCCGAAGGAACCCGAAGAGCCCAGGTTTTTATACCATCTCTCGTCGGGCTGGCCGGGCGGATTGGACGGCTACTAACTCCAGCAACAAGAATATCCATACTCACTGGTGCTTCGTGAGTGGGCGGATGATGGCCCCAATGTCCATCTGGTGGGATGTGAATCCTTCGCTGCTCCCCGCGCCGAGTTTAACAGAGGAAGAGAAGGAAAATTACGCGGCTCTGGTGAATGTCCGTGTGAGTAAGCTGGGTCCCGAAGAATTTCGGGACAGAGACTGGCTGCTAAGTTTGTGGGGTGGGGGTAACAAAATTCTCCTTTGTCTATTGTAGTTCTGCTTTTATTATTTGTGTAGTTATTTTCTTTCGTTCGTTCATATTTTCCTTCATTTTGTCTTCTTTAAGGGCCTGACGCTTTGCCTTATTTTTTAGTGTCTTCTCGAGAGGTCCTAATTGAAAGAAAGAAGGCGAAGACGGCCGAGAAGAGGGTCGTGGAAGAGGCGGCGAAGAAGAAAGCTGCTATAGGGAGGGTCACGCTGAATCCCTCCGAGGAGACGGAGGAGAGGCCCGAACCTGAGAGGGTCTCGCCGCTTCGCCAGGCCCCGACTGCTTCCGGAGGGGGAGAGGAAGACGAGCCGGAGTACGTGGGAGAAGGGAACCCCTCCAAGAGGACCCGAAGCCAGGAGGGGATCGTTCAGTCCTATCTCCCCGGAATTATCCGGCGGCGAACAACCGGTCGGAGCTGTCGAAGGAGAGGATAATTCAAATGTATTCTGACTTCTTCATTCCTTGGAACTTCTTATGGCTCTACGCTTCCAAGGAGAATGAACGGATTTATGACACTCCCGGAGTGCCGGAGGGGTACGACGACTGTGCCGTCGGGATTTCGCATGCGGCATTCAAGTGCGGCTTCAGAGTGCCGACGCTGAAGATTGTGAAGCACCTCTTTAAGCAAATGGGGATCGCCCTAGGCAGATGGACCCCAACGGGTTCATTCATATAAATTGCTTCCAGAATAGGTTCCTTCACGCAGGAATCACTCATACTCTGAGGCTATTCTGGTGGCACTACGACTTCCGAAGGAACCCGAATGTTGGATTTTAATCGCAGCGGATGCATGGTAAAATACTTTTACACACATAAAATTCAAATAAAAGCATATAAATCATGGTAAAAACATAGGGATCGATTACTAATCTTTAATATGCGATCCAAGAGCAACGATCGGAGATCCTTAGCAGCTGCTCCTCAAACGTGAAGCACTCCACCTGTATCCACCAAGAAAACGACGTTAAGGAGGAGGAGGTGGAGAGAATTAGGTTTTTCTAAAAATTGGGGTTAAAATAAAAATAGGGTTTATAATAGTATATTTATAGGCAAAATTTTCAGCTGAAATTTTCCCATAAATATTATTATTATTATCCCATTTATTATTCTCATTAATAATTAAAACACCTTTTAATTATTAATCCTTTTTCTAAACACTTTAGAAATAATTCTCTCACTTGATTTAATTTCCAAAAATTAAATCCATAATTAATAATATTAAGAACCTTTCTTAATTAATTTATAATCAATTAAATCTCATTTAATCAATTATTAAATTTGCCAATTAATTATTTATTTCATAAATAAATAATTATTAGCCATTATTAATTAATTCCTCCACCATTAAATCATTCTCTTTTTATGGTGTGACCCTGTAGGTTCAATATTAAGCCGGTAGTAGAAATAAATAATAATAAAACTATTTTATCATTATTTATATAAATTCTCTAATTTATTAAATATGATTAATTAATTAATCACATTTATTCTACATCGTGAGGGATACTTCTCAGCATATCGCGACTATCCGGATAATATGAATTCACTGCTTAGAATACCAAGAACCTATTCAGTGGATAGTTACCGTATAATAAACTCCTTCTACCCTACAATGTCCCGATTAAATACAAGGCATGGATCTCGTGTCAAGCCTATCTAATTCAATCACTTGCTTACCATTTACTATGCGTAGTTCTATGCAAATTAGAAACTCCTTTCTAATTTCATTCAATCTGGCCAGAGATTCCTGAACTAGCATAAGTGGATCAGCCTTGAACATTCGCTTCCTTCACTGGAAGGGGTAGATCCTTTATTGATCATACAGTATCTTCGTGTACAAATTCCTATACCCAGTAGAGCCCTAATAATTGTTCCTGGAGACTAAGAACTAAACCAAAGCATAGTTCAGTGTACACAAGATGACTATGATGACCTCAAATCTAAGGATACTTGTACAACTATCACTATGTGAATAACTGCTGACACGTGAGTAAACTCCATCAGTTGTTCAGCTGTGCGAGTCATGTTCAGTGAACTTATTCTATAATAAGCACCTACATACTAGCTATAATGTCACCACACAAATGTCTATGAGAACAGACATCCTCCATAATGAAGAAAGCATAGTATGTACCGATCTTTGCCGATTATTAATTATTAGTTAGTAATTCTATGATCAGGAACTATTTAAGTTTAGAGTTATCATCTTTTAGGTCTCACTATTATGATCTCATCATAATCCATAAAAAGCTTTACTCTAAACTATGGTATATCTTATTTAAACACTTAAATAGATAGAGCCCGTAATAAAAACAAAACAAGTCTTTTATTCATATCAATGAAATCAAAACAGATTACACAGGAAGTTATTCCTAAATCCTAATACATGATTGGACTTAGGACATATTCCTTTCAATCTCCCACTTGTACTAAAGCCAATCACTCTGGTATCTAATATCCATCTTGTCTTTATGACGATCAAAGTGACTTTCATAAAGTAGCTTTGTGAGTGGGTCTGCTATGTTGTTATGTGTGTCAACTCTAATTCAATACAATATAAGAAATGTTACCGCGCTCCCACTAACCCTTTTGTAGACGCATGGTTCATCTACGTTTTTGATAAAATCAAACTCTTTGATTGTCTCATCAAAACGAATGTTCCATCTTTCGAGAAGCTTGCTTTAAACCACATATGGTTCGCAACAGCTTACACACTAGGTTTTCTTTTCCCTTGGAAAGAAAACCATCTGGCTATTTGCCAGATCTCATAGTCGTAGTAAGCGGCAATCGCAAGCAAAATCCGAACTGATTTTAACAGGGCTACAGGTAAAAGGTTTCATCAAAGTCAATCCATTGCCTTTGTTTGAATCCTTTTGCCACAAGCCTGGCCTTATAGGTCTCCACCTGGCCATCTGCTATAATCTATCTTTTGTATACCATATACATAGATTCCATTCTGGATTTCATGGCGCTATGCCATTTCTCTGAGTCAACACTACTCATAGCCTCATTATAGGTCACAGGGTCGTCATCATCAATGATCGACAACTCATTGTCATTCTCAATGACAAGGCCTTATTACCTCCCAGGTTGGCGAGACACTCTCCCTGACCTATGAATGGGCTGTTCCACAAAAGGTTGTTCAGTGAGAACAGGTGTTTCCACTTGATCCGTAGCAGTTTGTGCTTCTTGAACTTCATCAAGTTCAATTTTGCTCCCACTATTTCCTTCAAGGATAAACTCCTTTTCCAAGAAGGTAGCATGTCTGGAGACAAACACCCGATGATCGGTGTAAAAGTAATACCCTAAAGTCTCTTTAGGATATCTCACAAAACTATATTTTACGGATCGAGATTCCAGCTTATCTGGGTCAACTTTCTTGACATAAGCTGGACATCCCCAAATCTTAACGTGTTTAAGACTCGGTTTCCTTTCTTTCCATATCTCATACGGAGTTTGAGGAACAGATTTGGAAATCACCTTATTCAGTAAATATGCTGAGGTTTCCAATGCGTAACCCCATAGGAATACTGGAAGATTTGCATAGCTCATCATGGACCGAACTATGTCTAACAAAGTTCGATTTCTCCTTTCAGATACCAATCTGGAGGCATCCACTGGGAGACTATACCATTTACTTTGAGATAATCCAGAAACTCTCCATTCAAGTATTCACCACCTCAATCTAATCGAAGAATTATAATACTATATTTGGTTGTTTCTCCACTTCATACTTATACTCTTCGAACTTTTCAAAGGCTTCAGACTTGTGTTTCATCAAACACATATCCGAATCTAGATCTATCATCTATGAAAGTAATGAAGTATGAAAATCCACCAATGGCTTGCGTAGACATTGGTCCACATACATCTGTGTGTACCATTCCTAGAAAATTTGCAGCCCTCTCTCCATGTCTACTAAATGGAGACTGCAGTGCCACAATGAAGTGAGATTTTCATCATCCCTTTTCTTTTATTAGTTTGTTCAATCTAAAGTAAATTATGTCACATTTATACAGACCATTATTTAAAGTACCACGTCCCTAAAGAATATTATCTCTAAGAATAGAACATTCATTATTCTCAATAATAAATGAAAAATCCAGCCAAGTCTAACATGGGAATAATATTCCTCACAATCGAGGGAACAAAATAACAATTATTTAAAAAACAATAGTCTTGCCCGTAGGCATATGTAAATGAAATGATTCTACATCTTCAGCAGCAACTCTTGCTCCATTTCCCATCAGTAGAATCACCTCCTCTTCCTCAAGAGTCCTACTTCTCCTTAATCCCTGCAACAAATTGCAGATATAAGAACCACAGGCGGTATCTAATACCCAAGTAGAAATTTGGCTTAATGACATATTCACTTCTATCATGAACATACCTGAATCAGAAGCGGCAGTCTCACTACCCTTCTTCTTCTTCAATTCTGCAAGGTAAACCTTGCAGTTCCTCTTCCAGTGCCCCACCTTGTTACAGTGAAAGCAAACAACTTTGCTCTTGGGGTCTTCAGCTTTTGGTGGAATCAGCGTTTTCTCACCTACTTTCTTCTTCTTGGAAGAGTTCCTCTTCCTTTTCTTAGGATTGGAACCTCCACCAATTAGAAGAACAGAACTCTTCTTAGGGGGAAAATTCGATTCCGCAGTCTTCAACATGTTGTGGAGTTCAGGCAGGCTGACATCCAACTTATTCATGTGAAAGTTCACAACAAACTGCGAGAACGAACTCGGAAGCGATTGCAAGACCAAGTCTTGGCTCAGCTCCCCATCCATGGCAAAACCAAGTTGTCCAAGACGTTCAATCAAATTGATCATCTTAAGTACATGGTCATTCACAGATGATCCCTCAGACATCCTACAACCGAACAACTCCTTCGATATCTCATATCGAGCTGTCCTCTCCGCCACATCATACAACTCTTGTAGATGCATGAGGATAGTGTGAGCATCCATATGCTCATGTTGCTTTTCTAGTTCAATGTTCATGGAAGCTAGCATGATGCATTGAGCAACATTTTCATCATCTATCCACCTACGATACACAACATGTTCATCATTATGTGCATCACTAGCAGGTTCAGTAGGCTTAGGTGAGTGAATCACGTATTCCAGCTTCTCAATCCTGAGAACAATTCTCAAGTTTCGAAGCCAATCAGCATAATTAGGATCAGTCAATTTGGGAGCATCTAGTATGCTCCTGAGTGATAGTGCAGAAGACATAACGTACAAAGTAAATCTGTAAATGATAAACATATAACAACACTTAGCAAATATTCGATTTCATTTCAAAACACTATATGAATCAGGTCTTTATTCATAAGTGGCTCCCACTAGTTTATCTAATTTATTCAACCCCCTACGTGAAAAATTAAGCATTCATAATGCTAGTGGGAATAGGGATCCTACATTCCATTACACAACCCCGGCTGTGGCACGAAACGCCATGTAATGTTCAATAGGCAGAAAACTCTTGTCAATTACATCTAATGTTATTCCCTAATCAAACTTTAGCCTCTTGAATAATTGAGTCACGGCTGTGGCACGACAAACTCAATATTCTAAGTCAAGTCTAACCCAACATTCCGTACAATTGAATCAGTCCCCAAAGGCCCACGGCTGTGGCACGTAACGACCTTTAGATTCTTATTCAATGTACACATCTCTATGTAATAGATAAGTATTTCTTATTTCGAAATCAAAGCCCTCGGCTGTGGCACGAAACGACAATGATTTAAAAATAAGAACTACTTTCTATCATGTTGGAAGGCTATGACCGACACAAGCCCGTTGTGTCATTGGCCAATTACTACTTGATATTATTTAATTTTAGAGGGATTATATTACGTCACAATCATAATCATATTATAAAGAGATTCTTCCTTTTAAATTAAATATTTCAAATCAATAATCAATAATCAAATGATTCCCAGATCGGGTGGAACATTGTCAAGAGACGTCACTTAATAACCCTTTCTTACAGATACAAATATGTTGTTGACAGAATCATCCTTTCTCTCATATCGAAAATTCATATTCAATTACGTGTTTCATAAACACAAGAATCTCATGATTGTATTCATAATATTATTCTTAAGGTTATGAAACAATTTCACTATACTAGATTGTCTAACAAACGCCTTATGTTCATTTAAGTTCACCTAAATCTATCAACGCATGATAAACTAAGCATATATCACATATATAAACATGAATAAACATCAAGGTAGACATGTTACATCATCTAGCATATTAGTCTAAGCATTATACATCTCTATGTATCACATGAAGCATTTAAAAGCAGTTAAAACAGTTAAAAACAGCTTTAAAACACTTTCGGAAATATAAACAGTTCAAAACTTTTATATAAACTAAAATTTAATCACTCCATTAGATCCGTCTCGGAAAAACGAATCCAACGGTATATTGCACGCCTAAAGTGGAGTTACGAAACTCCCAGAAAATCAATTTTAATGTGGACAGTCGGGCTGTAACGCATTACAGGAACGCGTTACAAGCCCTGTAACGCATTCCGGTGATGCGTTACAACCCTTTTAACCAATTAAAAGGTGTAACGCATTCCGTGAATGCGCCACAGGGTGTAACGCATTCCCAGAATGCGCGACACCCCTTTCCCTTCTCTTCCAGCAGCCGACAACAGCTTCTGCCGTACCTGTTCCTCTCGATCAGCTTGCTGCCTGACTTTTCTTTCCGTGCCATCAGTATTCAACACAGCAGCAGTACAGATATATAGCAGATATATATATACAACTGAATATACATATATATATATATATACTTATTTAATTATGAATTTAATTGCAAGAACTTCAAAAATTCATAATAAAAAATCTATACATCATAAAATTATGAAAAAAATACCCAAACGATCTACAACACTTGTAGAACCCAGATCAACATTCAAAATTATTATGAGAAACGATTTCTCATCAGACAAAATTAATCCATAATATAACTTGTAAAAATCATAATTAATTCATACAAGCACATAAAATTCTGAAATTTTTACCACAGATCTATATGCATACAACCTATGCTCTGATACCATTGTTGGATTTTAATCGTAGCGGAGGCATGGTAAAACACTTTTACACACATAAAATCCAAATAAAAGCATATAAATCATGGTAAAAACGTAGGGATCGATTACTAACCTTTAATATGCGATCCAAGAGCAACGATCGGAGATCCTTAGCAGCTGCTCCTCAAACGTGAAGCATTCCACCGGTATCCACCAAGAAAACGACGTTTAGGAGGAGGAGGAGGTGGAGAGAATTAGGTTTTTTTAAAAATTGGGGTTAGAATAAAAATAGGGTTTATAATATTATATTTATAGGCAAAATTTTCAGCTGAAATTTTCCCATAAATATTATTATTATTATCCCATTTATTATTCTCATTAATAATTAAAACACCTTTTAATTATTAATCCTTTTTCTAAACACTTTAGAAATAATTCTCTCTCTTGATTTAATTTCCAAAAATTAAATCCTTAATTAATAATATTAAGAACCTTTCTTAATTAATTTATAATCAATTAAATCTCATTTAATCAATTATTAAATTTGCCAATTAATTATTTATTTTATAAATAAATAATTATTAACCATTATTAATTAATTCCTCCACCATTAAATCATTCTCTTTTTATGGTGTGACCATGTAGGTTCAATATTAAGCCGGTAGTAGAAATAAATAATAATAAAACTATTTTATCATTATTTATATAAATTCTCTAATTTGTTAAATATGATTAATTAATTAATCACATTTATTCTACATCTTGAGGGATACTTCTCAGCATATCGTGACTATCCGGATAATATGAATTCACTGCTTAGAATACCAAGAACCTATTCAGTGAATAGTTACCGTACAATAAACTCCTTCTACCCTACAATGTCCCGATTAAATACAAGGCATGGATCTCGTGTCAAGCCTATCTAATTCAATCACTTGCTTACCATTTACTATGCGTAGTTCTATGCAAATTAGAAACTCCTTTCTAATTTCATTCACTCTGGCCAGAGATTCCTGAACTAGCATAAGTGGATCAGCCTTGGACATTCGCTTCCTTCACTGGAAGGGGTAGATCTTTTATTGATCATACACTATCTTCGTGTACAAATTCCTATACCCAGTAGAGCCCTAATAATTGTCCCTGGAGACTAAGAACTAAACCAAAGCATAGTTCAGTGTACACAAGATGACTATGATGACCTCAAGTCTAAGGATACTTGTACAACTATCACTATGTGAACAACTGCTGACACGTGAGTGAACTCCATCAGTTGTTCAGCTGTGCGAGTCATGTTCAGTGAACTTATTCTATAATAAGCACCTACATACTAGCTATAGTGTCACCACACAAATGTCTATGAGAACAGATATCCTTCATAATGAAGCAAGCATAGTATGTACCGATCTTTGCCGATTATTAATTACTAGTTAGTAATCCTATGATCAGGAACTATTTAAGTTTAGAGTTATCATCTTTTAGGTCTCACTATTGTGATCTCATCATAATCCATAAAAAGCTTTACTCTAAACTATGGTATATCTTATTTAAACACGTAAATAGATAGAGCCCGTAATAAAAACAAAACAAGTCTTTTATTAATATCAATGAAATGAAAACAGATTACACAGGAAGTTATTCCTAAATCCTAATACATGATTGGACTTAGGACATATTCCTTTCACCGAAGAGCCTAGGTTTTTATACCATTGCTCGCGGGCTGGCCGGGCGGATTGGACGACTACTAACTCCAGCAACAAGAATACCCATACTCACTGGTGCTTCGTGAGTGGGCGAAGGCTGGCCCCAATGTCCATCTAACGGGATGTGAATCCTTCATTGCTCCCTGTGCCGAGTTTAACAGAGGAAGAGAAGGAAAATTACGCGGCTCTGGTGAATGTCCGTGTGCGTAAGCTGGGTCCTGAAGAATTTCGGGACAGAGACTGGTTGCTAAGTTTGTGGGGTGGGGGTAACAAACTTCTCCTTTGTCTATTATAGTTCTGCTTTTATTATTTGTGTAGTTGCTTTCTTTTGTTCGTTCATATTTTCCTTCATTCTGTCTTCTTTATGGGCCTGGCATTTTGCCTTATTTTTCAGTGTCTTCTGGAGAGGTCCTAATTGAAAGAAAGAAGGCGAAGGCGGCCGAAAAGAGAGTCGCGAAGGAGGCGGCGAAGAAGAAAGCTGCTGAAGGGAGGGTCACGCCGAATCCCTCCGAGGAGACGGAGGAGAGGCCCGAATCTAAGAGGGTATCGCCGCTTCGCCAGGCCCCGACTGCTTCCGGAGGGGGAGAGGAAGACGAGCTGGAGTACGTTGGAGAAGGGAACCCCTCCAAGAGGACCCGAAGCCGGGAGGGGATCGTTCAGTCCTATCTCCCCGGATGGGGTGTGTTGATGTCCGACCACACCGTCTACCCGGCGAGGCAGTCTTTTAAGGAGGTGGCTTCAGACTTATGCCACGACCTCCAGCTCCCTTCCGATCTTCCAACCTTTGCTTCAGCTTCTCCGACCGAGGCTTGTACTGAGCTTCTGTCCTTCTTGTCCCTGGTACGTATTTAATTTCGTTAATCTTTTTCCTTCGGTGTATTGTTCTTCTTTCGTTTGACATTTTGCCTTGTATTTTTTGCAGAATGCTCCTTGGGCTGCGGTCGTGGAGGACAAAGTACGGGACATGGAGACTCGGATGGTCGAGGTGAAGGAGCTGGAAAGGAGGGCTACGGAGGCCGATGAGTAACTCAAGAGGTTGCAAACCCAGAATGAGATGATGGAAGGTCAGGCCACCGTGCTGAAGGGAGACAGAGCCAAGCTGGAGGAGGCCCTTGAGAAGGCGAACCGGAGGATCGCCCACCGGAATGTCCAGCTGAAGAAGTCCCGCAAGGAGCTTCGGAAGATGAAGAAACAGCTGGACCTGACGGAAGAGCGCTGCTTCTAGTTCGGCGCTGACTATGTCTTGGAGAAGGCTCACGGCCTTAACTGAGATTATAAGCAGTTGTTGGATAATAGCCTGGAGGATCTTATCGGCCAGCCAGCAGTTGAAGCCCCTCATGTCTCCTTCGGCGAAGATGAAGAGCTCTCAGACGAAGACCCTCAGGCCTAAGCTTTCAGCACTGAGGTGCTTGATATGACTGAAGATGATCCTGTTGCGAAGTTTTCTGTTGATGTTTCCATGGTCATACCCAACTCTTGCAGCGACTTCCTTCGTTCATCTTCTCTTGTAATTTCTTGTAATTGGTACTGCTGTCTTCGAGCTTTTGTAATTTAACTAGCCTTCAGGCTTTTATATTTTAATGCATCTATTTTTATTTTAATCGCATCTTTGGCTTTGTCATTCGCCTCAACAATTTTAATAATATGAATCGCATCTGGCCTTATCATTGGCTTTGGCAATTTTAATAATTTTAATTGTATCTTTGGCTTTATCGTTTGCCTTAACAATTTTAATAATATGAATCGCATCTTCGGCTTTATCGTTCGCCTTAGCAATTTTAATAATATGAATCGCATCTCTGGCCTTACCATTTGTCTTAGCAATTTAAATAATTTTAATTGTATCTTCGGCTTTATCGTTCGCCTTAACAATTTTAATAATATAAATCGCATCTTCGGCTTTATCGTTCGCCTTAGCAATTTTAATATTTTTAATTTTAAATTCATCTTCGGCCTTATCATTGGCCTTAGCAATTTTAATGCCTTACTACCTCTTACGGCCCCGAGTGTTAAAGGTCGAAGGTAACTTCGGGCTGTTAAGACTTTAAAAGGCTTCTTTTGGGCCTAGGGAGGGGGATGCTGATCATTTTTGATTGCCCTTTGACCAGCATGCCTTCGTTCATTCGGTCAATAAAGAGGAGGGGATGGTCTTCTTTGGGATTGCCCCTAGACCAGGCCTTCATCACTATGCAAAATGTTTTTAATATATGCGGAATTGAGGCCAAAGTGTCCTGTCTTCATGGGGATTGCCCTAAGGCAGAATGTCCTTCGGTCTTCTTTAATATCACTAGATAATAAGGGAAGGACAAAGGAGAAGGTCTTATCTCAGGATCACCACTAAAGATTCTTCATTCGTCCTTACCATGTATTTATTGTAAATTAAATAATAGTGGTGAAGTGAATGATGTATTTAAAGATTCTTATTCATTCATGTTTCGTTCGTAAATAGGACAAATGTGTTGACCGAAGGGTTTATCTTCTTTGGGATCGCCCCCAGATAATACTTCTTCGGCCATGCATTTGGTATTTAATAAAAATAAATGTGACAGAAAGTGCAGTTTTATTTATGATTAAACTCCTTACACTTTTCATATAGAATTCAAAGTACAAATTGACTTTAAAGGAAATTTCTTACTAATAAAACTTTCGAAGGCGACTGGCGTGCTAGGTGCTTTTGATTGCTTCGCCTGTTAATGTTTCAAGTTTGTATGTTCCTGGTCGAACGACTTCAATCACCTTATATGGCCTTTCCCAATTAGGATGAAGCTTTCTTTGTTTGGCTAGCATAGAAGCAGCCAACTCTCTTAGGACTAGGTCTCCTACTCCAAATGACCTCTTCTTAATGCTGGAATCATAATGCTGGGTTGCCTGTAGCAAGTATTTCATGTTCCTTTGGTGGGAAGCCTCTCTTTCTTCTTCCAATAAGTCCACATTCGCTCTTAGTCCAAAGCTGTTAGTTTCCACATTGTAGACCTCAGTTCGGTATGATTCCAATCCTACTTCGACTGGAACTAGGGCTTCGGTCCCATAGGCCATTCTGAAAGGAGTTTCCCCTGTTGAAGACCTAGGGGTCGTTCGGTAAGCCCACAGGATCCAAGGGAGTTCTTCTGACCACCTGCCTTTAGCTTCGCCCAACCTTTTCTTTATTCCTTGAAAATTATTTTGTTTGTTGCTTCAATTTCCCCATTCCCTTGCGTGTGGGCGACCGAGCTAAACCTTTGTTCGATCCCAAAGTGGTGCATGAACTTTCGGAACTTGTTTTCAACAAATCGAGTCCCATTATCAGAGATGCAAATCTTCGAGATCCTGAATCAGAGTATAATCTGCTCTAGGAAGAACTTCGTAGCTGCTTCTTCGGTTATAGCCGACAATGGTCGGGCTTCGACCCACTTGGTCATGTAGTCGATGGCAATTATGCAGTATTTTGCTTGTTTCATGCTAGTTGGGATAATTCCTACTATGTCCACGGCCCACATGGCGAACAGAATAGGGCTGAGAACTGAAGTCATTTCTTCAGGGGGTTGCCTCGTAACAGTGGCAAACAACTAGCATTGTACACACTTTTTGGCATATTCGCTGGCATCGGCTTTTAAAGTTGGCCAAAAGAATCCTTGACGGAGGATTTTGAAGGCTAGGGACCGTCCATCCAGATGCTCTCCGCAAATTCCCTCGTGGACCGCTTTAAGGCCTGATGTTGTTCTTCGGTGTTTAGGCATCTGAGGAGGGGCTGGCTGACAGACCGGTGATACATTCTTCCATCAATGATAGTGTAGCTCGATGCTCTGTACTTTATCTTTAGTGCTTCCCTTCGGTCCAGAGGGAGTATACCTTTCTTCAGAAAGTTTCTTAGTGGGATCATGCAATCGGTCACCATACCATATTTGACCTGTAGCAAAAAAAATTGTTAAAATGACCAAAAAATGTTACCTAAAGCCAAATTATTGGCTATGGTTATACTTTTTGAAAATAAGGGGGTGTTGGATTTGAGCCTGCTATAATAGGGGTCTATGGTTACATTTTTTGAAATTTTGGTAACACCTCTCAATGTGTTACAATAGAGTACCTTGTTAAGTCACACACACTGTAGAAGGGGGTTGAATACAGTGTTTATCACAATCAAATCGAATATAAGAACACAAGTAACAGAGAATAGATTTTATTCAACACAATAAACTCTGTTACAATATGGAACTGTCCTCTCTCAGTGATGAACAACTTATCACGAGAGTTGCTAGGGTTACAATAAATAATAACTTTGATTATGATAACACATATAGTGTAAACCCTATATCTGTGTTTATATACTACACAGTTACAAGATAATCTCTAATTGATATTGAATATGATTCTGTATCCTAAAATATATCAATTAGATATCTTCTTTTCCAAGCCTTCTATTTTCCATATAAAACTTCTCCATGCATATCTCTTCTTTATTTAGTCTTGATCTTCTTTCCTTTCAAACAGCCTTTCCTTAACTGTTCGTCCTCCTGCACTTAAGTTATGATATCCATCTTCTGACAATTATCTCCTGATAATTTAAGTACTGATATCCTCAAGTTCTGACTTCCAGTAAGTGCTGATTTCAGTAAGTACTGATATTTCCTGTTTGTTAAGATCTGAAAACTAAACATGAAACACATTAGACATGACATCTCAAATATATCTAACAACTCCCCCAACTTGTAAATTAGCATAATATACAAGTTTAATATATATTTGATGATGTCAAAAATATTAAGTACAAATGTACATGAGAATTTGACTAAGAAACTACAACTTACAGTACTTGTAGCTTTTACCATCCTTAAAGTCTGATATCAGATTTAGCCTGTATGTTCTTCAGAATTTAGCAGTTGCAGTCCCTGACTTGGCTTCATTATGTGATCTCTTTAATATCAGGAGTTGTCCTGAGATAATTCTTCAAAAGACATCTCTCAGAATATGCAAGTTCATTCAACATCCTCCTTTTGGCTTTTTTTAGCTCAGCTGTATCTTCACTTATCTGAAAGATAGCAGCTCTGAGATCATTGATCTTTGCCTTTCTTATATCCTCATTAAGTCTGATATAATAGGCTTTGTCTGATTCTATGTTGAATTCAACAACCCTATAACCCAGAAAGGTAGTAACAATCTTTGCAGTGTTAGGCTTTATTTCAACAATTTTTCCATCATGAGCTCTGTACTTAGGATAGTATGAGCTGTCAGACTTTATCCTGTAAAGTTTCTTCTGTCTCTCAATATTAGACCTTAAGAATTTGGCAGCATCATCTGTAGACTTATTCTTTACTTGAAGCAAATATAGCACATGTTCCAATTCTTCATAGTACTTCAAGTTAATAGTATCCTGCCTAATCTGAAATACCCTCCCATCTGTCATGAAATATAACATAACATGTTCTTTCAGTGCAGAGTGGTAAACCATCTGTACAGACTCCAATTGATCCAATCTTTCAGGAATTGTACCTATTCCTGGTTCAGACAGAGATGTAGGATCTAGAGTTGTGTTGCTTACTGTTCTTTCATCAGCAATTCCCAAACCAGTTTTATCTCTTGCCTCCTTTCCTAGAAGCAATCTACTCTAAAAACCTCTTGATGTACTCTTCAGAGTTTGAGCAGATTGTTTAGCTTGGGTGAATCCTGGTAGAGTAGTTGAAGGTTTAACATGAGCAATGTCAGAGGTTATTCCCTTATCTCCTGATGTCAAGCTAACTTGAGCTGTGTCAGAGGTTGCTTGCTTCCTTGTAGCATCTGAATTTACTAACTCTTGACTTTGAATAACTTGAGCTCCGTCAGAGGTTGTTTGAGAATCTTTCTTTTTCTTCAAAATCAGATCAGTATCTTCATCAGCATATATTTGTCCATCCATAGTTGGTATGTAAACCCTTACAGGTTCATCAACTTTACCTTTGCCTTTAAACTTTGGATCATACTCCCCTTGTGATTTTGCTTTAGACGCCTCAGCATTTGTTCGTTCTTTAATCACAATGCCTTTAGCCTGTGGAGGTTTCTTTGCTATTGCAAAAGTTTTAGACTTAGATTGTGACTTATCAATTGCAGCTTTCAGTCTAGCTTCTTCTTCTTCCAGCATTTCAAGATCCATGCCTCGATTTTCTTTAAGAAACAACTTCTTTGAGATCTTTTCATCAAGGTCTTCAGGATTGACTAGAACTTGTTTACCTGAGCTTGATTTCTTGCCAGCATCAGAACTTAGCCTTTGACTTGTAGTTCTGTCTTTCTGTAATGAAGAGCCTTTGCTTTTTCTTTGACCTCCACCCTT
Organism: Apium graveolens; assembly: GCF_009905375.1. Classification (NCBI taxonomy): domain Eukaryota; kingdom Viridiplantae; phylum Streptophyta; class Magnoliopsida; order Apiales; family Apiaceae; genus Apium; species Apium graveolens. Next base: position 101,857,544 of record NC_133652.1, read on the forward strand.
TTCAGAGTTTCCCTGATCTTTATTTTCATCATCTTTTTCTTTTTGTGATTTAGTAGACTTGCATTTGGACTTAATTACTTTCTCCCCCTTTTTGGCATCATCAGGAAGAAGCAGGGAGACAAGCAATTCCACAGAATTTTGAAGTTCATTAAGCTGAACTTGTTGAGCAGCTTGATTTTGTAAAAGATCAGAAATTTGAGCTTGCTGCTTGTCTTGAGACTTTTCAATATTTTCTAAACAGTCAAAGTTAGGCTTGAAAAACTTCTGCTTCTCTACTTTGATCTTCTCCGCATCCTCTTTCAATTTATTTCGAATTTTGTCCAGCTGGTCGTGAGTTGCTGAGTGTTGACCTTGAAGGTGCCTTGTACTCAGTGCTGTAACTCTAAGATGTGTCTTGAAATCATCATTGGCAAACATCTCACCAGCCTTTGTCAGATGTTCAGAAAGAACAACTGCATTAGGGACACATTCAACATTATTCCAGTCTTTGATCCACTCTTGCCCTCTTTGAGTCTCACTCCAAGGAACTGGAGGAGCCCTTTCTACAAACTTCTCGATAGAAGCAACCTTAGCAGCCGGTGGTAGAGGAGCATGTCCAGAAGGACCAGCTGCATCAGCATCTACATTAACATAAACTTTATCAGAGTTTGCAGCAGGCAGTGCAATAGAATCTTCACTATCATCATCTTCTGATAAAATGACTGTATGAGAAGCAATTGGAGATCCATCTCCATGATCATCAGAATTTAGCACTGAAGTGGCTGGAAGAGTGTGCTGAGAAAGTTGTGTAGTTGGTGGAGCTTCCAGATGCAAAACCTGAGGCACTTCCAAGTTATGGATGTCAATTTCATCACTTGGCCCCTGGTTATCAGCATGTACTGGAGATACTGGAGGTGTGGGAATATGAGTTGTTTCTGGCTCATGAAGTGGAGAGTGATGAGTTGCATGAAGGTCTGGATCAGCACTTGGAGAATTGTGAGCTTCAACAGGGTCTTGTGAGATTAGATATTCTTGACCCCCTTCCTTAGCTGCTGCTTCCATTCCTTTACCAGAATCTGCAGGCCTTTTTGCTAATGTTTTAATTTTTTTTCTTTTGAAAAGACTGTAGGAGCTGCATCATCAGAATGAATTGTTCTAGGCCGTTTCAGGGACCTAGAACTCCCAGTCTCTGTATCTTTATGTGAAGGGACTTTCTCAGCTGCAGGAACAACAGGTTCTGTAGGTTGAACCTGTACCTCATCATCTGATTCTTCTCTCAAGATGATCCTCCTTCTTTTCTGCTATGAAACTTTCTTAGATCTTGATGCTGTTGCTCTAGCAGAAGAAGGCTACACTGTAGTATGTGCTGATGGATAATGAGCATATTCTGATGTTTGTGTTTGAGGAGGGATAGGAGTAGGTTCTAATGGTTGTGGTTGAGGTTGTGGTTGAGGTACATCAGGATAAATTACAGAGTATTTGGCAGCATCATCATTTACCAGGGCTTGTTTGACGACTAAGGGAATTCTAAGAGATCTCAAAATTGCCTTTTTGTTATCAGCATTTAGTAAATCAGTAAAAGCCCTTTTGGCTAGCTTAAAGGATTCTAACAGGTCACTGGCTAAGATAGGTTCATCTTCTGTACAGTGACTATAAATTAATTGACAGAATCTAGCAAAATAGACAATATTCCTATCCTCTTTCATTCTGTCACCAATAAAGCATAGCACGGTTCTAGCAAAATCAAAATGAGACTGATGGAGAAGAGCATACCCAATTTGTTGAGACAAGATTGGAATGGCATCAAAATTTGTACATTTGTTACCAAATGCCTTTGTGATGCAGTCAAAGAAAAAGCTCCATTCTCGGCGCATGTGTTCACGTTTGAGTTGACCCATTTTTGCTAAACTTTCTTCATAGCCCAAATCAACCATCATTTCCTGAAGCAGTGGTTCCTCAACAGCAGCACTAAATTGAACATTTTCTGGTAAATGGAGAGCCCTGCGAACCACTGTTGGATTAACAACATAATCCGCCTCATTTGATGTAAAGACAATACTAGGAGCTCCATGCTTACCACCATCATCATAAACCCCTGTTCTCTAGAATGTCAGCACTTGTGATCCAGAAAAACTTGATGGTTGAGTCAAAGCATATCCGATTTCACTATTAGCTAAGAAGTCCTGAACAAAGTGAAGTTCTGACGGTGCTTCTTGCGTTGAAAGAATGGTAACATAGTTATTAGGAACAAACTTTGCTCTATTGAAGATAATATCTTTAGGTGCCATTGAGAAATCAGTGAAAAATTTGAGTGACTGAAAGGTGTTCGCGAAAATTTATGTGTGATAAATCGTCAGAAAATAGTGAGAGTACAAGAGTAACAAGAGAGAGATAGAGTATAAAAGTGAATAAAAGATTTGACAATCTTTTCTCTCTTTTACTTATACATGGTAAAAGATAACCGTTGAGACGAATATGAAAGGTCTTTGGACACCTGTCAGGCATGCCACAGTAAAAAATAATTAATGGGCACGGGTATTCAGTAATCATTACTTATCACATGCAGTTTTTCAAGGAGAAAAACCATCCCACTAACCAAGTAATCCCATTTAAACAATTATTCTGATAAAATAATCCCATTTAAGAATAACCAAAAATAAACCAAGCAAATAAACACTACCACGTGAGCAGCACAACTTGATTATTATCAGAATGTAAAGGGTCATCAGAATATGAAACGACTTAGAGATAAAATCTTGCAATAAAGTGAAATTTCATTAATATATCAAACGAATACATTTCATGAAACTTAAATTACATGCAGAAAATTACAAGATTGCCCTAGTCTAGAATCCCTAACATCAACAGCCTTAGTCCTAGTCTAAAAGACTGACAAAGCTGACAGTGAAGAGAAACAGGAGGATAGCAATTAATTCTTCTTCCTATCTTCAATAAAAAGAATAGAAAGACGAATGATTCTCTCCTGCTGATGAAGAGAACGGATATGAAGATCTCTTTGAATAGTCAACAAATCATTTTTAATGATTTCTGGAAATTGAATCCAGAGATTAGAAGGAATGTTGTTGATAGGATAACGAGTTGGAACTTCATTGTTCCAAATAGTCACCTTGTCTGAGCCATAACAGTAAAACCAACCAAACTGAGTCATTGTTTAAAAAAATTGGTTTTTATTGAAGGATTATCAGTCAGTTATATAGACAAGGGAAGACCACATGATGCAGGGAATGTGAAATGAAGAGAAGTAAAGCCTCATCTCCCTAGACCGATGAGTAATTATGACAGCCATTAGAAGCTTAAAACAGGAGTTAATGAGCACACGAAACAAGTAAAAATTACTGTGCATATACGAGTACCACTAACCCAAATTAATTTGACTGTTTATATCTCACCCAAACATATTCTGATTTTAAATATGACTGTTTCAGATTTAACCACAAATAAGTCAAGTAAAGAATCAGGATTTAATATCAGAACTTAGACTTATATCAGAACTTAACAGTCATCAGAATATGGCTCCTTAACTCTAAAAGTGAATGTTTTATTCCTGTAATTCTTCACACAAGTACTGATATGATTTCATCATAACTTAATCATCAGAACTTCCATCAGAACTTGTCCTCAGAATTTATGTAACTGACACTGAAACTGTTCATCTAAAATAACATTTATCACCACAGTAATTGTCATCATTCATATGGAGTGTATGTGTGTGCAGTAAGCTAAATATCAGATAAAGATTAAAGTCTAATTCACTTCAGTACATCTTAGAAATAAGGCATAACTAAGAACTTTGCTCAAAATCTGTCATTATTCTGAAGGCTATTATAGAAAGAGTTCATGCATGAGTCCACCTCAACTGTTTTGTGCTCATTTTATGCATCTTTTGAAATTCCATTTTACAGTGGCTTCTCAGTGTAAGTGAGTCACGACTGCTTATCAGAATTTATGCTATTATCAGAGTATTTCTCCAGTAATCAGAGAATGTGAAAAGTCACCAAGAAAATTTTATTTTGCTTTTCTAATGCATATAACTTAATACCAGCAATGCACTTGGGTCTTCCCTTCCATATTTTTACTCTAGATCTCAAAGGAGTACCTGATTTTTATTTTTTTTCTTTTCTTTTTCTTTTGATAAGTGAGGCTTATCAGCACTTAGTACATCCATCAGATTTACCAACATCAGAACTTAACAGATTAGAAGCACTATTCTAGTTTTTGACTTAGTAACAAGATACACAAAGTAAACTTTAACTAAGCTCAATATCGGAATTTGCTTGTGTTAAAAGATTTCCACATAAACAATTACTTCATATATAGGATCTTTAGTATATTAAAGATTACTAGGTCAGTATCTAGCACAATTATCCTCATTGGATTGAATAGTCACATAAACATGCATATCACTATCAGAGTTTAGAAATTCATATCAGAAAACAATCAGCACTTAAGCAAATTTCAATTTAAGCACAGAATACACAAAGATAGTAATATCTGTAAATACTGATCATAAAGTCTGATGTATCAGAACATAAACTAAGCAGATTTAGAGAAAGAACCTGAAACCATTCCAAGTTCATTTACCAATCTTATAAAAGTAGCTTCACACAGTGGTTTTGTGAAGATATCTGCTAGTTGTTGATCTGTTGGAACAAAATGCAATTCCACTGTACCTTCATCCACATGTTCCCTTATGAAGTGGTACCTAATGCTGATGTGCTTTGTCATTGAGTGTTGAACTGGATTACCTGTCATAGCAATAGCACTTTGATTATCACAGTAAATAGGAATTTTAAAAAATTCTAACCCATAATCCAGTAAATGATTCTTCATCCAAAGAATCTGTGCACAACAGCTTCCTGCAGCAATGTATTCTGCTTCTGCAGTTGATGTGGAAATTGACTTCTGTTTCTTGCTAAACCAAGAAACTAATCTGCCTCCAAGAAATTGGCAGCTTCCACTTGTGCTTTTCCTGTCAATTTTGCATCCTACAAAATCTGCATCTGAGTAACCTATTAGCTTAAAGTCTGATTCTCTAGGATACCATAATCCCAGGTCAGCTGTACCCTTAAGGTACTTGAAAACTCTTTTCACAGCTGTTAAGTGAGGTTCTCTTGGATCTGCTTGAAATCTTGTACAAAGACAGGTAGCATACATGATATCAGGTCTACTTGTAGTTAGATAGAGTATTGAGCCAACCATACCTCTGTAATCAGTAATATCTACTGATGTACCAGTATCCTTATCCAATTTTGTTGCAGTGGCCATAGGAGTGGATGCACTTGAACAATCTTGCATTCCAAATTTCTTCAACAAATTTCTGGTGTACTTAGATTGACAAATAAAAGTTCCTTCTCATTCTGCTTGACTTGAAGGCCCAGAAAATAGCTGAGTTCTCCCATCATACTCATTTGATATCTTGACTGCATCAGCTTGGCAAACTTTTTATAAAGTCTGTCATTTTTAGAACCAAAAATGATATCATCAACATATATATGCACCAAAAGTAAGTCCTTTCCATGGTTGGGACAAAACAATGTTTTGTCAATAGTCCCTCTGTTAAATCCACTTTCCAGAAGAAACTGAGCTAGTGTCTCATACCATGCTCTTGGAGCTTGCTTAAGGCCATAAAGTGCTTTGTCAAGTCTCTAGACATGATTAGGAAATTTTGAATCTACAAAACCTGGAGGTTGTTCAACAAATACTTCCTCTTCCAGTTCTTCATTGAGAAAAGCACTTTTCACATCCATTTGAAAGACTGTAAACTTTTTGTGAGCAACATAAGCCAAAAATATCCTTATGGCTTCCAATCTAGCAACTGGTGTAAATGTTCCATCATAATCAATTCCCTCATGTTGAGAATATCCTTTTGCAACCAGCCTTGCTTTATTCCTTGTAATTATGCCATCACTATCAGTTTTGTTTCTGAACACCCACTTTGTACCAACAACACATCTGTTCTTTGGTCTTGGCACTAGGGTCCAGACTTTATTTCTTTCAAATTCATTTAACTCTTCCTGCATTGCTTGCACCCAATCAGCATCTTGAAGAGCTTCTTCCACTTTCTTTGGTTCAGTCTGAGAGAGAAAAGAGTGATAAAGACATTCATTCGATGTAGATGTTCTAGTTCTAACACCTGCATCAGGATTTCTAATAATTAAGTCAGGTGTATGTGCTTTAGTCCACTTCCTTGCAGATGGAAGATTTTCTCTAGAACTGGATGCTCCCCCATGATCCATGCTGTCTTCATCAACATTTTCTGATGTTCCCCCTAAAATTATGCTCTATGAGTTGGATCCTTCAGAATTTGAGTTTCCAGAATTATCAACACTTGGCCCATCCGAACTTGATGAATCAGAATTTGAAGAGCCCGTTGTAGGTTCTGATGCTTCTTGAGATGTGATTGTATCTTTAGTATGCTCCCCTCCATAGGTGCATCTTCCTTTGGCGTAGTCACCACAGTTTCAATAACATCAGAGTTTAATCCATCAGAGTTTGCAGTATTAGGATTTAGACTGTCAGGATTTACAGTATCAGAATTTAAAACTTCATTCTCAAATCTCAGCTGATCATGATCATTGAAATCTTCAAGTCCTGTAATCTTCTTATCATCAAAGGAGACATTGATAGATTCCATGACAACCCTTGTTCTTAAATTGTAGACTCTGAAGGCTTTTGTGGAAAGTGGATATCCAACAAAAATTCCTTCATCAGCTTTTAGATCAAATTTGGATAGCTGTTCAGGATGAGTCTTAAGAACAAAACACTTGTATCCAAATACATGAAAATACTTCAGATTTGGCTTCTTTTTCTTCACCATCTCATATGGTGTTTTTCCATGCTTGTTAATGAGTGTTGCATTCTGAGTAAAACAAGCAGTCTGTACAGCTTCAGCCCAAAAGTAGGTTGGCAACTTTGCTTCATCAAGCATAGTTCGTGCAGCTTCAATAAGAGTTCTATTCTTTCTTTCAACAACTCCATTTTGTTGTGGAGTTCCAGGAGCAGAAAATTCCTGCTTTATTCCATGGTCTTTGCAGAACTCTTCCATGATCAAATTCTTGAACTCAGTGCCATTATCACTTCTTATGATCTTCCCAAAATCTTTGACCAATTTATCCAATTGCTTGACATGATCAATCAAAATAGATGTAGTTTCACTTTTTGTGCGCAAGAAATACACCCATGTGTATCTGGTGAACTCATCCACTATGACCATAGCATATTTCTTCTTTGCAATAGACATGACTTCACTGGACCAGATAGATCAAAATGTAGTAGGTGATAAGGCTCAAGAATTGAAGATTTAGTCTTGCTCTTGAATGAAGATTTTCTTTGTTTTGCCTTTTGACAGGAATCACAAAGGCCATCAGGAGCAAATACTGATTTTGGCAAACCTCTCACAAGATCTTTCTTGACTAGTTCATTTATATTATTGAAATTTAAAGAGAGAGTTTCTTGTGCCAATTCCAGCTTTCTTCAATTGATGCTCTACTTAACAGACAGATTGCAGAACCATCAGTACTTGTTGAAAGCTTGGCTTCATAAATGTTACCATGCCTGTATCCTTTCAGAACAACTTTTCCTGTAGATTTGCTTACAACTTCACAGTATTCTTCAAAGAAATCCACATGATAACCTCTATCACAGACTTGACTAACACTGAGCAGATTGTGTATAAGTCCTGAGACCAGAGCTACTTTTTCAATGATGACATTCCCCAGATTGATATTTCCATATCCCAAAGTTTTCCCATGTTGCCATCTCCATAAGAAACACTTGGGCCAGCTTTCTCCACAAAATCTGATATCAGGGCTTTATTTCCAGTCATATGTCCTGAACATCCACTGTCCAGAACTAGGATGTTTTTCCTGTTGCCCTGCAATCACAAAGTCCACTAATGATTAGTTTTAAGGACCCAGACTTGCTTGGATCCTTTGGCCTTATTAAGTTTGTTAACATTTGTAGTGGATTTAGCATCAGAATTTATGTTACCAGTTTTCTTATCAACATTTACAGTATCAGACTTTGCATCAGAACTTGCACTAGAAGGAATAATTCTAACTTTCTTTAAAGAAGGTTTTATTTGATAATAATCATAGTACAAACTATGATATTCCTTACAAGTATAAATGGAATGCCGTAAACTACCACAATGAAAACAAGGATTTTGTGGCCTATATCTAACAGACTGACTCTTAACTCCTGACTTTGAAGGTAAGGAGTTTATGTTCTTATTTTTCCTGCAAAAAGAAGCCAGATGGTTAGAATTTCCACAGTTATGACATTTCTTTCTAGGAACATTAGGAACGGGCTTATAATCATTACTTTTATTCACAACTTCCTTTCTATTCCTATTTTTCCTAGGTGGCTTTACCTTGTTTACATTCTTAACATCTTTCAGCTTATGCTTAAGCTGCTTCTTTGTCATTAAGCCTATGTTAACTTCAGTTGGCTTATCCTGTTTTGGTTTGTCAGAAGTTAATTTTTCTTTAACTTCTGATTTATCAATATCAGACTTTACAGCTACAAACTTAACAGGATTTACCTTTGGCTTTTGTTTAACAACTACAGGCTCAATTTCTACAATTCCCTTATCATTCTTATCATCTCCATAACCTAAACCCTCTTTCCAGTTTCCACTACTAAGAATATCCTGAGTTGCTTTACCAGAGTTAGTCCAATTCCTGATAATCTCTCTTTCCTTTTCTAACTCAGTTTTTAGAGATTCATTCATTTTAAGTACTTCATCCCTAACATAGAAATCATCATCTCTATCTTTCTGAGTTTGATGGAACATGACTAACTCTTTTTCTAAATAATCATTCCTCTTTTTATAAGCAAGATTTTCAGAAGTTAATCTTTCACAAGTTAAAGTTTGATCTCTATAACTAATGAACATGGTTTTAAGATATCTTCTCAACTCATTAATATCATCAGTATGAAATGCGTAAGTAGTTTGAGGTACCTTTAACTCAGCAGCATCAGAACTGCTATCAGCATTTACCATCAAGGCATAGTTCACCTCACTTTCAGAATCTGAAGTGTCTGTCCAGATTTTCTTCTTTGTGACAAGAGCCTTGCCTTTGTCACTCCTCACTTTCTTGCAATCAGGAGATATGTGGCCTTTCTCACCACAGTTGTAGAATTTGACATTTGTGTAATCTCCTCTGTCATACTTTCCTCCTTTGCCTTCAGATTTTCTAAAACTCTTCTTATCAGAACTTGCACCTTTCCTGGAAAACTTCTTTCCCTTTCTGAATTTCCTGTATGCAATCCTTGTGATTCCTTTCACCATAAGAGCACACAGCTTCATCATCTCTTCATCAGGATCCATCTCAGGTAAGCTTTCAGTTTCTGAGTCATCATCAATATCAGAACTTGATGATTCAGTATCAGACTTTGTGATGAGAGATTTTCCCTTGCCTTTCCTTAAGGCAGCTGCTTTGGGGAATTCCTCCTCAGCCTTAAGAGCAACTGTCCTTGACTTTCTTCCATTCTTCTTGCTTCTTTGTTCCATCTCAAGTTCATGAGTCTTGAGCATCCCATAAATTTCAACAAGAGTTGTTTCTTCAAGAGCATAGTTGTCTCTTATAGTGGTGGCCTTCAAATCTCAACATTCAGGAAGAGCTAACAGGAATTTAAGATTTGAATCTTCAAGATCATATTCCTTGTCAAATAGTGATAAATCATTCAAGAGTTTGACAAATCTGTCATATAAACCAGTTAATGACTCATCGGGCTTTGAGTCAAAGTGTTCATACTCTTGAGTGAGTATAGTCTTCCTGTTTTTCTTAATTGGATCAGTTCCTTGGCACCTTTTCTCCAAGGTATCCCATATCTCCTTTGCAGTCTTGCAGTTAATTACCATGTTTGACATTACATTATCAATGGCACTATGTAGTAAGTGTCATACCTTAGCATCCTTAGCAATTGATGAGATATCTTCAGCAGTGTAATCACTCTTCTCCTTTGTTACAGACTTTGATGGTTCACCTGCAACTACAACAGAGAGTTTGGTTAGCTTGTGTGGTCCTTCATTGATTCTGTTAAGGTATTCTGGATCAGTAGCTTCCAGAAACATAGACATCCTCACCTTCCATATGGGATATTCAGATGGTTTTAGTATGGGAACTCTAATAGTCTCATATCGACTATGGATTTGAGTCTTTGGAGTTTCTTCAGTTTTGGTGGGCTTGGTTGGAGTTTGTTCTTCTTCAGACATGATTGTTTTTGGATCTTAAACTGTTTATGTGTTAACAGATCTGCTCTGATACCACTTGTTAGGTCACACACACTGTAGAAGGGGGTTAAATACAGTGTTTATCACAATCAAATCGAATATAAGAACACAAGTAACAGAAAATAGATTTTGTTCAACACAATAAACTCTATTACAATATGGAACTGTCCTCTCTCAGTGATGAACAACTTATCACGAGAGCTGTTAGGGTTATAATAAATAATAACTTCGATTATGATAACACATATAGTGTAAATCATATGTCTGTGTTTATATACTACACAGTTACAAGATAATCTCTAATTGATATTGAATATGATTCTGTATCCTAAAATATATCAATTAGATATCTTCTTTTCCAAGTCTTCTATTTTCCATAGAAATCTTCTCCATGCATATCTCTTTTTTATTTAGTCTTGATCTTCTTTCCTTTCAATCAGCCTTTCCTTAACTGTTCGTCCTCCCGCACTTAAGTTATGATATCCATCTTCTGATAATTATCTCATGATAATTTAAGTACTGATATCCTCAAGTTCTGACTTCCAGTAAGTGCTGATTTCAGTAAGTAATGATATTTCCTGTTTGTTAAGATCTGAAAACTAAACATGAAACACATTAGACATGACATCTCAAATATATCTAACATACCTATAGTGACATTTTCTATTTCTATGGTTACAAGTGGAATATGTAACCACAGTTCTGTTGCAACATACATAACCATATAGTAACACGTAAATATGTGTTGGAATAGACTCTTTTGCAACACCATATTAGCTATTGTAACACAAGATTGTAAAACAGTTAAATTGTTTTGGTAACATTTTTATAGCCTATTGTAACACCACCTTTTTTAAACATTCGGGTAATCTACTATTACACTCTCTTATATTTTTAATAAGAACATACCAAAATGTAATATTGGTTACACTTTCTGATTTTGAAAATGTAATAACACCTAAATCTACTTCCAATGATATGATACAACCTGATCAATACATAACATTAAGGATTAAATACAGTTAACTTCAGAATTTAACCAAGGTACAAATTCATCCTAATATTACAAAGTTCCAAAAGCAACCCAAAATAAAAGTTCCAAATTACGTCTTAAGTTGCCATTAACTACTTAATACCATATCAAGTTCACAAAAGTACTTAAATAAGTAGCTATAGTAGCTGCTTAAACATCAATATCATTATCGACACTGGAGTTGGAGTTTCCATCTGCACTAGAGTTGCCTTATGCACTAGAGTTGCCTTCTGCACTGGAGTTGCCATCACTGGAGTTATTGCCATCTGCAAAGTTAATTTTCAGTTCAGGATTTTTCTTGGCCAACTTTATCAGCATCTCCTGAATTTTCCTGTCTAATTTCTCGTCCATCTCTTTTTCAAGCTGAGCACGGATCTTTGCTGTAAGTTCTGCCACATATTGATCATCCTGAATTGTGGTTGAAGTTGCAGCCTTTTCCTTAACTTCTTTTTTCAAAGAAACCCTCCCAACAAGAAAAGATGGGTCATGTTCCTTGCTACCATAAACCAATTTATTTGCAGCTTCAACATTTCTTCCAGTTTTGAGAATCTTGCCAATGTCATCCTGTAGACCAATATATTACGACCAGTCTCAACACTCTCAAAGTGAGGAAATGTAAATCTAATAACATTGTATCTAAAATTTACTATAATTTGAACAAGCATAATTCAAAACATTACGACCAGTCACATTTATGCACGTTCCAGATTTACAGAAACTAGAATGTAGAAACATTCCAGATTTACATACATTAACATTCCCATGTCTTTTTGAGATCTTAAAGTATCCGAAACTAACCACACATAAACAGTCGTAATGTTTGGAACTATTACACACAAGCAACAGTAAAGAATATAAATATAGTAACCATTGACCAAGACATTACGAGTTCAAATTTTTACTTGCAAGTTTACTATGATGTCAACAAGCAGATTTCATAACATTACGACCAGTCACATACATTTATGCAAAATATCACGACCAAGCAAATTTCATATATCCCAATCTCACATGTCATCCATATTTTAAAGGGAAAATCAGAGTTTAAATTTTAACTTACAATTTTTTTCATAACCGCCTCAGTGGGGACCTTGTACTCACGCTTGGGTTTCGTTTTCGGGTTTTTACAAAAACATGAGTATCTGATATCGGTGCCAGGGGTTCCTTATCAGGGTCCTCAGGATCAACTTCCAGTTCCTCATCAGGATTCTCAGGATCCACCTCCCTTTCAAGTTCCTTCCATAAAAAACAGGGTATTTTATAAATATGTCCTACTTTCTAAATCACAATTATGAATATGTCCTACTTCATAAATCCATTTATAAATATTCCCATTTATAAATATATCCTCTTTATAAATATGTCCTATTTATAAATATATCCTATTTATAATCCATCCAATTTTATTTAATAAAAGCCTACGATATAGGTTCTGATAAACTAAAGCTGAGAAATTCGTAATACTCAAGGGAAGCTTTTAAATTATATCTTTGATTAAATTATTTTCAAAACCAATTTCATAAATTTAGCGTCTTCAGTTTTAACGTCAAAAGAATTTTATTACCATTTTATTGCGAATTTGGGCGAAACTCCTAGGACCAGTAGTATGTGTGTCTTCCACTTTACTTCGCGCTTTTATGTTCTTTCCAGCCTTTTCCTACAAACAAGGACAGAAAGTGATTGAAACTATACACGATATAAATTAAAAAACACGACTGTTGATTTAAGTTATTATTACTTGTACTTTCTCATCAGCCCAATAATTTAAAAGTATCTTGAAGTCAGAAAGAGGAATTTTTCTAGGCCTATTTTTTAATCTCTCCTCATCTGATGGGTAAGCAGTATAATGGCTGGCCTTGATGCGACATTTATACGTCCTAAACTGATCTGCCATTCCTTTAAATACCCATTTCCTACTCTCCTCGGGAATGACATATTTTTCCTAAGAAAACATATGATTCTTAAGAATTATTTAAAATTCCTCAACTACATAAAAAATATGACACATAATTATATCCCTAAAAAATATACATTTTACCTTGACATACTCCCACAAGAGATCTTTATTTGGAACTTTACTCCAACTAACACAAGTTAGTGATACATAATCCCTTACGATTGTCCCCAGAAAATGGCTGAACTCCGATACTAATTTGTCATCAGTTGATACAGGCTGGGACTTCTTGTTGGTGGTAATCACTCTTTTCTCCTTTCTTCTATGGACATGATCCATTCTTGTCTTTTCCCACTTTTTTTTTTCCGTCTCTTCAGGTTCATCTGTCCAACCAATAAATACATAAATTTAATGAACTTGGTTAAAGACAAGACAACTAAAAATATATGAAGGTAATACCAGTTTGTGTTTGCAAATTCTCCGACTCAGATTGTGGCTGAGATTGTGACTGAATAGCCTCAATTTCCTCTTGGGCTTTTTGACATCTTCTAAGCTCATTGTACGCTTCCATTGAACTAAGAGTTGTCATTTTCATCTTTTTAAGCTTCTCTGTCAGAGGAACTGGTGATACATCTTTTGCCTTGAAAAGAAAAGGCATAATAAAAGGCATTATAATTTACTTCCAAATTAAAAGCTAATCAAATATGACAAATAGATCAAAAATTGATCAGTAATAAAACAAAAGACATAATAAAACAAGAAAAAAAGTTAATCAGAAAATATTCCCGAGTTCCACATGTTTAGATGACCAGAAAAAAAAGACATAATAAAACAAGAAAGAATGAACAAAAATAACACAAATTATAAAATAAAATCATACCTCAGCTGTAGGTAAATCACCAACTACGTTCTTTTCAGGAGATTTTGCAACATTCATAGCCTTGGAACGAGTTCTTGGGCCATCTCCAATCTCAACTCTTTTCACCTTTTTAGATTTCTAAAATATTTGTGTATTCAAGTCAATAATAAGCAGGTGGCACAACAATTTACCATAAAATACTGATAGATGTACAATTAAGTAAAAATTGTACCTTTGATGTGACAATGTCAGCATCGCCATTCTCATGTTCAAGCTCATGACTGGGAAAATATGATTCACTTTCACTTCCTGCAGTCTTATCCTTTTTCTTCGAAGGATTCTTCGAAAACAAGTCAGCTGATATCTTCTTTAATCCAAGTTCATCAACCTTTTTCTTAAACTCCACAACATTCTTGTTTCTAATCACCTCATATTCATTACATCCTTCACCTTCAACATTAATCTTTTTCGGTTCTTCCTTCTCAACATTGATTTTCATTAGTTTTGTAGGCATTTCAAATCTCTTCATATACTCTTCCATCCTCATAAGCTCACCGGTATTCTACATCCCTGTCACCTCCAGCATGGCTTTTGAACTTGTTCCCTCCTTCGTATTACTTGGAACAATACTCGAAACAGTAGAACTAAACTGTAGTTTCTTTCTTGAATTCAATCTTCGCTCCTTCTCATCAGTGATGTCTTTCAAGGTCACAAATTGATGCTTCTCCGCATTCTTCTCTAAAATACAAGGCCTTGGCCTTGCAGTCACGAACGGATGCATTTGTGTCATTGGGGCTACTCGTTTGTCAATAATGCAGTCAACATAAAAATCCACTTCAGAGCTGCCGATTTCATTAATATGTTGAAAGATACTGTGATCATCTGTTACCAATGTCCAGCCACCCCCTTCCCTTTGTTAACGTATACGCCCCCAATCTCATCAAACTTGAGATCTTCTTTAATCCAATCCATCATTACAAAATACGAAAATCTGTCAGCATCCGACACATAAGTGACAAGTGAGCCACCACCGTACTTGGTCTTCTTGAAATCTCCACTATGGTGCAAGTGTATGGTATATCTATCACCCATCCTATAAAAAATATTATGAAGACTGTTAGATTACATATTAAAAAGGATTCATTTCAGAATTTGAATCTACAACAAGTAATAAGAATTAGAGATACAAACTGACAGAATAATAAACAAGTAACTAATTCGGAATTTAAATCCAACTACAACAGTCTAAATCAAAAAAAATAGATAAACAATATAAAACAAAATTGATCTTAAACTAAGAGGTTAAACATATAAAACATAATTGATGGAAGAGTGTAATTCAAACAGATAAACAAGATGCAGAACAATATAAGTCTGATTCAACAAACTAAATTCTCCAAAAAATAAACCTAAATTCTCCAAAAAAATTCAATTTATCCGATTAAACAAACTACAGTTTAATTTATGACAGATAAGTCTCTAACTATTAATCATAAACAATATAAGATAATATAGGATACCTGACATAATCATCTCCATCTGGAATTTTCTTTGCGAGAACGTCATCTCTGAACCAGGTAACTTCATTATCATGATTTTTTATCATGGTACGAAAGCTAGTGTCGTGTGAATTAGAAAACTACTGAGAAAGGTCATCTTCAACTGTATTTTCAACGCCAATTTCTGATAACTCTGTTGATAGCCTCTTAACAAGATAATGAATTTTTTTTTCAACAGGATCTTGAATATAAATACTTGTTGTACTTGAGTTGACATAACGAAAGAATCATGTTTTTGACAAGCTAGGTTTAAGTTAACTCGCGTAAAACCAAGATCGTCCTTTTCATCTTGGTACCAGGTACACTTAAATAAGACCACATTAAAAGCACCCCAGTAGTCAACTTTAAATATCTCTTCAATACATCCATAGTAGCCTACATCCCCAACTATTGGATTTTGATCCTTTGAACTTGCGAAGCTAGTAGTCAAGGCTTTCAAATACACACCACTATTCTGTATTGTACACTTATGATCTCTCTCTTTTGTATGAAACCTATACCCATTTACGAAATACCCACTAAACTGCCTTGTTGATCGTCTGGGACCCCTTTCTAGTGATGCTACTTCCCTGGAAACTATGACTTTTTTCCCTATTTCATCCTTGAACCAGTCACATATTTCGTCAGCATGTGTTCTTTCCCTTTTATACAGTTTAGAATTTGCATTATTCGCCAATAATGAGTGGTGCTTCCTACAATTCTAGACAGGTAAGTTCTGTTAATGTATGTATATGTATTACTTTATTTATTTATTTAATTGTAGAAATATTAAAGATATAAGGACTTACTCAATTAGCTCCTCAACCTCCTTGTCGTCATAGTTAAATAATACATATCGATGAGCTGTGATCCACGAATCATATGATAAATGAATATCTTTCCCATATTTTTTCATCCTTGAGCCGAGAGAATACCCTCAAGTTTCTTCACCGGGACTTGCAAAATCATTCGACTAGTTATTCTGGCTATCATTTAAAAATCTTGCGTAGAATATTAAACACTCATCTGCCAAGTACTGTTCTGCAATCGATCCCTCTGGTTTACTCTTATTGCGAATATATCATTTTAATACTCCAAGGTATCTCTCAATCGAATAAATCCATCTTTGATGGACTGGTCCACCATATTCTATTTCCTTGCACAAATGTACCGGTAGGTGTACCATTATGTCAAAGAATGGTTTCGGAAATATCATCTCAAGTTGAAAAATTATTTCGATAATCTCCTGCTGCAACCTTTTTAAATCACCTACCTCAATCACTTTAGCACATATATCTCTCAAAAAATTGCCAAGTCTGATTAAAGGAATTGCAACCTCAGGCTTTAATGTTTTTACAACAATTTGTAATATATACTGCATAAAAATATGTGCATCATGACTTTTGTATCCCACAATTTTCCTGTCTTGCACGCATCTGCTAATATTCGAACCAAAAGCATATGGTAACTTAGCATTTTGGAATACAAAACAAAATATATCTTTTTCTTTGTTGGTCAGGTCAAAGTTCGCCGCCCTAATTACAGATTTTCCATCAGCACCAGTGATGGGATGAAGGACCTTCCTTATACCTGATTCTTGCAGATCATATCGAGCTTTGATATGATCCTTTGTCTTGCCTCCAATATTTAACAATGTGCCTAGAACACTATCACAAATATTCTTCTCGATGTGCATTACATCTAGGTTATGTCGAGTTAGGTTGTCCTTCCAATAAGGTAAGTCAAAAAATATTGACCTCTTATTCCAAGGGTTTGTTTCACAGCTGGCCTTTCGTTTACCTCCCTTTCCAATTATGTTCACATAACCATCGAGCAAAACTTCAATTTCCCTCCCAGATAGCATTGTTGGAGTTTTTCCAGTCTCAACATCGCCATTAAATCTTCTCTTATCAGACCTCCACTTGTGGTTGGGATCTAGGAATTTCGGTGATTCATATAGCACACTTTCTTGCTATGCTTCAAGTACTTCGATGACGTCTCGTAATTATATAATGACATGCTAACTTCCCTTTAGTGCTCCAACCCGAAAATATTGCATAGCCGGGAAAGTCACTAATGGTACATAAGATGCTTGTAACATAAAGTTCTGATCCGTCGAAGCATCATAAGTTTCCACCCCTACATTCCTTAGCTCTTTTAGTTCCGCGATAAACGGCTGCATGTAGACATCGATATTGTTTCCGGGATTGTTGGGACCATGTATGATTGTTGAGAGGATTAAATTTTCTAGTTTCATTTTTAGCCTGGGAGGAAGGTTATGAAAGGAATATGTCCTAAGTCCAATCATGTATTAGGATTTAGGAATAACACTTTATGAAATCTGTTTTGATTTCATTGATTTTAATAAAAGACTTGTTTTGTTTTTATTACGGGCTCTATCTATTTAAGTGTTTAAATAAGATATACCATAGTTTAGAGTAAAGCTTTTTATGGATTATGATGAGATCATAATAGTGAGACCTAAAAAGATGATAACTCTAAACTTAAATAGTTCCTGGTCATAGGATTACTAACTGGTAATTAATAATCCGCAAAGATCGGTACATACTATGCTTGCTTCATTATGAAGGATGTCTGTTCTCATAGACATTTGTGTGGTGACACTATAGCTAGTATGTAGGTGCTTATTATGGAATGAGTTCACTGAACATAACTCGCACAACTGAACAACTGATGGAGTTCACTCACGTGTCAGTAGTTGTTCACATAGTGATAGTTGTACAAGTATCCTTAGACTCGAGGTCATCATAGTCATCTTGTGTACACTGAACTATGCTTTGGTTTAGTTCTTAGTCTCCAGGGACAATTATTAGGGCTCTACTGGGTATAGGAATTTGTACACGAAGATAGTGTATGATCAATAAAGGATCTACCCCTTCCAGTGAAGGAAGCGAATGTTCAAAGCTGATCCACTTATGCTAGTTCAGGAATCTCTGGCCATAGTAAATGAATTAGAAAGGAGTTTCTAATTTGCATAGAACTACGCATAGTAAATGGTAAGCAAGTGATTGAATTAGATAGGCTTGACACGAGATCCATGCCTTGTATTTAATCGGGACATTGTACGGTAACTATTCACTGAATAGGTTCTTGGTATTCTAAGCAGTGAATTCATATTATCCGGATAGTCGCGATATGCTGAGAAGTATCCCTCACGATGTAGAATAAATGTGATTAATTAATTAATCATATTTAATAAATTAGAGAATTTATATAAATAATGATAAAATAGTTTTATTATTATTTATTTCTACTACCGGCTTAATATTGAACCTACAGGGTCACACCATAAAAAGAGAATGATTTAATGGTGGAGGAATTAATTAATAATGGCTAATAATTATTTATTTGTGAAATAAATAATTAATTGGAAAATTTAATAATTGATTAAATGAGATTTAATTGATTATAAATTAATTAAGAAAAGTTCTTAATATTATTAATTAAGGATTTAATTTTTGGAAATTAAATCAAGAGAGAGAATTATTTCTAAAGTGTTTAGAAAAAGGATTAATAATTAAAAGGTGTTTTAATTATTAATGAGAATAATAAATGGGATAATAATAATAATATTTATGGGAAAATTTCAGCTGAAAATTTTGCCTATAAATATACTATTATAGACCCTATTTTTATTCGAACCCCAAAAAACCCAAAAAGTTTGGAAAATCCAATTCTCTCCACCTCCTTCCTCCTCCTTAATATCGTTTTCTTGGTGGATACCGGTGGAGTGCTTCACACTTGAGGAGCAACTGCTAAGGATCTCTGATCGTTGTCTCCGAATTATTTTAAAGGTTAGATTCGATCCCTACGTTTTTACCACGATTTATATACTTTTATTTGGATTTAGTATGTGTAAAAGTGTTTTGCCATGCCCCCGCTGCGATTAAAATTCAACATTGGTATCAGAGCTTAGGTTGTATGCATATAGATCTGTGGTAAAAATTTCAGAATTTTATGTGCTTGTATGAATTAATTATGATTTTTACAAGTTATATCATGGATTAATTTTGTCTGATGAGAAATCGTTTCTCATAATAATTTTGAATGTTGATCTGGGTTCTACAAGTGTTGTAGATCGTCTGGGTATTTTTTTCATAATTTTATGATGTATAGATTTTTTATTATGAATTTTTGAAGTTCTTGTAATTAAAATTCGTAATTAAATAAATCATATATATATATATATATATATAAATTGTTTGTAAGTATGTATATATATCTGTACTACATCTGTATTGTCTGCTGTCTGCTGTGTTGCACGGAAAGAGAAGGAGAACAGGCGGCTGCATGGCGATCGGGGAAAACTATCGGCTGCTGCAGAAAAAAGAAAAAAAAAAGGGGTGTCACGCATTCCGGGAATGCGTTACACACCTGTGGCACATTCACGGAATGCGTTACACCTTTTAATTGGTTAAAAGGGTTGTAACGCATCACCGGAATGTGTTACAGGGCATGTAACGCATTCCTGTAATGCGTTACAGCCCGACTGTCCATATTAAAATTGATTTTCTGGGAGTTTCGTAACTCCGTTTTAGGCGTGCAATATACCGTTGGATTCGTTTTTCCGAGACGGATCTAATGGATTGATCAATTTTAGTTTATATAAAAGTTTTGAACTGTTTATATTTCCATGAAGTGTTTTAAAGCTGTTTTTGACTGTTTTAGTTGCTTTTAAATGCTTCATGTGATACATAGAGATGTATAATGCTTAGACTAATGTGCTAGATAATGTAACATGCCTACCTTGATGTTTATTCATGTTTATATATGTGATATATGCTTAGTTTATCATGCGATGATAGATTTAGGTGAGCTTAAATGAACATAAGGCGTTTGTTAGACAACCTAGTATAGTGAAATTATTTCATAACCTTAATAACAATATTATAAATACAATCATGAGATTCTTGTGTTTATGAAACAGTAATTGAATATAAATTTTTGATATGAGAGAAAGGATGATTCTGTCAACAACAGATTTCTATCTGTAAGAAAGGGTTATTAAGTGACGCCTCTTGACAATGCTCCACCCGATCTGGGAATCATCTGATTATTGATTATTGATTTGAAATATTTAATTTAAAAGGAAGAATCTCTTTATAATATGATTATGATTGTAACGTAATATAATCCCTCTAAAATTAAATAATATCAAGTAGTAATTGGCCAATGACACAACGGGCTTGTGTCGGTCATAGCCTTCCAACATGATAGAAAAGTAGTTCTTATTTTTGAATCATTGTCGGTTCGTGCTACAGCTGAGGGCTTTGATTTCGAAATAAGAAATACTTGTCTATTACATAGAGATGTGTACATTGAATAAGAATCTAAAGGTCGGTATGTGCTACAGCCGTGGGCCTTTGGGGACTGATTCAACTGTACGGAATGTTGGGTTTGACTTGACTTAGAATATTGAGTTTGTCGTGCCACAGCCGAGACTCAATTATTCAAGAGGCTAAAGTTTGATTAGGGAATAACATAAGATGTAATTGACAAGAGTTGTCTGCCTATTGAACATTACATGGCGGTTCGTGCTACAGCCGGGGTTGTGTAATGAAATATAGGATCCTTATTCCCACTAGCATTATGAATGCTTAATTTTTCACGTAGGGGGTTGAATAAATTAGATAAACTAGTGGGAGCCACTTATGAATAAAGACCCGATTCATATAGTGTTTTAAAATGAAATCGAATATTTGCTAAGTGTTATTATGTGTTTATCTTTTACAGATTTACAATATACATTATGTCTTCTGCACTATCACTCAGGAGCATACTAGATGCTCACAAATTGACTGGTCCTAATTATGCTGACTGGCTTCGAAACTTGAGAATTGTTCTCAGGATTGAGAAGCTGGAATACGTGATTAACTCACCTTAGCCTACTGAACCTGCTAGTGATGCACATAATGATGAACATGTTGTGTATCGTAGGTGGATAGATGATGCAAATGTTGCTCAATGCATCATGCTAGCTTCCATGAACATTGAGCTACAGAAGCAACATGAGCATATGGATGCTCACACTATCCTCATGCATCTACAAGAGTTGTATGATGTGGCGGGGTGGACAGCTCGATATGAGATATCGAAGGAGTTGTTCGGTTGTAGGATGTCTGAGGGATCATCTGTGAATGACCATGTACTTAAGATGATCAATTTGATTGAACGTCTTGGACAACTTGGTTTTGCCATGGATGGGGAGTTGAGCCAAGACTTGGTCTTGCAATCGCTTCCGAGTTCGTTCTCGCAGTTTGTTGTGAACTTTCACATGAATAAGTTGGATGTCAGCCTTCCTGAACTCCACAACATGTTGAAGACTGCGGAATCGAATTTTCCCCCTAAGAAGAGTTCTGTTCTTCTAATTGGTGAAGGTTCCAATCCTAAGAAAAGGAAGAGGAACTCTTCTAAGAAGAAGAAAGTAGGTGAAGAAAAGCCGGTTCCACCAAAAGCTGAAGACCCCAAGAGCAAAGTTGTTTGCTTTCACTGTAACAAGGTGGGGCACTGGACGAGGAACTGCAAGGTTTACCTTACAGAATTAAAAAAGAAGAAGGGTAGTGAGACTACCGCTTCTGATTCAGGTATGTTCATGATAGAAGTGAATATGTCATTAAATCAAATTTCTACTTGGGTATTAGATACCGTCTGTGGTTCTCAAATTTGCAATTTGTTGCAGGGACCAAGGAGAAGTAGGACTCTTGAGGAAGAGGAGGTGATTCTACTGATGGGAAATGGAGCAAGAGTTGTTGCTGAAGATGTAGAATCATTTCATTTACATATGCCTACGGGCAAGACTATTGTTTTTAAAATAATTTTTATTTTGTTCCCTCGATTGTGAGGAATATTATTCCCATGTTAGACTTGGCTGGATTTTCATTTATTATTGAGAATAATGAATGTTCTATTCTTAGAGATAATATTCTTTATGGATGTGGTGCTTTAAATAATGGTCTGTATATATGTGACATAATTTACTTCAGATTGAACAAACTAATAAAAGAAAAGGGATGATGAAAATCTCACTTTATAGTGGCATTGCAGTCTCCATTTAGTAGACATGGAGAGAGGACTGCAAATTTGCTAGGAATGGTACACACAGATGTATGTGGACCAATGTCTAAGCAAGCCATGGGTGGATTTTCATACTTCATTACTTTCATAGATGATAGATCTAGATTCGGATATGTGTTTGATGAAACACAAGTCTGAGGCCTTTGAAAAGTTTAAAGAATATAAGTATGAAGTGGAGAAACAAACCAAATATAGTATTATAATTCTTCGATTAGATCGAGGTGGTGAATACTTGAATGGAGAGTTTCTAGATTATCTCAAAGTAAATGGTATAGTCTCCCAGTGGACGCCTCCAGATTGGTATCTGAAAGGAGAAATCGAACTTTGTTAGACATAGTTCGGTCCATGATGAGCTATGCAAATCTTCCAGTATTCCTATGGGGTTATGCATTGGAAACCTCAGCATATTTACTGAATAAGGTGCCTTCCAAATCTGTTCCTCAAACTCCATATGAGATATGGAAAGAAAGGAAACCGAGTCTTAAACACGTTAAGATTTGGGGATGTCCAGCTTATGTCAAGAAAGTTGACCCAGATAAGCTGGAATATCGATCCGTAAAATGTAGTTTTGTGGGATATCCTAAAGAGACTTTAGGGTATTACTTTTACACCGATCATCGGGTGTTTTGTCTCCAGACATGCTACCTTCTTGGAAAAGGAGTTTATCCTTGAAGGAAACAGTGGGAGCAAAATTGAACTTGATGAAGTTCAAGAAGCACAAACTACTACGGTTCAAGTGGAAACACCTGTTCTAACTGAACAACCTTTTGTGGAACAGCCCATTCATAGATCAGGGAGAGTGTCTCGCCAACCTGAGAGGTAATATGGCCTTGTCATTGAGAATGACAATGAGTTGTCTATCATTGATGATGACGACCCTGTGACCTATAATGAGGCTATGAGTAGTGTTGACTCAGAGAAATGGTATATTGCCATGAAATCCAGAATGGAATCTATGTATATGGTATACAAAAGATAGATTATAGCAGATGGCCAGGTGGAGACCTATAAGGCCAGGCTTGTGGCAAAAGGATTCAAACAAAGGCAATGGATTGACTTTGATGAAACCTTTTACCTGTAGCCCTGTTATAATCAGTTCGGATTTTGCTTGCGATTGCTGCTTACTACGACTATGAGATCTGGCAAATAGCCAGATGGTTTTCTTTCCAAGAGAAATGAAAACCTAGTGTGTAAGCTGCTGTGAACCATATGTGGTTTAAAGCAAGCTTCTCGTAGATGGAATATCCGTTTTGATGAGACAATCAAAGAGTTTGATTTTATCAAAAACGCAGATGAACCATGCGTCTATAAAAGGGTTAGTGGGAGCGCGGTAACATTTCTTGTATTGTATTGAATTAGAGTTGACACACATAACAATATAGCAGACCCACTCACAAAGCTACTTTATGAAAGTCACTTTGATTGTCATAAAGACAAGATGGGTATTAGATACCAGAGTGATTGGCTTTAGTACAAGTGGGATATGGAAAGGAATATGTCCTAAGTCCAATCATGTATTAGGATTTAGGAATAACACTTTATGTAATCTGTTTTGATTTCATTGATTTTAATAAAAGACTTGTGTTGTTTTTATTACGGGCTCTATCTATTTAAGTGTTTAAATAAGATATACCATAGTTTAGAGTAAAGCTTTTTATGGATTATGATGAGATCATAATAGTGA
Source organism: Apium graveolens (assembly GCF_009905375.1). Classification (NCBI taxonomy): domain Eukaryota; kingdom Viridiplantae; phylum Streptophyta; class Magnoliopsida; order Apiales; family Apiaceae; genus Apium; species Apium graveolens. The sequence goes on from NC_133652.1 coordinate 101,881,884, forward strand.
GACCTAAAAAGATGATAACTCTAAACTTAAATAGTTCCTGGTCATAGGATTACTAACTGGTAATTAATAATCCGCAAAGATCGGTACATACTATGCTTGCTTCATTATGAAGGATGTCTGTTCTCATAGACATTTGTGTGGTGACACTATAGCTAGTATGTAGGTGCTTATTATGGAATGAGTTCACTGAACATAACTCGCACAACTGAACAACTGATGGAGTTCACTCACGTGTCAGCAGTTGTTCACATAGTGATAGTTGTACAAGTATCCTTAGACTTGAGGTCATCATAGTCATCTTGTGTACACTGAACTATGCTTTGGTTTAGTTCTTAGTCTCCAGGGACAATTATTAGGGCTCTACTGGGTATAGGAATTTGTACACGAAGATAGTGTATGATCAATAAAGGATCTACCCCTTCCAGTGAAGGAAGCGAATGTTCAAAGCTGATCCACTTATGCTAGTTCAGGAATCTCTGGCCAGAGTAAATGAAATTAGAAAGGAGTTTCTAATTTGCATAGAACTACGCATAGTAAATGGTAAGCAAGTGATTGAATTAGATAGGCTTGACACGAGATCCATGCCTTGTATTTAATCGGGACATTGTAGGGTAGAAGGAGTTTACTGTACGGTAACTATTCACTGAATAGGTTCTTGGTATTCTAAGCAGTGAATTCATATTATCCGGATAGTCGCGATATGCTGAGAAGTATCCCTCACGATGTAGAATAAATGTGATTAATTAATTAATCATATTTAATAAATTAGAGAATTTATATAAATAATGATAAAATAGTTTTATTATTATTTATTTCTACTACCGGCTTAATATTGAACCTACAGGATCACACCATAAAAAGAGAATGATTTAATGGTGGAGGAATTAATTAATAATGGCTAATAATTATTTATTTGTGAAATAAATAATTAATTGGCAAATTTAATAATTGATTAAATGAGATTTAATTGATTATAAATTAATTAAGAAAAGTTCTTAATATTATTAATTAAGGATTTAATTTTTGGAAATTAAATCAAGAGAGAGAATTATTTCTAAAGTGTTTAGAAAAAGGATTAATAATTAAAAGGTGTTTTAATTATTAATGAGAATAATAAATGGGATAATAATAATAATATTTATGGGAAAATTTCAGCTGAAAATTTTGCCTATAAATACACTATTATAAACCCTGTTTTAATTCTAACCTGAGTACCCCAAAACCCAAAAAGTTTGGAAAACCCAATTCTCTCCACCTCCTTCCTCCTCCTTAACATCGTTTTCTTGGTGGATACCAGTGGAGTGCTTCACACTTGAGGAGCAAATGCTAAGGATCTCTGATCGTTGTCTCCAATTATTTTAAAGGTTAGATTCGATCCCTACATTTTTACCACGATTTATATGCTTTTATTTGGATTTAGTATGTGTAAAAGTGTTTTGCCATGCCCCCGCTGCGATTAAAATCCAACAGGTTATAGTTAACAATAACAATTGGCCATATGCTGTGTGTGGAACTCATTTTCCCATATGGATTGAAGCCATCAGAAGCTAAACCTAATCTGACATTTCAATTATCGGAAGAAAATTGTGGATATGCGGCATCCATCGTCTTTCAGGCTTCACCATCAGTCGGATGCCGTAACTTCCTATCCTTCTTTCGGTCTACTGCATGCCAAAGCATTAGTTTAGAGAAGTCTTTGCACAAAAACATGCGTTGTAGCCTTGGTTTTAGTGGAAAGTATCTCATAACTTTGGCTGCGACTTTATTATTTTTCGACCCCTGTGCTATAGCCTTCTACCTTGAAACACCACAATTTTTGCACTTAACTTCTTTTTCATTCTCACCCCAATATAACATGCAGTCGTTTGTGCCTGCATTCGGTCCCACATTACCATATGCAACATTCAGCATCTCATCAATATTATCCTCAAATCCATTATTTTCTTCGCAATCCATAGTATTCAATAAGGCAACCTCATATATCCACTATACAAATCTCTCAGACGGTCCATTGCAGATAAGGTGATCATGAACATCCTTTTGACACCACCATAGACGATTATCACATAGATGATAAAGACACTTCACTTCATTTCCGACGCCAAATTTGGACATCAAATTTTTCATAAATTCTTTCACTCCATTCCTATATAATTCATTATACTTAGGTTGATTTAACCAAGTACTATCCTGATCAGTCATATTTATATATAAAAAAAAATCATTAAATTTTTATTTACCATTAAATGTATACAATATTAGCACCACCTTAATTATTTATGTTTTATCATTTTATTATCTGCCTATATGATTAAAGGACATAGATACATCTTGATTACACTACTTAATTTACATAACCAGTCCTTATAAGCTAATTTATCACATTAATTAAGTTCTAATTTTTAAAGGACGATTATCACTTTAATTAAGTTTTAAATGTTGATTTAAAGGACGATTCCAAGGTACTCAGGCGCCGAGGCTCATCTTCGCGACTTAATAATACACTTCTACTTCTAACACTATAGAGATGAGAGGACAACAGTACTGTTCTACTTTTAACATACATCCTTAACCATTCCATATTGTTCAGTAACCATCACAACATAAAACCAGAACTAAAAAACAAAACATAGCAAAAGAACAGATAAACATCACAACACAACACTATAGCACGTATAAATTAATGATGAACTCAATGATGAATATAGCAAAAGAATAGAGAAACATCTCAACAAAACAAAATAACATATATAAATTAATGTACGTGTATCATTGGGATATAAAATAACAAATACAAAGAAAACAGAACTAAAAAATCAAATCTCAACTCCAACAATATCAAAAACATCGAATTAATCAAATATAACAGATAAATTATCAAAAAAGATAAAATAACAGATATATGGCATGCAAAGAAAAAAAATATCAAAAGAGCATACCCAAACCCCAAACCCAAATAATAAATTAACTGAACCCCAATTTCAGAGATAAATTATCTACTAAACCCCAATTTCAGAGAAGAAAAGAGCATACCCAAACAAAAAGAAAGCAAACCCGACTTATATCCAAGATCTAAGCCAATTACTAAACCCTAATTTCTCCAAGATCCAAGCAACCCGACTGATTGTTCAGAACCCCAATCCCCAAGAAAATCGGCTGATATTCAAGCTCTGACCCTAATTACTAAACCCTAATTTCTCTGGCCCGAGTGAGCTGGGTTGTTGTGAGAGTTTTTAGAACCCTAATTTCTACATGAACTGAGTTTTTGTGAGAGTGTTTTAGAGTGTGTGAGTGTTTGTCTGAATGTGAGAGTGTTTGTCTGAGTGTGTGAGTGTTAAAAGTGTTAAAAGTTTTATTTATCTGAGCGTGTGTGTTAAAAATAAGCGCGGGTCATTTTTTAATTTGGGCCGCCCAAAATTTTGGCCAAAATCAAGCCCGCTTCTGTTATCCCGCCTAAATATTGATCCCTATGGTAACACTTATTGTTATATCAATGCTAATAATAATTTTTCTATTACAATAGGGATTTCATTATGTCTATTGTAACAATTTATATTCTCTACTGTAACACAAAAAAACATGTTACCTTAGACTAAATTTTAGTAACTTAAGGCAAAATTTCCGCTTGTAACACCAAAAAAAATGTCGCTATAGGTCAAAAATGGTGTAGTGGGTCCCCTGGTGGATTTCCAGACATTCTCTCTTTTCGATCGAAGGTGTCTTGGCTTCGGTGAGGTAGATAGAACCAGTTAGGCTCTACGTCTCAGCCGAAGCTAGCCTGGAAAGGGCGTTTGCCCTTCCATTGTTCTCCCTACCAATTTGACTTAGCTCAAAAGTTTCAAATGACAGAGAAGCGTCTTTTACCTTGGTGGCGTAAGCCTTCGTCCGTGGGTCCCTTTGCTCATATTCTCCAGAGAAGTGCTTTACAACCAGCATAGAATCACTGAAGGCCCTCAGGCGCTTCGCCTCAAGGCTTCGGGCCAACTCCATTTCTGCGAGGAGTGCTTCGTACTCTGCTTCATTGTTCGTCAGACACTACACCATATATGGCCTCCCCCAACACTTTTTTTGGTGTTATAAGCAAAAATGTTACCTTATATCCCCCAAAATTGATCTAAGCTAACATTTTGATTTCGCTTTGCAGTAGAGATGAGAAAGTGTTACCATAGACAGGAGCAAATCGCTATTGTAACATAAAAAAATTGTAACCATTGGTATCAAAAAATATGTTACCATAGAACTGAAATTTTAGGCGGTTCTTTTTTTAGTCTTTGGACAGCATTTAGGCGGTAGTTTTTTGGACCAAAATTTTGGGCGGCCCAAAAATAAATAATATCCCGCTCATTTATTTTATCCAAAAACACATCTTACTCAAACACATCTCACTCAAAAACACATTTCACAAACACATCTCACAAACACATCTCACAAACACTCTCGTCAATAACTGGAGCTGAAGTTGAATCAGGGTTTGAGGTAATCAGTTGGGTTTGAGCTTTTCAGAGCTAATCAGTTGGGTTCAGAGCTAATCAGTTGGGTTCAGAGCTAATCAGTCGGGTTTAGGGTTTCTTTTCTTTTCTCAGTTGAAAATTGGGTTTATTCAATCGGGTTTAGGGTTCAGAGCTTTCTTTTCTTTTCAATCGAGCTTTTCAATCGGGTTTATTCAGGTATGCCCTTATTTTCTTCTCTTATTTGCTTGTAATTAGGTATTTAGGGTTTGATTTTCTCTTATATGCCCTTATTTTCAGAGCTAATTTCTTCTCTTATTTGCTTATTTTTTCTTTTTGTAAGCATGCATCTTAGCCTGGTCGATTTGTGATTTTGCCTGGTCAGTTTATGATTTTGCCTGATCGACATGATGCAAAGCCCATCATGTCTTTTTTTTGAGAATATAAGGGGTGTTGTAGATAATATATATTAGTGAAGTGATGATGTGTTGTGTTTTGCTTATTTCTTCTCTTGTATGTTTGTGTTTTGTTATAAAACAAATAACCTATTACTTGTCTTGTTCTTCACCGTAATTATTATTTTTGCTTGGTTTGTATTTGGGTTTGTTATTTTTGTTCTTCGCTGTAATATTCAGATGCATTATCTGAATATTAGTTCTTCGAATCATTAGTTCAAAATAATTTAGAGTTTGCTTATAAGTGCTTGATTTTGCGCCTGTTTGTTTTATTTACGGAATTGATTTAGAGTTTGCTTATAAGTGTAGAATCTTTGAGTTTTGTGAATAGTTGCGAATTGATTTAGAGTTTGCTTATAGGTAGTTTACAACAGGTTGGTTCGTAAATTAAAGTAATGTTTCCATATGCTGCGAGTGGAAATTAGGTATGTAATTAGGTATGTAATTAAAATGTTTAACAAACTTTAATATGGTAATCCAAATAAACACAGTGCTTATATAGATTCGGCAGATCAGATTGTTATAAGACAGGGTGAATAATGGTAAAGCGAATGTGTTTTTAATTTATTAAATAAGATTGAAGTTATAATTTTGGTCCATATATGAACCTGGTAAGAACTTTAATATATGAAACAAAAAGTAATGAATTATATGTACTAGCTAATTAGAGAATAAGGAGTCATTATTGGTGAACATCGACTAAAGTGGATTGAAGAATAACTGCCCCGACCCTGATGAGAAAATAATAAGGCAGGGGCCGACTAATAATTTTGTAACATGAATAATACTATGAAGTGTATGCTTGTTTATAAATGTTAGTGGTCAGTTTCAAATAATTACGAATTCACTGTCTAAAATAATTGGTATCATGTAATTGAAATATATGCTAGTTTTAGTGTATAAATTAATTAGCTTTTAAGGGGATAGTTATGTTAATTAACTTTTTAAGGGACTCGTTTAGTGTAACTATAAAAGATGTATGATAATAAATGGATAAAATATAAAACAATAAATGTGGTGCTAATATTATAGAAATTTAGCGGTATTCTAAATTTGATAATTATTTTCTTTTTATGTAGACATGACTGATCAGGATAGTAATTGGTTAAATCATCCTAAGTATAGTGAAGTATATAGGAATGGAGTACAAGATTTTGTGAAAAACTCGATGTCTAAATTCGGTGTTGAAAATGAAATGAAATGTCCTTGTCGTCCATGTGATAATTGTATATGGTGGTCTCAAAAGGATGTTTATGATCACCTTGTCTGCAATGGACCACATGAGAAATTAGTACACTTTATATACGAGGTTTCAATATCGACGATGGAGCGCGAAGAAAATAACGGATTTCAGGATAATATTGATGAGATGCTGAACGCTGCCTATGGTAATGTGGGACCGAATGCAAATGCAAAAAAAATTTCTACATCTTGTCGAGGAAGGAAGACAACCATTATATCCAGGTTGTAAGAAATTTTCGCGTTTAAGTTTCCTAATTAGGATTTATAACTGGAAGTGTCTTAATGGTATAACCGAGATGACTTTTAGTGAAATAATAAAGTTATTAAAAGAGGCTATTCCCAAGATTAGGTTGCCTAAATCTTTTAATTCTGCTAAAACTACCATCAAGGATTTAGGTCTTAACTACGTGAAAATATATGCATGTCCGAACGACTGCATGTTATATTGGGGTGAAAATGAAAAAGAAGTTAAGTGCAGAAATTGTGGTGTTTCAAGGTGGAAGGTTGTGGCACAAGGGTCAGAAAATAATAAAATTGCAGCCAAAGTTATGAGATACTTTCCACTAAAACCAAGGCTGCAACGAATGTTTTTGTGCAAAGACTTCTCTAAACTAATAAGCTGGCATGCAGTAGACTGAAAGAAGGATGGGAAGTTACGACATCCGGCTGATGGGGAAGCCTGGAAGACGATGGATGCCACATATCCCCATTTTTCTTCAGATAATCGGAATGTCAGATTAGGTGTAGCTTCTGACGGCTTTAATCCATATGGCAAGATGAGTTCCACTCGCAGTATATGGCCAATTGTTATCGTTAACTACAACCTTCCTCCCTGGTTGAACATGAAACCCGAAAATTTAATCCTCTCAACAATAATACCTGGTCCCAACGATCCTAGAAACAATATCGATGTCTACATGCAGCCGTTGATCGCGGAATTGAAAGAGTTATGGAATGTAGGGGTGGAAACCTATGAATCTTTGACGGATCAGAACTTTATGTTACATGCAAGCGTCTTGGACCATTAGTGACTTTCCCGGATACGCAATATTGTCGGGTTGGAGAACGAAAGGAAAATTAGCATGTCCTATATGTAATTACAAGACGTCGTCGAAGTATTTAAAATATAGTAAGAAGGTCTGCTATATGAATCATCAAAAATTCCTAGACCCCAACCACAAGTGGAGGTCTGATAAGAGACGATTCAATGGAGATGTTGAGACTGGAGAAACTCCTACAATGCTATCTGGGAGGGAAATTGAAGTTCTGCTGGATGGTTATGTGAACACATTTGGAAAGGGAAGTAAACGGAAAGTTTGTTGTGAAACTAACCCTTGGAATAAGAGGTCAATATTTTTCAACTTACCTTATTGGAAAGACAACTTAATTCGACATAACTTGGATGTAATGCAAATCGAGAAGAATATATGTGATAGTGTTCTAGGCACATTGTTAAATATGGGAGGAAAGACAAAGGATCATATGAATGCTCGATTAAATTTGCAAGAATCTGGTATAAGGAAGGTCCTTCATCCTATCACCACTCCTAATGGAAAATCTGTAATTAGGGCAGCAAACTTTGACCTGACCAATAAAGAAAAGGATATATTCTGTTCAGTATTCCAAAATGCAAAGCTGCCATACGGGTTTGGTTCTAATATTAGCAGATGCGTGCACGATAGGAAAATTATGGGATACAAGAGTCATGATGCACATATTTTTATGCAGTATTTATTACAAATTGCAGTCAAAAAAATATTAAAGCCTGAGATCGCAATACCTTTAATCAGACTTGGAAATTTTTTGAGAGATATATGTGCGAAAGTGATTGAGGTAGGTGATTTAAAAAGGTTGTAGCAGGAAATTTTCGAAATACTTTGTCAGCTTGAGATGATTTTTCCGGATCTGTTCTTTGACATAATGGTTCACCTACCTATACATTTGTGCAAGGAAATCGAATATGGTGGACCAGTCCATCAAAGATGGATGTATTCGATTGAGAGATACCTAGGAGTATTAAAACGATACATTCGTAATAAGAGTAAACCAGAGGGATCGATTGCAGAGCGGTACTTGGCAGATGAGTGTTTGACGTTCTGCTCAAGATTTCTAAATGATGGTCAGACTACGTCATCGAATCAATTTAAAATTCCTGGTGCAGAGACTGAAGGGTACTCTATCGGCTCAAGGAAGAACAAAGAAGGGAAAGATATTCACTTGTCACATGATACGTGGATCACAGCTCACCGATATGTATTATTTAACTATAATGACAAGGAGGCTGAGGACCTAATTGAGTAACTCCTAGTTTAATATTCTACAGTCAGGTAAATAAAAATTAATGCCTTTATGTATATTAACTTAGCATACTTGTCTATAATTGTAGGAAGCACCATAAATTAATGGCCAACAACGAAAATTCTAAACGGTATAAAAGGGAAAGAATACACGCTGATGAAATCTGTGATTGGTTCAAGGATGAAGTTGGTAAAAAAGTCAAAGTTTCCAGGGAAGTGGCATCATTAGCAAAGGGTCCAAGACGATCAGCTAAGCAGTTTAGTGGTTATGTCATAAATGGATGATGTCCATACAAGAAAGGATAAAAAAGTGATTACAGTGAACAACAAGTTCCAACCTATATCAACTAATGACAAGTTATTATCTGAGTTCAGCCACTTTCTAGGGACAATGGTAAGGGATTATGTCTCACTAACTTGTGTTAGTTGGACTAAAGTTCCTAACAAAGAACTCATGTGGGAGTATATCAAGGTAATTTGTATAATCATTTGTTGTATTTTTGAAGTAGTTCATAAACGTTAATTTGTAAGAATTTAATTTAAGAATCGTATATTTTCCTTAGGATAAATACGTTGTTCCTGAACATTATAAGAATTGGGTATTTAGAGGAATGGCTGACCAGTTTAGGACGTACAAAATTCACGTCAAGGCTACCCATTACACTGCTTATGCATCAGATGAAGAGAGATTGAAAAATAGGCCTAGGGAAATTCCTCTTGCTGACTTCAAGATACTTTTAAATTATTGGGTTGATGAGAAAGTGCAGGTAATAATATTATTGTTAATAATGTCGGTTAAATTATTTGACTGATCAACCAACAGTCATTGTTAATGCAGTATGCTTTTAATCATTTTTTGTAGGAAAAGGTTGAAAAAAATAGAAAAGCGCGAAGCAAGGTTGAAGACACACATACTACCGGTCCTAGGAGTTTCGCACAAATTCGAAACAAAATGGTAATAAAATGCTATAACATGTATTTTATTTTGTAATTCTGGTATGCTTTTACGTTATCTATGTCATTATTTATGCAAGGTACTTGAAAAGGAGGCGGTGGAACCTCCGAATCCGGTTGATTCTGAGAATACTGATGAGGAACCTCCAGCGCCGATATCTGATGCTCACCTTTTTATAGAAACCCGGAAACGGAACCCCAAGCGTGAGTACAAGGTCCCCGCTGAGGCGGTTTTGAAAAAAATTGTAAGTAAAAATTTTAATTTTGGTTAAGCCCTTTGAAATTTGGATATATATTGGTTTGGTGACTAATTAACGTTATTCCAACATAATTGGGACGGGATTATACTACATGTATTTAAAGATAAATAAATAAAAAGGTTATGTAAGTAAAGTGCATGTTTGTGAATTGTTGTGGTAAAAAAATTCATTTAAGCGATTAAGGCACTGACTTGTTGGTTAATATTCGACTGCTTGGCCGTAATATTTTGAACTGACTTGTTGGTTAAGGCACTAAATTGTTGGTTAAGGCACTGAGTTTCACATTTGCTTGGCCGTAATATTTTACATAAACGTGACTGGGGCAACGATACTTAGATTTAAAAGTTTATATGCACAGGATGACATTGGCAAGATTCTCAAAACTAGAGGAGATGTTGAAGGTGTGAATAAGCTTGTTTATGGTAGCAAGGAACACGGCCCGTCCTTTCTTGTTGGCAGGGTTTGTAAGAAAAAAGATGTTAAGGGAAAGTCTTCTGCTTCAGCTGTTCAGGATGACCAGTATGAGGCGCAGCTTACAACAAAGATCCGTGCTCAGTTAGAAAGAAAGATGGAAGAGAAATTTGACAGAAAAATTCAAGAGACAATGAGAAAGTTAGCGGAGAAGAATCCAGAACTGAAAGTCTTTGACGAGGGCAACTCCAGTGGAAATGGTCCTAAAACAGGAGATGCGACTCTGGTGGAAATGATGAATCTGGTGGTGAATCTGGTGGAAATGAGGGCGACTCCAATGGTAATCATGATTATGGCGACTCCAGGGGAGAAGATGACAATACTGATGTTTGATCAACATGTTTCTTAAGCAAACTCTATTTAATTTAAGTAAACGCGTAATCTTCTGAGAACTTTATGCATAGTAGTAACTAGTTGGCGCTCGTGGCAGTTAGACTTTTTATCTGGATTAGTTAAACTAGTACTTGGAATTTGGTTATTTTTGTTTGTTGGGAGCTGGAACTTTAAATTTATTGGATTGCCGGACTTGTGCTTTTGCCAATAGTTATCAAGTTCAGTTAGTATGTATTTAGGTTTTAATCTTGCAAGTTATTTTATATTTTGTTTACATCTTGAAAATTAACAAAACCAATTGATATTTTAATGTTAGCTAAAACAAGGAAAAATGTTACAATAAATATAAAAGTGTAACAACATAGACCAGGATGTTTATAAAGAAAGTGTTTAAATAAGCTCTAAAAATGTTACCAAAAAATATAATTATTTTACCATATTGTGTTACAATAGAAAAAATGGTGTTACAAAAGAGTTTAATGCAACATTTTTATTAGTGTTACTAAAGGTTCAGGGGTGTTGCAACAGAACTTGGTTACACATGCATAGTGTTACCATAGAAACCTAATGTGTAACCATAGGGGGTCTATTTTTACATCTTTACGTGTGTTACTACATGTTCCAAAAGTGTTAACTTAGACCCCTATTATAGCACGAGCAAATCCAACACCACTAAAATATCAAAAAGTGTAACCATAGCCCTATTTTTTGCTTTAGGTAACACTTTTTGAGCATTTTTACACTTTTTTTGGGGTGTTGCTAGAGGTCATATATGGTGTAGTGAGACGAAAGTCAAATCTTATAGACTAGCATATCTCAAACCCTTCGGGGCTGGAAAGTATTAAGCCGACCCCACACTTTTTCCCAGCTACCGACCCATCTACAAAGAGTTTCTATTTCCCAGGGTTTCGAATGAGCTGTTCATCTGGGGTGAGATCCTGCGGCCCCGAGAATATGTATTTGACCATAAAGTCAGCTAGAGCTTGGGCCTTGATCACCGTTCTGGGGACATACTCAAGATCAAACTCCACAAGTTCGATGGACCAGGCTACCACTCTTCCCGAGGCCTCGGTCCTTGTTAAAATCTTCTTCAAAGGTTGACTGATGACAACTTGAATCGTTCGGCTTTGGAAGTAATGTCGCAATTCTTGGGAGGCCATAACCAACCCATATGCGAATTTTTCGGCATTGAGGTACCTCGTCTCTGCATCCTTGAGGACATGGGACACATAGAACACAAGGTGTTGATTTCCTTCATGGTTTTTCACAAGAACCGCCCCTAGGGTTCTGTCGGACACAGCCAGGTAAAGTTGAAGAGTCTCCTTTGGATCAGGCCTCATTAAGAGTTGTTCCTTAGTAAAGTATTCCTTCACTTCTTCGAATGCCTTTTGGCATTCAGGCCCCCACTCAAAATTCTTCGACCCCTTAAGCACGGTGAAGAAGGGGAGTGCCTTCTCGGCTGACCTGGAGATGAAGTGCTGAAGGGCGGCGAGTCGACTGGTCAGCTTCTGGATGTCTCTGATGCACTTAGGGGCTTCCATATTAATGAGCGCTTCGATCTTCTCAGGGTTCGCCTCTATTCCCCGGGCGCTGACCATATAGCCCAGGAATTTGCCACTGGACACTCCGAAGGTGCATTTGTTCGGATTGATCCTCATGTTATTTCTCTGGAGCATCTCGAAGCATTCTTTCAAGTCCTCGGCATGATCTTGGAACAGTGATTTTATAATCATGTCATCCACATATGCTTCCATGTTTCGACCAATCTGCTCTTTAAAGACTTTGTTCACCATCCGCTGAAATGTGGCTCCGGTGTTCTTTAGTCCGAAGGGCATTTTAATATAAGCATAAGTCCCTTTCGGAGTTATGAACGCTATCTTAGGCACATCCTTGTCATTCATAGAAATTTGATGATAGCCAGAAAAAGCATCCAAAAATTAAGTACCTGGTAGCTAGCCATTGCGTCTATCAGCTGATCGATGTTAGGCAAGGGGTAGTGGTCCCTCGGACATGCCTTATTGAGGTTTGTATAATCCATGCACATTCTCCACTTCCTATTTGATTTCTTGACAACCACTACATTGGCTAGCCAGTCAGGGTATTCAATTTCTTCAATGAACTTGACTTTCAACAATTTTTCTACTTCGGCCTCTATGACCTTCTGTCGTTCGACTGCAAATGTCCTCTTCTTCTGCTTCACCGGTTTGGCCTGAAGCTGTACATTCAAACAATGCTTACCTATCTTGGGATCCAAACCGGGCATATCTTCCATCCCCCAGGCGAACACATCATGGTATTGCCAAATGACAGCTATTACCTTCTCCTTCAGATCTGCCCCATATTTTTCCCTATCCGAACCATTTTTCCCGACTTGCCTGCATACAGCTCTACCTCTTCGGTTTCCACCGTGGGTTCAGCAATAGGGCTTGAGAGATCTGCTCCAAAGTTTTCTAACTCAATATTCAGTGTTTCTCGGCTTCCACTGTGCTCGGCTTCGGCCCTTTTTCTTTTCCCAGTTTCGTCCGGCCCTTCATATTCTTGATCCTTTTCCAGGTCTTCCAGCATTATGTTTCGAGCGGTTTTTTGATCGCCCCTCATTTCTCCTACCCCTTTCTCGGTCGGAAACTTGAGTTTAAGATGGGGTATAGATTCCACCGCCTCAAAGGTCGACAAGAAGGGTCTTCCGAATATTGCATTGTAGGGGCTCTCAATTCGTACCACGTGGAACTTCACCGGATTTTCAACAATATATGGAAACTTGCCCACGAGGACAGGAAGTGTGATTGTTCCCTCAAACTCTATGGGGTATCCTCCAATAGCGTAAAGAGGAGCCTCATTGCAGGGCTCCAACTGTTCTCCAGCCAAATTCATCTTGCAGTAGGTTTTGTGGAACAGTATGTTGGCCGAACTTCCGGTATCTACCATCACCTTCCATATTTTATTCTGCCCGATGATAGGGTTAATAATGAGGGGGTCCTTGTGTGGGCAAATGACATCCTCGTAGTCCTCAGTTCTAAAGGTTATGGGCATGTGGGGCTTCGCCTGGCCGAACTGATAGAGATTGTACACTTGTCGGGCATACTTTTTCTTGGCTGTCTTGCTATCCTTGTCTCGGATGCTGCCCCCAGATATAGTTTTTACTTCGCCCCTTATCCTATCCCTTCGTTCCGGCTCTTCGTCTTCTACCTCCTTCTCTTGGTTTTCCTTCGGCCCCAGTCTGTCTCTCAGATCTCGGACGAGCTGATTAAGTTCCCCATCTTTGATCATTCACTCAATTAGCCTTTTGAGGTGATAGCACTCGTCGGTATTATGCCCCTTATCCTTGTGATAGTCATAGTATTTGTCGGGGTTCTTCTTATGGTTAGGGACCTTCATTTTGGCCGGCCGAACGAACTCGGGCTTGACCTTGATTTCATGGAGAATCTTGGAGATTAGCGCATTCAAAGGGGTGAATACGACCGAATCTCTATCTCGTCGTCGTTCGGCCCCGTGATCCATCTCTTTTCTTCCCTCCTTCCTACCATCCCTTCGGTCAAAGCATGATCTTGAGCCTTCATATCTGTCAACTTGCTTCGATCGGTAATCCCTTCGGGAATCCTTATACCCCCAATACTTTCCATTTTTTGGCTAATGTTCTCGCTCCTCACATATATATCATTCAGGGATTTTGGGTGAAAATCGTAAAGAGATGAGCGGAGCTTTTTACCTTTATAGGGGTCCAGCCCCGCCGTCAAGAAACCCATTGCCTTGACCTTGTCCAGATTAGTAACCATCCCAGCTTCTTCTTTGAACCGAGTGAGATAATCCCCCAACTCCTCGTTCTCCCTCTATCTGCAGTGGACTAGGGCTTCAGTGTCCTTCGCCTTTCGGTACAGGTGCGAGTAGTACTTCAGAAACTTCCTCTTCAGTTGCTCCTAAGATCCAATGGACCTAGGCTTAAGGGACTTGTACCACATCGAAGCTGACCCCTTCAGATAGGTCTTAAACATTTTGCAAAGTATGATATCATTATGACCCATCCCAATTATTAGCAACTCGTACTTTTCGCAGTGGTCCTCGGGATCTCCCTTCCCGCTGAACTCACTCATCTCAGGGAATTGCCTTTCTTCACCCGGAGGGGGTCGATATTGTTCGATTTCTTGTGTCACGGCCGGTTCTCTGTCGGCCCTCCTATCGCCGAACAAGGCCTTTTCTAAGCGATTAAGCCTGAGGCGGGATCCATCGAGCTCCTCGTTTGAGTCAGATGAGAAGGGTTCCTTCGTCCTCTTCCTCCAGGGATGCGAATCAGAGTCAGACTCATCTTCTTCTTCATGCACCCTACGATCTCTCCTATCCTTATTCGTTTTTCCAGGCTCGTCGGCCTGCAACGTTTCGCGCAAGATCCTTTCTTGCAGTTCAATTTCTTCTCTTTGAAGCTGCAGGGCCTTCAGTCGTAGCGCATCAGCCTCTCTTCGCTTTACGCGGGCCTCTGCATCCTTTTCTGCTTGGTCACTTTTAGCCTTACCCTTCTCCGCAGCCTTTTATATCTGAATCTTTAGGAGTAAGGCTTCTTCTTTAGGAGTTAATGTGATGACTCCATCTTCTTTCACTAGGGTGAATGGTTTCCCCTTATCAGAAAAATCAGGTGGTGGTGAATGCTCATGAATTGATTCTGTCATGCTCTCGTTATCTCGGCTTGTAGCTCTCGTAGTTCCCACAGACGGCGCCAAATGTTACGCCCAGATTCCTTCGGGTGGATAAATATGAAAGTGTTTGTCCTAAATCCAATCATGTATGATAAGTTAGGAAGAACTTTCTTGTATTCTTATTTGATTTCATTAATATTAATAAAAGACTTATGTTGGTTTTATTATGGGCTTTATCTATTTAAAGTATTTTGAATAAGATGTTCCATAGTTTAAAATAAAGCTTCTAGAATTATAATGAGATTGTAATAGTGAGATCTAGAAGATGATAACTTTAGACTTAAACAGTTCCTGATCATAGGATAACTAATCGGAAGTTAGTGAATCCGCAAAAATTGGTACATACTATGCTTGCTCCCTTCAGGAGGATGTCTGTTCTCATAGGCATTTGTGTGGTGAAACTATAGCTAGTATGTAGGTGCTTATTATGGAATAAGCTCACTGGACATGACTCGATAAGTTGGACAACTAATAGAGACTACTCACATGTCAATAGTTATTCACTGAGTGATAGTTTTACAAGTGTTCTTAGACTTGAGATCGTTAAAGTTATCTTGTATATAATGAACTGTGCTTTGGTTTAGTCCTTAGTCTCAAGGACATCCATTAGGTCTATTCTGGGCATAGGGTTTTGTGAATGGAGATAGTTAACGTCAATAGAGGATCTACCCCTTCCAATATAGGAAGAGAATATCCTATGTTATTCTTAGTATGCGAGTTCTGGAATCTCTGGCCAGAGTGTAAGAAATTAGAAAGGAGTTTCTAATTTGGATTAATATGAACTTTGCATTATGAATAAGAAATCATATGATTAAATTTGATAGGCCTGACATGAGATTCATGCCTTGTATTTAATCAAGATATTGTAAGGGTAGAATGAATTCATTGTACGGTAACTAGTCACTGACAGGTTCTTGGTATTCTAAGCAGTGAATTCATATTATCCGGATAGTCGCGATGTTGAAAAGCATCACTCACGATGTAGAATAAATATAATTAATCAGTTAATTATATTTAATAAATTTTAGAATTCATATAAATAATAAATAGAAGGTTTATTATTATTTATTTCTACAACCGACTTAATATTGAACCTACAGGGTCACACCATAAAAAAATTAATTTATTGATGAAGGTATTTTGAGAGAGCAAGTTGTTTTCTAAAGAGTTTAGAAAAAAATATTGATTAAAATAGTTTTAATTATTATTTAAACATTTTATAAGATAAAGTGTGGGATTTATATAATAATATATATTGATATATTAATTATATGAAAACTTAGTGAGCCCTATATAAAGAATGAGATGAGAAGGGTTTTGGCATGCACTTGTGTTTTTGTGAAAACTTAGTTGCCATCCTCTCCTTCTTCTTCATCTCTCTGTCTCTCTCAAAAAAAAAAGGCCACCACTTTTATAAAGCTTCATCTTTATAAAAGCTTCATCGAAGGATTATTCTTGGTGGATACTAGTAGAGTGCTTCACACTCTGAGGAGCAACTGCTAGCATCCATTGTTATAAAGCTTCAATTTTCAAGGTAAGATTACGATTCCTCCGCTCCCTTGATTTGATATGGTTTTTCTATATGTGCGATACATGGTTTTATGAAATAATTGTTATATCATGCTTCCGCTCGTCCGTAAATTTCTACATTGGCATCAGAGCCAGGTTCTGCATATAGAAATTCATATAAAAAAATTCAGATTTTTTATGCATGTATGGATTTATTATGATTTTTGCAAGTTTATTTAGATTTAATTATGAATTATTCGAAATAATTTTTGCATTGGATTTTGACCACTGATTTAGGTTTTACAAGTGTTGTAGATCATCTAGGTATTGTTATTCATAATTTTTTGATATGTAGATTACTTGTTATGGATTTTTTTTAAAAATTGTTTTAATTAAAATTCATAAAATAATTATGCATGTGAATAAATATGAATCTAATATTTGCTTCCATCAATTTGCTGACCTTGTAATTTTTGCTATAGTAAATGAATTCGTCATTTTTTGTTTTGGGACATAAACGCAATAACAGTTACAAAAGGGTCTATAATGATAATAATAGTTATTATTAATACTACAATAAATGAATTCGTTAGTTTTTGTTTTAGAATTTATATAATAGTTTTGAACTGTTTATATTCTTAGAAGTGTTTTAAAGCTTGTTTTAATTGTTTTAATTGCTTTTAAATACTATAATAAATATATACACCAATATATATCAATGTGAGACTTGATATTACTTGCATGCTTACTTGTTTATTTATTTATTTTTATATATGAGATATATGCCTATGTTTACCGTGCGATGATAGATTTAGGTGAACTTAAATCAATATAAGGCGTACTCTAGAAAATCTAGAATAGGAATCATTTTTTGCCTTAACAATAATATTATAAATACAATCATGAGATTCTTGTGTTTGTGAAACACATAATTAAATATGAATTTTCAATATTGAGAGAAAGGATGATTCTGTTAAAAGTGGATTTCGATATGTAAGAAAGGGGTATTAAGTGACGCATCTTGACAATGCTTCCCCGATCTGGGAATCATCCAATTATCGATTATTGATTTGAAATATTTAATTTAAAAGGAAGAATCTCTTTATAATATGATTATGATTGTAACATAATATAATCCCTCTAAAATTAAATAATATCAAGTACTAATTGGCCAATGACACAACGGGCTTGTGTCGGTCATAGCCTTGCAACATGGTAGAAAGTAGTTCTCATTTTTGAATCATTGTCGTTTCGTGCTACAGCCGAGGGCTTTGATTTTGAAATAAGAAATACTTGTCTATTGCATAGAGATGTGTATAATGAATTAGAATCTAATGGTCGTTACGTGCTGCAACCGTGGGCCGTTAGAGACTGAATCAATTGTATGAAATGTTGGGTTAGACTTGACTTAGAATATTGAGTTTGTCGTGCTACAGCCGTGACTCAAAATATTCAAGAGGCTAAATTTTGATTAGGGAATAACATAAGATGTAATTAACAAAAGTTTTCTGCCTATTGAACATCACATGGCGTTTCGTGCTACAGCCGAGGTTGTGTGATGGAATGTAGGATCCCTATTCCCACTAGCATTATGAATGCTTAATTTTTCACTTAGGGGGTTGTATAAATTAGATAAACTAGTGGGAGCCACTTATGAATAAAGACCCGATTCATATAGTGTTTTAAAATGTAGTTGAATATTTGCTAAGTGTTGTTATGTGTTTATCATTTACAGATTTACTATATACGTTATGTCTTCTGCACTATCACTCCGGAGAATACTAGATGCTCACAAATTGACTGGTCCTAATTTTGCTGTCTGGCTTCGAAAGTTGAGAATTGTTCTCAGGGTTGAGAAGCTGAAATATGTGCTTGACTCACCTAAGCCTGCTGAACCTGCGGACGATGCAAATAATGATGAACATATTGTGTATCATAAGTGGATACATGATGCAAACGTTGCTCAATGTATCATGCTAGCTTCTATGAACATTGAGCTACAGAAGCAGCATGAACATATGGATGCTCACACTATTCTAACGGATCTACAAGAGTTGTATGATGTGGCAGGGAGGACAGCTCGATATGAGATATCGATGGAGCTGTTCGGCTGTAGGATGTCTGAGGGATTATTTGTGAATGACCATGTACTTAAGATAATCAATTTGATTGAACATCTTGGACAACTTGGTTTTGCCATGGATGGGGAGCTGACTCAAGACTTAGTCTTGCAATCACTTCCGGGTTCATTTTCACAGTTTGTTGTGAACTTTCACATGAATAAGCTGGATATCAGCCTGGCTGAACTCCACAACATGTTGAAGGCCGGGGAATCGAATTTTTCCTCTAAGAAGAGTTATGTTCTTCTAATTGGTGAAGGTTCTAATCCTAAGAAAAGGAAGAGGAACCCTCCCAATAAGAAGAAGAAAGTAGGTGAGAAAAAGCCGATTCCACCAAAAGTTGAAGACCCCAAGAGCAAAGTTGTTTGCTTCCACTGTAACAAGGCGGGGCACTGGAAGAGGAACTACAAGGTTTACCTTGCATAATTGAAGAAGAAGAAGGGTAGTGAGACTACTGTTTTTGATTTAGGTATGTTCATGATTGAAGTGAATATGTCACTAAGTCAAATTTCTACTAGGGTATTAGATACCGCCTCTGGTTCTCTCATTTGCAATTCGTTGCAGGGACTAAGGAGAAGTAGGACTCTCGAGAAAGAGGAGGTGATTCTACGGATGGAAAAAGGAGCAAGAGTTACTGCTGAAGCTGTAGGATCATTTGATTTATATATGCCTACGGGCAAGACAATTATTTTAAATAATTGTTATTTTGTTCCCTCGATTGTGAGGAATATTATTTCTATTCCCATGTTAGACTTGGCTGGATTTTCGTATGTTATTCAGAATAATAAATGTTCAATTCTTAAAAATAACGTTCTTTATGGTAGTGGTATTTTAAAAAATGGTCTGTATGTATGTGACGTAGAGCATAATTTACTACAAATTGAAGATACTAATAAAAGGAAAAGGGATGATGAAAATCTTACCTATTTATGACACTGCAGACTTGGTCATATTAGTGAAAATAGACTGTGGACATTGCATAAAGAAGGGTTACTTGACCCCTTTGATTTTGAATCATATCCTACATGCGAGTCTTTTCTATTGGGTAAAATGACTAAATCTCCATTTAGTGGACGTGGAGAGAGGGCTGCAGATTTGCTAGGATTGGTACACACAGATGTATGTGGACCAATGTCTATGCAAGCCATGGGTAGATTTTCATACTTCATTACTTTTATAGATGATCGATCTAGATTCGGATATGTGTATTTGATGAAACATAAATCTGAAGCCTTTGAAAAGTTCAAAGAATATAAGAATGAAGTGGAGAAACAAACCAAACATAGTATTAAAACCCTTCGATCAGATCGAGGTGGTGAATACTTGAATGGAGAGTTTCTATATTATCTCAAAGAAAATAGTATAGTCTCTCAGTGGACTCCTTTATATACTCCACAGTTGAATGGGGTATCTGAAAGGAGAAATCGAACTTTGTTAGACATGGTTCGGTCCATGATGAGCTATGCAGACCTCAACATATTTACTGAATAAGGTGCCTTCCAAATCTGTTCCTCAAACTCCATATGAGATATGGAAAGAAAGGAAACTGGGTCTTCAACACGGTAAGATTTGGTGATGTCCAGCTTATGTCAAGAAAGTTGACCCTGATAAGCTGGAATCTCGATCCATAAAATGTAGATTTGTGGGATATCCTAAAGAGACTTTGGGGTATTACTTTTACACAGATCATAGGGTATTTGTCTCCAGACATGCTACCTTTTTGGAAAAACAATTTATCCTTGAAGGAAACAGTGGGAGCAAAATATAACTTAATGAAGTTTAAGAAGCGCAAACTACTACGGTTCAAGAGGAAACACCTGTTTAGACTGAACAACCTTCCGTGGAACAGCCAATTCGTAGGTCAGGGATAGTGTCTCGCCAACCTGAGAGGTATTATGGCCTTGTCATTGAGAATGACAATGAGTTGTCATTCATTGATGATGACGACCCTATGACCTATAATGAGACTATGAGTAATATTGACTCAGAGAGATGGCAGAGTGCCATGAAATCCGAAATGGAATCTATGTATGCCAACCAAGTATGGACTTTGGTTGAAGCACTAGAGGATGTAAAGCCTATTGGGTGCAAATGGGTATACAAAAGAAAGATTTGAGCAGATGGCCAGGTGGAGACCTATAAGGCTAGGCTCGTGGAAAAAGGATTCAGACAAAGGCAAGGGATTGACTTTGATGAAACTTTTTCGCCTGTAGCCTTGTTGAAATTAATTCGGATTTTGCTTACGATTGCTGCTTACTACGACTATGAGATCTGGCAAATGGATGTCAAAACGGCCTTTCTCAATGGGAAACTTGATGAGGAAGTGTATATGACACAGCCAGAGGGTTTGTTTCCAAAGGGAATGAACACCTAGTGTGTATGTAATAACCCCAATTTTTGGAATTTTTGAAACACGGATGAATAGTAACATTTGCTGATGATGTTGATTAAGGAAAATTATCAGACCACGCTATATAGGAGTACTATTATGGAAATTCTAAGATCGTATTAGTATTCCATAAAGTAAATGAGTGTATGTAAAGATTGTCAGAATCCAAATTCGAACACTTTGATTTTTTCCGAAAACCCACCAGATACAGAAATAATTGAGTATAAGGTAACATGATAAAAAGGATTTAAATTCAAGGATTTTAAGAGAGGATCATAAAAAGGAATATAAAATATTGAGAAAGGTTTAGGGGAAACCCAAGTAATAAGATCCCGGGTATGATCCCTCAAACGATAAACGAGAATGAAAGTTAAGCGAACCGTATAACAGATAAGCGGTCATTAGCTAAGTAATTAGGGGTTAATCAAAGAGGTTAGTGGATGATAATGTCATCACACCACAAGGAGAAGACATGCGGCAAATGGATGACATAAGTAGGGTGATGTAAGCATGACTAGCAAGATATTTGTTTAGATTGATTTGTGGCCAAGTATTCTAACCTTAGTTAAAACAAGGTTAAAAATAACTAAGCTAACAAACGCCACACAAAATCAAGGAAGCATTTTCACTCCCATTTCCTCTCTTTTTTGCTTCGGCTTTTCATGGAAAAAGCAAGGAAGAGATTTTCAAAACCCTAGCTCCACTCCATCAAAAATTAAGAGGTTAGTCTCTATAGCTCTTATATATCATAACTAAGAAGAGCAAGTAGTTTGAGTGCTTGAATCCAAGGTTTGCTAGCTCAAATAAATCATTTTAGTTTAGGGTGAATAGTAACTTTCAAGAACAAACTTTTGATTCTTGATTTTATTTGTAAGGTCAAGGTAGCTTAAGCATAGATCAAGGCTTCCATGGGCATTCCAAGGATCTTTCATTGATTAGAAGCTTCAAGAAGGTATAAAAACTTCAAACCCTAAGCTTTACTTTGAATTTTTAGGAGTGGTTTTGATTGTTATAGTATATGAGAAGCATGGTGTTTGTGTGTTTCAAGTTTGGTTGGGTTTGTAATGATTTGGATGATTGAATCTTGTTTATAGTTAATGAACCTTAGTATGGTTAGTAGCTTTTGTTTGTGATTGAATGAGTTGGATAAAACATGAAGTAATGGACTGATGTAGTGAGGTTTGGATGGATTTTGGTTGTAATGTTGGTTGTAAGTTGTTTTGTGATTGATTTGGAGTAGTATAAACTTTGGTAATCGCGTAAACATAGCCGTCGTAATGCCCGATTTACCTTAGACTGTTTTGTTCTTAACTTCAGGACCCGTGAACTCACTGTAAGATTCTGACCATTGCCATTGTTAGATAGTTCATGTTACGAGCTTCGTTTTGATATGTGGTTCGCTTGAATCCGATGTACGGTTTAGGAGAAACGATTGTTTTAAGTAACGCTGTTTCGCGAACGAACCATTACCCCTCGCCTTACTTTGAAACCTTGGTTAAGGCCCTTAAATGACTAATTGGAGTATGAAACAATTATGTAAAGTGGATTAGGAAGTTGATAGAGTACTCGCGAAAGAATCGCCTTAAAATTCTTAATGGTTAATTTATTAAAAATGGTGGAGCTGAGGGTACTCGAACGACTTATGTGATTCGCTAAGCGTATGAGTGACCATAAGCGAACGTTAAGGTTCAATCGGTTAAAGTCTAGTTTCTTAAGCGACCGGGGTTTAATTCCGACTTATGCTGTTGTTCATAGGTTATCGGACCCACTCTAAGCTTAAGTCTATCCGGGAACACTCAGGCAAGTTTTCTACCCGTTATACTATTATTGTAATGTATATATGTAAATGCATTATCTTGTGATAAGTGCATGATTGTTATTAGCAAATCTTGCGATATATTGGAGCATGCTGATATGGTACGTATGCATGGCTGTTTCGTAATCTTGATATCTAATTGTTGATTCAAATACTTACAAGTTGCATAATACCTATGCTAGAGATAAACAGTAGTTGTGTATGCCCTTAGTATAGGGGACCCAAATGTGAACATTTTCTAAACCGGTAGTCGATGTTCCCGAGTATAATATATATATATATATAGTTTTCAAAACTATTAATCGAATAAGGTTTATTCGATAACTTTATTTTACTTAATGAATATTATTTTGAATATTCATTCGAGGACTTATGACTCCGCTTATTTTATTAAATAATATTCTTTATTTTATTAAATAATAATATTTCGATAATCAAACTTATTTTTGATTATTCAAATAAAGATCGTACTTTCGTATAAGTATATCTTTGGTTAATTATTATTATTCATTTCAAGTATGAATTTTAAAACTTCTACTTCAACTATTTTTATAAAGATTATCATTTATGGGAATATTATTTAAACAATAATATTCATATATTTTCTAATATATTGAGACTGATTTATTTTATTAAATCAGCATTACTCCAAACATTCTTAGAAATGTTTTCGAGTCTTCAAAATGATTTTAAAAGTTAGAGCGGGTCACAAAACTCGTTTTAGATTTAAGATCTTCCTTTCGAAGGGGATTTAAATACTCGCTTAAAAATCTGAGGGATCCGGCTCCGACCCAGCCTTATTTATTGGCCCAAATGGCCCGGAAGTTCCGCTAAGACGGTCCATTCCTTAGGAGTTCAACGTTCGGTTGATAAGTAAATCCGACTGTTCTCCTCTACATGTAGAAAATGGTGGGGTTGCACTACTGCGACTGATCATCGTGAGTGGTCTTCCTGGCACGGCAAACTCCCGTAATGAGTTCATCATCCAATTAGATATTTCTGCAACACTACCCAGAGCACTTCGATAGAAAGGCTACGGCTGGGCGATTGTTGAGTGTTGGCAGGGTCGAGTTTTCAAAATGCTGTTTTCATCAAATGAAGTATCTCGTAACTTCATTTCATTTTGATGATATTTCAAAGATTGATTCTATACAGGTTTTGCCGTGTAGCTTCATCTATGGGATGAACTATTTATACCTTGAACGGTGGTAGTTCAAGTAGTGGTTGGAAAAAGATATAATTATATTAGAGTATCTTGTAACTTCATCTTTTCAACTTATATCTAGTTAATGATTATCTTATGAATGACAAAGGTTTTCAGAAAAACGTTGAGACAAGGTTAGATATATGAGATCACTTTGCAACGATATTTTTATACAGTTATAAACTCGAACTCTGTGTATATTATACATGTCAGGGTATTTCAAAGATTGTGAAAAGTATATATGTATATATATACTGAATATTTTGCGACTTGTTCGCATTAAGATATCAACTTGGTTCATTTCTTCTTGACCAAGACTTTCATGAGTACTATGAGAATGCTCATATATTGTTAATTATTATATATATTATTTCGGTGGGCTTGTAGCTTACCCTTGCTTTCTTCTTTCATCATACAACAACAGATAGACAAGATGAACAGGACCAAGCTTTCAAGTGGTTAGGAAACGTTCCACAGTTTTCTGAAAGCGTTGATGCCGTGTAGCTGAGGTAGGATCTACCAATAGGATAGACTTTCGACTTTTGATGTACCAGACTTATGTATATTTATGAATTGTAATAATGGCAAAGAATATGTAAATTTATTCAGAAACCCTTTTGAGGTGTACTGGCTTATAACTGTGGAATAAAATGACTTGTGTTATTTTTGGTATTCATCTCTGAGACTATAACTTGTGGCGTGTGTGTGTATATTGTGGGGTCACAGTACGCAGTAGTTGGTTGTTTATTAAGATTAAGTGTTACAGTGTAAGCTACTACAAACCATATATGGATTAAAGCAAGCTTCTCGTAGATCGAATATCCGTTTTGATGAGACAATCAAAGAGTTTGGTTTTATCAAAAACGTAGATGAACCATATGTCTACAAGAAGGTTAGTGGGAGTGCGGTAACATTTCTTATACTGTATGTGGATGACATACTTCTTATAGGAAATGATATACCGATGCTACAATCAGTCAAAGTGTGGCTATCGAATAACTTCACTATGAAGAACTTGGGAGAAGCATCCAACATTCTCGGTATGAAGATCTATAGAGATAGATCTAGAAGAATGATAGGTCTTACCCAGGGTACATATATTGAGAAAGTGCTTAAAAGGTTTAGCATGGAAAATTCTAAGAGAGGTCTCATATCGATGAGCCATGAAGTATCCCTTTCCAAAAGGATGTCTCCTAAGACACCTGAGGAAAGAGAGCGTATGAGTAAGATTCCTTATACTTCAGCAATAGGATCTATCATGTATGCGATGTTATGTACTAGACCTGATGTTGCTTACTCAATTAGTGTGACAAGCAGATATCAGTCCGATCCAGGAGAAGACCACTGGAAAGCAGTGATGAACATCCTTAAGTACTTGCGAAGGACTAAGGATATTTTTCTTGTTTTTGGTGGAACTGAGTTGAAAATAGAGGGTTATACTGACTCTAATTTCAATCAAAAAGTGATGATAGCAAATCCATGTCAGGGTACGTGTTTACTCTGAATGGTGGTGCGATTAGTTGGAAGAGTTCCAAATAGTCTATAACGGCTGACTCCACAGCGAAAGCAGAGTATATAGCTGTAAGTGAAGCTGCAAAAGAAGCCGTTTGGATGAGAAAATTTGTTTCTGAGTTGGGAGTTGTTCCTAGCATTGAGGAGCCTATTGTGTTGTATTGTGATAACAACGCAACAATAGCACAAGCCAAGGAACCTAGGTCTCATAAAAATTCCAAACATGTTTTGCGACGCTTTCATTTGATTAGGGAAATCATTGAAAGAGGATATTTCAATATTGAGAGAGTTGACACACATAACAACGTAGCAGACCCACTCACAAAGTCATTTTCTCAGATTCACTTTGATCGTC
Source organism: Apium graveolens (assembly GCF_009905375.1). NCBI lineage: Eukaryota > Viridiplantae > Streptophyta > Magnoliopsida > Apiales > Apiaceae > Apium > Apium graveolens. Next base: position 101,907,934 of record NC_133652.1, read on the forward strand.
ATAAAGAGAAGTTGGGTATTAGATACCAGGGTGATTGGCTTTAGTTCAACTGGGAGATTGAAAGTGTTTGTTCTAAATCCAATCATGTATGATGAGTTAGGAAGAACTTTCTTGTATTCTTATTTGATTTCATTAATATTAATAAAAGACTTTTTTTGGTTTTATTATGGGCGTTATCTATTTAAAGTGTTTTGAATAAGATGTTCCATAGTTTAGAGTAAAGCTTATAGAATTATAATGAGATTGTAATAATGAGATTTAGAAGATGATAACTTTAGACTTAAACAGTTCCTAATCATTGGATAACTAATCGAAAGTTAGTGAATCCGCAAAGATTGGTGCATACTATGCTTGCTCCCTTCAGGAGGATGTCTGTTCTCATAGGAATTTTGTGGTGACATTATAGCTAGTATGTAGGTGCTTATTAGGGAATAAGTTCACTGAACATGACTCGATAACTTGGAATACCAATGGAGATTACTCAAGTGTCAATAGTTATTCACTGAGTGATAGTTGTACAAGTGTCCTTAGACTTGAGATCGTTAAAGTTATCTTGTAAATAATGAACTGTGCTTTGGTTTAGTCCTTAGTCTCAAGGACATCCATTAGGTCTATTCTGGGCATAGGGATTTGTGTATGGAGATAGTTGTTAGGACGAAAACACGCGTTAATAACACACGCAAGTATACGTGTTCGCAAGTAATATAGAATACTTTCTAGTTTGTTCCCACAGAGACTCAGACTAATTATGTTCAATTAAACTCACTCACCAATGTATGATTACTTCTCAATGTTAAGACAATAACACTTAGATTTGATTAACTAATTATTAACTACAATTAACTATGAGAATTAAACACTTAATTAACACTTGAATTAAAAATATTAAAACATTTATGAGATCACAACTTCATTACTACTTCCTTCAATAGTCATTGTTATTACCCTTAGCATGCAACAGTGATGATATTAATCGAATAACACGAAACTGATAAAAGCCAACTTTCATTGTACAATACCATTCTACCAAGCATCCACAATTAAGATAGAAGTTGAATAGGCATTAATTATGTTGAGTCCCTATATGTCTACAGAAATTGACAACATAACGATTTAAGCACAAGTTATTCCTTTTGATTACATAGGGCGAATAAAATGGTTAGAGTTACCCACTAATCATGCATACTCTTACATGAACCTATGCTAGCATGGCAAGTTCTAAATATCAAGATCCACCGTCGCTTCATAAGAGATTAACACCCTATCTTATATGTTCGCGATGCACATAAGACGAATACGCACAACCAATACTAGATATCATACAATCATCACACACTAAGGTATTAAACAACTAACTAAAGAATTCCATACTAAATCCGTTACGACCCCATGATCACGATTAGCCCATGGTAGCACTCATCGTCATCATGGGTTCATATGAAAACATGATAATAACACACGAGAATAATAACTAAAACTACTTATATTAAACCAGAGTACGTCACAAGAGTAAATAGGTTCAAAGTAAAGAAAACTAGCATCCAACGTTACAACGAAATAAAGAATCACAAGAAAATATGCTTCATCTTCGTTGCGGTGTGCTAAAACAGTCTTCTTCCTTATCTCCTTGCTCTTTGATTAATACTACGATCCAACCTTTTTGAAACGTCTCTAAAATCTACTTATATAGGAGTCCCATAAAGCCCATCTAACTCAGAAGTTGGAAATCAAACTGAAATAAGAGTCTAAAATATTAATTCTGAAAATGTCGACCCTACGCGGCCGCTCAGCATTCCTGATCGGGCGCTCAGCTACCTGAGCGGTCGCTCAGCAGAGTTGAGTGGGCGCTCAGACCCCTACTGGAAACTGATCTGTTTTTTCCCGTTTCTTCGCTGCAATCTGCTCCTATCTTTCCACTTGCAATGCTAAACACATGCCAAGGCTTATTATTGATGAAATCTCTTCCGAAATGTAATTAATACCCTGAATTGCACAAACACTAGAAAAATGCATCAAATACACAAAATACTTGATTTCAAGACACCAATTCAAGCTATTATAAGACATTCTAAGTGGCATAAAATGCCACTTATCACACCCCCAAACTTAAATCGATGCTTGTCCTCAAGCGTCACAGACTCAAAAACAAAACGAAAATATGCATGAATGCAATCTATATGAAATACAGCGATCCCCCTTACTACGACCAAACCAACCAACTTACGACATCTCAACAAATGCAATTAGGCGAATTAAGATCAATCAAATCATGTAACCTAACATACAGCCAGAAACGTGGTGTATACAAATGCTTAACAGATATGCTTTGAAACTAGATCAATTATCATAACTCGACTATCCTCAAGGCAATTGCATGATTATACGAAGAATAAAAATTCTAGGCACAAAATGACTTATAACACTTCAAGATTTCTGGAGCTTATTACGGAATCATGCTTTTTATTTATAACAACAAATTCTTATTTGACCGTGCAATGAGTGAGGTCCATAAAAGACTTATACAATGGTATCCATGTAGCGAGCGTTAGCGGATCCCAGACTATAAAAGCCTTAGGTCACTAAGCACAAAGTCCCCTAAGAACTTAATAACTCAAATACCAAAGAGCCCACTCGTGATCAGCTATGCATTAACTCTTTATATTCTTTTCTTTTCTTTTCTTCTTTTCTATTTTTTTCTCTTTTTTTTTCAAACTTTCTGAGCAAGTGCGTTTCGCTCCATCTTGCTCAACCCTAGACTACTCGCATAAAAATACGAGCCGGCTACTAGCCATTTGACACCTAGCCACAATTAGCAATGAATTCCATTTTTCACTCCATTTTTTTCTTTTCATACCTTTTATCACTAAGAACCTATTATAAAATTCTAAGCATAATCAATAGATTAACCTCGAAAACCATCAAACCATAACAACAATCTAGTCCTTAAGCATTCTCTAAGACTTAGTGAAATTATAAATGTTTCTAGCATGCATATCAACCTACACGACTCAACATCACTTTAACGCTATCACTACACTCGCATCAACATCACAAATTAATTGGTAAATCAGCGCAAAAGGGATCATGGTATATGCATGAGCTACATTACATGATAAATAAAGCTATAAATAAAAAAAACTATATGGCAACAAATATGCAATTATATGAACTAAACTATCATGAATATGCAACTATACGACTTACACACAAAATATTCCTTAACTACCACCCCCAAACTTAAAATCTTCACTGTCCCCAGTGAAAAGGAACACAGGGTATACCTACTCGGAGAAATCATCATCATCATCACCCTCAGAGGGTGGTGTATCAGGAGGCGGATATGCAGAGTCCTCACCAAAAACTGGCCACTGGATGTCAGCTCCAAGGCCTCGAAAAGCAGTCCCAAGTGCAAGGGTGAGCTCCTGAGCAAACCTACTTTGTGTCTGGTACATAACATCCATCCTCCTCGACAGCCTCCTATACTGGGCATTAGCCATACCAGCACCCTCCTGAGCTCTAGAAGAACCAGCCTCATCTCGCCTTGGCCTCTCCACGGTAGCACCTCGTGCTGGACGCCCTCTTGGAAGACGATAACCCAGCCCATGCTCCTCGGGCTCACCACCGGTCCACTCCTGCATCGCATGCAGAGTCCCAGAATCAATAGGAGCGGCCGATAACTGCAACTGCTCATGAGACGGCCACTGAACTCCCACTGCTCGGCAAAGCTTTGTAATCGTGGATGCATAAGGGATGTTCATGTGCTTAGCTCCCCTCAAAAACTTCAGAATTCCTTGGTAGATGAACTCACCAAGGTCCACATAGTACTCCTCATTCAAAATTCCCCATAACAAATGTGCTCTCTCAACTGTGACCTCATGTGCATGTGAAGTAGGCAGAATATTAGCGCAAATAAATGCATTCCATGCACGGGCATACCTGTTCATCACAATTTCCGAAAAATGGTGATACTCGTTAGTCCCAGTCTTGAAGGTCCAAACTGTGCCCGGCCTACAGAGAGTAGCATAAATCAAGTCCAAGTCAAAATCCTCAGCAGTCTTCTCATTCCAATTCTCCTCCGTGGGCTTCCCCTGTCACTGCACAATCACACGGCGAATCGCCGCAGGGTGATAATCCACCGTCATCCCCCGAACCATAGAATACCCATTCTTCTCAGCCTTCACATTCGCATAGAACTCGCGAACTACGCTCATCGGAACTGCTTCAGGAGACTCACAAAAAGCAATCAACCCTTCTCAGCAATCATAGGCAACAACTCACCATCCCTCCCCGATGGTAAGAACCCCCTCTCCTTCAAAATCGGCTTATTCAGAAGCCTAGTATACTCCTCCTCAGCAGCCCTATCATTCAAACAAGTCCTTGCAACAGTACCCCTCGAATAATCAGCAGTAGGGACAGTGCTGCTGTTATCGATAGTCCTGGATCTCTTGGGTGCCATCGAAATTGAGTAAAAGTGTTTAAGATTTGTGTTTTTGGATTTGGGAGAGAGTTTAAGGTTTGAAAGTGTATGGGGAGTATATGGAATAGGTGTATGTATATGTAGGGTAGGGATTAGGGTAAAATTTGATTAGGAGTGGGTTTGAGGGTTAAAACACATGGGATAATGGGGAAATAGGTCGTGGGTAATGGGTTGTCTTTTGTTTTTTTATTTTTCAAATTTTTTTGGATTTTTATTGGACTTAAAAAAATTTCTCCCAGTCGGCCCCTGAGTCGCTCAGCAGAGCTGAGCGAGCGCTCAGCTTGCTAAGTGGTCGCTCCGCAGAGCTGAGCGGGCGCTCAGGGGTCTTCTGGAATTTTTTTTCCTTGCCCTGTTTTTCTGATTTTTTTGTGGTTTTGGATAGGTTACTAACTTCTAAGGGTTCCTGTAACAACAAATCATGGGTTGCCTCCCACGAAGCGCTTCTTTTTCGTCATTAGCTTGATGTAGCGTACCTTACTCAAGTTGACAATAAAACGACACTAACCACTTCCCGGTTTACCATGTCCCCATAGTAGTGCTTCAAACGCTGGCCATTAACCTTGAATGCTTGGTCCAGATCATTCTCAAAAATCTCCACCGCTCCATGTGGAAACACAGTTTTGACAATAAAAGGTCCAGACCACCTTGATTTCAACTTCCCAGGAAAAAGTCGGAGACGAGAGTTGAATAAAATAACTTGCTGCCCCGACACAAATAACTTAGGATGAAGCTTCATGTCGTGCCACCTTTTCACTTTTTTCTTGTACATTTTTTGTTCTCGTACGCTTGGAGTCGAAATTCATCAAGTTCATTAAGCTGAAGCATTCGCTTCTTTCCAGCTGCATCTAGATCCAGGTTCAACTTCTTCAATGCCCAATAGGCCTTATGCTCAAGCTCCGCAGGTAAATGACATCCCTTACCATACACAAGTTGAAACGGGGACATCCCAAGTGGGGTCTTATATATTGTTCTGTAAGCCCAAACAGCTTCATCAAGCTTTAAAGACCAATCCTTCCTTGATGGACAAACAACCTTCTCTAAAATGTGCTTGATCTCTCTGTTAGACACTTCTACTTGACCATTTGTTTGCGGATGATAAGCAGTAGCAACACGATGATTCACATTATAATGCTGCATCACAGAAGTAAACTTACGGTTGCAAAAATGCGACCCTTCATCACTTATGATTACTCGTGGCATTCCAAACCTTGTGAAAATCTGCTTATGAAGAAAGTTCAACACTGCCTTTTCATCATTCGTCGGTAGAGCTTTGACTTCTACCCATTTTGAGACATAATCGACTGCCAGCAAGATGTACTGATTATTGCAGGACGAGATAAAAGGTCCCATAAAATCGATTCCCCAAACATCAAAGACCTCGACTTCAAGCATCACATTTAACGGCATCTCATCCTTTCTCGTAAGATTTCCCACTCTTTGGCAAAGATCACACCTTAAAACGAACTGATGAGCATCCTTAAACAAATTAGGCCAGAAAAAACCCGCTTGCCGAATACGAGCTGCCATCTTCTCACCACCATAATGTCCACCATAAACTATGGAGTGGCAGTCTCGTAATATCCCCCCCCCCCCGTTTCACTGAATGGGATACATCTCCTGATGATCTGGTCAGCTCCCTGTCTAAACAAATACGGTTCATCCCACATATACCACTTCACCTCATGCAAAAACTTCTTCTTTTGAGCTGTGGTCAAACTAGGAGGCATTATATTAATGACAAGATAATTCACAATATCTGCGAACTATGGCTCTTCCTCCTGAACTGCGAACAACTGCTCATCTAGAAAAGATTTGTTGATCAATGTCTTATTATGGGAAGTAGACTCGTGATTCTCCAATCTAGAGAGATGGTCAGCTACTTGATTCTCAATACCTTTTCGATCCTTGATCTCTAACTCAAATTCCTGTAGCAAGAGCACCCAACGAATGAGTCTAGGCTTCGAATCCTTCTTGGAAACCAAATAACGAATTACCGCATGATCAGTAAACACTGTCACCTTTGTCCCCAGCAAATAAGATTGAAATTTTTCGAAACCAAAAACTATAGCCAAGAGCTCTTTCTCAGTAGTGGTGTAGTTCATTTGGGCCCCATTTAAGGTCTTGCTAGCATAGTAGACCACATGAAAAAGATTATTCTTGTGCTGCCCAAGAACTGCGCCCACCGCATAATCACTTGCATCACACATCATCTCAAAAGGCTATGTCCAATCAGGTACTGTAATAACTGATGCAGTTATCAAACTCTTCTTAAGAGTCTCGAATGCCGTCAAGAAGTCATCATCAAATTTAAAAGGCACATCCTTCTCAAGCAAGTTGCACAACGGCTTAGATATCTTCGAAAAGTCCTTGATGAAATGCCGATAAAAACCCGCATGACCAAGAAAACTACGGATTCCTTTCACAGAAACAGGTGGTGGAAGATTTTCAATGACTCCCACCTTGGCTTTGTCCACCTCAAGACCCTTGCTAGAGACCTTATGCCCAAGAATAATGCCTTCACGCACCATAAAATGATATTTTTCCCAATTGAGCACCAAATTAGTTTCCACACACCTTTTGAGTACTGCACGAAGATTATTCAAACATTCATCATACGAATGTCCAAAGACGGAGAAGTCGTCCATGAACACCTCGACATTATTTCCAATCATGTTAGAGAATATAGCCATCATACATCTCTAAAAAGTGGCCGGTGCGCCACATAACCCAAAGGAAACTCTGCAAAAAGTAAATGTGCCAAATGGACAAGTGAAGGTAGTCTTTTCTTGATCCTCTGGTGCAATACAGATCTGATTATACCCCGAATAGCCATCCAAAAAACAATAATACTCATGACCGGCCAACCTGTCAAGCATCTGATCAATAAATGGAGAAGGGAAGTGATCCTTCCTTGTGGCCTTGTTCAACTTTCTGTAATCCATGCATACTCTCCATCCTATGACTGTTCTCGTGGGGATGAGCTTGTTCTTCTTATTTGCTACCAGAGTGATACCTCCTTTCTTAGGTACACATTGCACGGGGCTCACCCAAGAACTTTCAGAAATAGGATAAATGATTCCTGCATCCAGCCACTTCAGAATTTCTTTCTTCACCACTTCTTTCATGATAGGATTAAGTCTGCGCTGTTGCTCAACAGTCGGCTTACTACCCTCCTCTAGCAGAATCATATGCATGCAGTATGAAGGGCTGATCCCTTTGATGTCTGCTATAGTCCATTCGATAGCCGATTTGAATTCTCTCAAGATCCTTAAGAGCTTGTCCTCCTCACTACCTGAAAGGTCAGATGCAATAATAACAGGTAAAGTAGATGCATCACCTAAAAAAGCATACCTCAAGTGTTCAAGCAATGGTTTAAGCTCCAAGGTAGGTGCTTCCTCAATAGATGGTTTGAGCTTTCCTTCAGCATTTTTGAGGTCAGAAGTACCAAGAGATTTAAATGGCATGTCTAGCTTTCGCCTCCAGGGAGAAGCATTTAGATATTGTAGTTGTTCATTGCCATTCTCATCATCACTGTCAAAATCCCCCACTAAGGCCTTCTCTAATGCATCAGACATTAGCATATGATCAAATTCTGAAGTAACCGCAGAATCAATCAAATCCACTTTTAAGCACTCCTTATCTTCTGTAGGGAATTTCATTACTTTGAATACATTGAATGTCACATCCTGATCCTGCACCCGTATTGTAAGTTCACCTTTCTGCACATCTATCAAGGTACGGCCTGTAGCCAAGAAAGGTCTCCCCAAGATTATGGGAATCTTATTATCTTCCTCGAAATCCAGAATAACAAAGTCTGCAGGAAAAAAGAGCTTATCCACCTTTACTAGCACATCCTCCACTATGCCTCGTGGGTAAGTAATAGAACGATCAGCCAATTATAGAGACATGTATGTGGGCTTTGGATCAGGCAAATTCAACTTTTTAAAGATCGACAACGGCATCAGATTGATGCTTGCTGCCAAATCATAAAGGCACTTGTCAAAAGACAACTTGCCAATGGTGCAAGGAATGGTGAAGCTACCTGGATCTTTAAGCTTTGGAGGTAACTTTTATTGCAGCACGGCACAGCATTCTTCTGTTAGAACAACGGTCTCAAGGTCATCCAGTTTCACCTTCCTTGAAAGAATACTCTTCATAAATTTCGCATAACTAGGCATTTGCTCCAGAGCCTCAGCGAAAGGTATATTGATGTGAAGTTTCTTGAACACCTCCAGAAACTTACCGAACTGCTTATCCAGCTTTTGTTGTTGCAATTTCTTAGGGAAAGGTGGTGAAGGATAGAGCTTTTTCTCCCCTGTATTACCCTCAGGCAGAGTGTGTTCAACAATAGTCTTCCTTGGTTCCGCCGCTTTCTCCTTTTGCTTAGCTTCTTCATTACCAGCTTCAACTTCCCCTTCTTTTGCTTTTTCAGCATCAACAACTTTTCCAGACCTTAAGGTAATAGCCTTGACTTGCTCTTTAGCTTCCTTCCTTCCTGGCACTTCGGTATCATTGGGAAGTGTGCCAGGTTGACGATTGAGCACTGTATTGGCTATTTGTCCGATTTGATTTTCCAAGGTCTTGATAGAAACCGCCTGACTTTTGCACAACAGCTTAAGTTCCTCAAAATCAGCACTAGAGGGTGGAGCTGCACCTCCTTGTTGAGGATATGATTTCCTTTGAGAATAATGTTGTGGTTGCTGGAATCCAGGTAGATTGAACTGTTTACTTACGCCTTGCTGATATGGTTGCTGAATAGCATTCTGATTATTATTCCAGCTGAAATTTGGATGATTTCTGTTGTTAGGATGATAAGTAGCTGGCACAGGCTGCTATTGTCACTGATAATTGTTCACATACTGAACAGATTCGTTAACAAGAGAACACTGATCCGTAGCATGAGAACCTACACAAAGCTCACAGACCATAGCTATCTGATTGACCCCATAGGTGGCTAGAGAGTCAACCTTCATAGACAGCGCTTGGAGCTGCTCTGCAATAGCTGTAGCTGCATTGACTTCCAGAATAACTGCTACCTTCCCAGGCATCATCCTTTGAGTTGGGTTTTGATGCTCATTTGCAGCCATAGTCTCAATAAGATTATAAGCCTCAGTATAGCTTTTGGCCCACAGGGCGCCTCCAGCTGCTGCATCGAGCATGGGCCGAAATTGGGCCCCCAAACCATTTTAGAAACCAGTGATCACCATCCAATCAGGCATTCCATGATGTGGACACTTTCTCAACATCTCCTTGTAGTGCTCCCAAGCTTCACACATAGATTCTGTAGGTTGCTGCACAAACTGAGTAAGAGCACTCCTCATAGCAGCAATCTTCGCCATTGGATAAAACTTCACCAGAAACTTTTACGCTAGATCTTGCCAAGTAGTGATAGACCCAGCTGGTTCAGAATGTAACCAGTCCTTAGCTTTATCCCTTAGATAGAATGGGAAAAGCCTCATCTTGATAGCCTCATCAGTCACACCATTATATTTGAAAGTACTGCAGATCTCGACAAAATTCCTTATGTGTATGTTGGGGTCTTCAGTCGTAGCACCTCCGAAAGAAACAGAATTCTGCACCATCTGAATAGTGCCTGGCTTGATTTCAAAGGTGTTAGCCTGAATGGCCGGATGAAGAATGCTGGACTGAATGTCATCAATTTTAGGCCGAGAAAAATCCATAAGAGCTGGATCTGCCGGAACAATACGATCACCCATGATTAATGGTTCTTTCTGCTCACTTCCGGAATCCGAATCTTCAAAATCTATCTTCTCCAGAATATCAAGAACTTCGTTTGTCTCCTCAGTCGTATCTAAAGTCCTCTTGCGAGTACGAGAACGAGTTTGCATAAATGCTCGCTAAAGTACCTGAAACACAACCGGAAACAATAAGTAACACATCTTAATCACTGAGTCCTAATGACCAATGATGGTAAGTACATAAACTACACAAATACGCCGAGTCCCCGGCAGCGGCGCCAAAAACTTGTTAGGGCGAAAACACACGCTAATAACACACGCAAGTATACGCGTTCACAAGTAATAAGAATACTTTCTAGTTCGTTCCCATTGAGACTCAAACTAATTATGTTCAATTAAACTCACTCACCAATGTATGATTACTTCTCAATGTTAAGACAATAACACTTAGATTTGATTAACTAATTATTAACTACAATTAACTACGAGAATTAAACACTTAATTAACACTTGAATTAACAATATTAAAACACTCATGAGATCACAACTTCATTACTACTTCCTTCAATAGTCATTGTTATTACCCTTAGCATGCAACAGTGATGATATTGATCAAATAACACGAAACTGATAAAAGCCAACTTTCATTGTACTAATACCATTCTACCAAGCATCCACAATTAAGATAGAAGTTGAATAGGCATTAATTATGTTGAGTCCCGATATGTCTACAGAAATTGACAACATAACGATTTAAGCACAAGTTATTCCTTTTGATTACACAGGGCGAATAAAACGGTTAGAGTTACCCACTAATCATGCATACTCTTACATGAACCTATGCTAGCATGGCAAGTTCTAAATCTCAACATCCACCATCGCTTCATAAGAGATTAACACCCTATCTTATATGTTCGCGATGCACATAAGACGAATACGCACAACTAATACTAGATATCATACAATCATCACACACTAAGGTATTAAACAACTAACTAAAGAATTCCATGTTAAATCCGTTATGACCCCATGATCACGATTAGCCCATGATAGCACTCATCGTCATCATGGGTTCATATGAAAACATGATAATAACACACGAGAATAATAACTAAAACTACTTATATTAAACCAGAGTACGTCACAAGAGTAAATAGGTTCAAAGTAAAGAAAACTAGCCTCCAACGTTACAACGAAATAAAGAATCACAAGAAAATATGCTTCCTCTTCGTTGCGGTGTGCTAAAACGGTCTTCTTCCTTATCTCCTTGCTCTTCGATTAATACTACGATCCAACCTTTTTGAAACATTTCTGAAATCTACTTATATAGGAGTCCCATAAAGCCCATCTAACTCAGAAGTTGGAAGTCAAACAGAAATAGGAGTCTAAAATATTAATTCTAAAATTCCGACCCTGCGCGGCCGCTCAGCATTCCTGAGCGGGCGCTCAGCTACCTGAGCGGGCGCTCAGCCCTTACTGGAAACTGATATGTTTTTCTCCCATTTCTTCGCTGCAATCTGCTCATATCATCCCACTTGCAATGCTAAACACATGCCAAGGCTTATTATTGATGAAATCTCTTCCGAAATGTAATTAATACCCTGAAATGCACAAACACTAGAATAACACATCAAATACACAAAATACTTGATTTCAAGACACCAATTCAAGCTATTATAAGACGTTCTAAGTGGTATAAAATGCCACTTATCAATAGTTAACGTCAATAGAGGATCTACCCCTTCTAGTATAGGAAGAGAATATCCTACGTTATTCTTAGTATGCGAGTTCTGGAATCTCTGTATGAAATTAGAAATGAGTTTCAAATTTGCATTAATATGAACTTTGCATTATGACTAAGAAATCATATATTTAAATTTGATAGGCCTGCCACGAGATCCATGCCTTGTATTTAATCAGGATATTGTAAGGGTAGAAGGAATTTATTGTACAGTAACTAGTCACTGACGGATTCTTGGTATTCTAAGAAGTGAATTCATATTATCCGGATAGTCGCGATATGTTGAGAAGCATCACTCATGATGTAGAATAAATATAATTAATCAGTTAATTATATTTAATAAATTTTAGAATTTATATAAATAATTGTTAGGTCCCGAATTATCGTAGAAGGGGGGTTGAATACGATAATCATTAAATTAAAAATTCTTTCGAATCTTTAGCGGATAAAATATTTAGTGCTCGATTAGTGGTTTCATGTTCTTGAGAGGAATAGTGTTTGGAACGAGAAATACAAGGAACATAAGATATTCGGGGAAATATATATTTGTATATAAATCCTCGAGGGCGTCGCTACACTCCGGTAAATAAATTAACCGGCTACAATCTAAGAACAACAAAGTTCCTAGCTACTATAATGATTTACAAATCAAATCCTATATAATGATCTAGCTTTTATTTGTACTAGGATTTAATTACCGGGTAACAATTATAATGCCCCTAAGAATATATAAGAGTTAAATCGGGCATTTTAACGTTACTCCGGTGAGAAGTTAAACGGATATACAAATAGCTTGAGCTTCTCTGTAAATCAATGCTGCCATTTTCACTTCTCTTTTGGGAGAGAAGATGAACAGAAAAATAATGAATGGCTATTCTTTCTGCTGCAATTATGTAGTCTTTTATCCAATAATGTGTGGCTGAGGAGAGAGGAGCTCTGTGGCGACAGGTGCAACTTTTCAGTGGCGACAGGGGGAGGAGCTTACCTTAGTATATTTATGTGTCTTTGTGGCGACACTAGGGGGGGACATTTGTCTGTGGCGACAACTACACCACTTAGTACAAGTATGTGTACTTAATTGTTCTCAACAAACACAAAAACCTTGTACCCGTTTGTTTTCTTTTGATTATTTTTCTTTTCTTTTTCTTTTTGTTTTCTTTTTGTTTTTTTTTGTTTTCTCTTTTTTTTCTTTTTCTATTTTTCTTTTTTTTTTATTTTCTATTTCTTTTTAAGTGTAAATTGTAATTAAATTAATTTATAAAATAAACTTAAATATAACTTATATAAATAAACTAATTTAGATTTATAAAATAAACTTATTTAAATTTAATAAAATAAATTATTTTAAGTTTATTAAATAAATTACATTAAAGTCCATTAAATAAATTAATTTAATTTACCAATTAAACTTTGAGTTTCGCCAGTCCCCTGAGCTGTTTAGTTGTATACCCCGCGCACCTCTTCTCGTACTTTAACATATAAATATTCAATCCAAGTATGTTCCTCAACTTAACAATTCTTCTATAAATAATAACCAGATTCCTTTCACGAGCTGTTGACGCCTGGTGCAACTGGTCTGGTTCACAGACGACTAACCCCGATTCAGGTCTTCGTATTATAACCTTGATTACATTGTTAAGCTTGCCTCAACTTTATTGCTTCAGACACTGACTGTCAATAAACAATTGTACTTTCGGTGGAATCCTTTATGGTACTCTTAGACAATGTCTTCATTAACCTCTGTCTATACCCTGTCTTCAATTCTTCAGATTCCTATGCTTCGAACACTGTCTATTCTTCAATCAATGCCAATACACTGAAATCTTCCGGTAGCACTTGTATACTGAATCTTCAACATTTCTGAAACCCTGAAAGTCTTTAACGTTTGTTCTTCACTGAGGCATGATCATATTAATAAACTTCTTTCAGTGACCTGTAGACAGACTTTAGGCCTTCTTCTAATCTTCAGATTCTTTGTATTTGCCTTATATTCATTCTTCCTGATTTCTTGTGTAGACATAGTATTATTAACCTGTCATATTCTAGTGTTGTTATCGTGTTGAGTTATTACGTAACTATTCATACAGCTACGCAGTCTCACCAACAATCTTCCCCTATTTGATTGTTAAACTTAACAAACAAATTAAATAGAGAGGATAACTCAACTAACAACTAGAAAAAGTAAAGTACCAGGACTTGTAAATAATGCTACTGGTTTTCTGGATCAAATACTGCATTTTCAGATTTCTTGAGTAACTGAAATGGAAGGTGCTTGTTCCTCTAGCACTGAAATGATCTTCAAGTAGTTTCATCTTCATTTCCTTGGTTCTTCAAATCTCTGCCAGATAATACTTCTCAGTCTTGAAGTAATCATCAGCAGCTTCTTTTGTACAACCACATTTCCTGTTGAGAAGCGCATATCTTTCTTGCTTCCCCCCTATGAGAATCAACTGCTTAAAGGAGATCACCTTCGTTTACCACCTCTCCCGTACAATAGGATCCGTAGATTAAAAACCAATGGTACTTCCCTTTTGGAAAACAACTTCTCCCCTTATGAAGAATAGTGATAAACCAAACCACTTCTTCTGATCACTAGAAAATCACCTTGTGTTTACCACCTCTCCCGTACAATAGGATCCGTAGCTACAAACAACAATGGTGTGGTGTAGTGTACATATGCTTTACCTTTTTCCTCCTTCCTGCTATCTCTCCCCCTTAGTTGAGGAATCCTCCAAACTATTATATAAGCTTTTATCTCCCCCTTAGAGAAGGAATGTATGCTGTCATCTGAAGGAGTTCTCATATTTTACTTGGTTGGAAAAGAAATAACAAGTCAGAGTCTGATCAACCATGTCCCTTTAAATGCTGCAAGTATGACTTCACTGTTGATCATCGTGTTAACCAATCTTCCCAAGTCCTTATACCTCCCAAATGTGAGATCACCAAGTGTTACCAATTGTGAGCTCCCAAAGGTCCCAAAGTATTCTAATCTAATCTGTAAATGTTAGGTCCCTAAGAGTTGGGTTCCAATCATAAACAGATTCGAGACCCAAAGTATCAAGAACCATGTTTAGGGATAGGGAATGGGATATGGTTTTTGTCTTTCTTCCTCACTATGAGTGTGTGATTCTATTTTGTGTACCTCACAAGTGTTTCACTCTTCTCTCTACTCGTGTTTACACTCATTCTCACAAGTGTATCACTCCTCTCATAGCTCCAAAATTCAGCTGTACCTGCAAGGAAAATCACCTTAGCCATCCTTAAGGAGGTCACATGTGGTGCAATGGGAGTTCGCAAATCCCCATCCTTGTTAGACTCGTCAGATGAATCTGAGTTATAATCTACAAGTTGCTAGTTTCCCTTTTAGGGTTCCAGATTTGAACTCTGGGAAGGTAAACAATTATCCAAAGAATTTAGCATAAAGATCAAAGTTTCCTTCTAATGTCTGTGAAGACATTTCCTTGTGACTCATCAGGTAATATCTGAATCATTGTCAACAAGTTGCCGATCAACACCTTTGTCAGATCCACTATCCGCAGATACATCCAGGTTTATTAGTCCTGGGGAGGTAGACACTGACCACTGACATATGGCTATTGGATCAGTATCCTCTCCTAACACCTGTAAAGGCAATTGGTCTATTAAAGAACCTTGAACAATCGAATCTGACCGTAAAATGTTGAAACTCTTGTTTCCGTCAACTCATCCTTTGTGTGTGTAACCTTTCCTTGTGCATCAAGAATTGTTTATGTTTGAGGTGGTGACACTACATCGGATACCCTGGCCGACAGGAGAATTTCAATAGACGCACCCTGTTGAGAGGATGAATCTAGTAACTGTTTTTGTGCCTTTTCAGCCATTACATCTTTTTGAGAAGATGTATGCAGGCTAGTAGTTGTCTCGGTTTAAATACTACTCATCTTTGTAAGAGACAGAGCTGCTGGGTTGACTTCAGAACCTTCCTTATGTGGTGCACTAAGGCACTTTCTTCCTCACGCTCATTCATACTTCATTTTAGTGATAAGAGAGTGTTGGTTCATTCTGTTTCTGTGTTTGTCTTTACAGTCTGGGATAGAAGTTGTGGGTTTTCAACCTCATGACTATCAATGAAAGAATGCCGTTGGAGGCTGAACCTGCATCACAGAGCATATGGCAATATAGAGATAAAATGCACTTAAGATCTATAATGAATGAAAATTATGCATTTAATCTTTTGGGAGAAATGATGTACAATAGTGATTTCAAAAGATTTTAATGAAATAAGCAATCACCACTGTAGAAAGAAGTTTGATTTTTCCCTTAAAACTGTTCGAGTGCACAAGTCTATTTTTATGCCTAAAAAGATAAATGATTTGATATGACACAAACTGATGACCTAGCTGTAATAACCCCAAAATTTTGAACTTTTTGTAACCCTTATGAATAGTGTTTTTGCTGATATTTCTGAACAAGAAAACTTTTCATGCCACACTATGTAGGGGTTCTTATATAGATATTCTGAGATTTTATTGGTACTCTATATGATATATAAGTGTATGTAAAGATCGTCAGAATCCAAATCCGAACACTTTGATTTTTCCCGGAAATCCACCAGAAATCGAAAGAATTGAGTATAAGGTAACAGGATAAAAAGGATTTAAATTCAAGGATTTTAATAGAGGATCATGAAAAGGAATATAATGTATTGAGAAAGGTTAAGGGAACCTAAGTAATATGATCCCGGGTATGATCCCTCAAACGATAAACGAGAATGAAAGTTAAGCGAACCGTATAACAGATTAGCGGTCATTAGCCAAGTAATTAGAAGCTAATCAAAGAGGTTAGTGATGATGAGGTCATCAAACCAATAAGAAGAGGGCAAGTAAGGGATGATGACATAACAAGGTGACATAAGCATGACATAAGGGGGAAGGAGGTGTGGTTGATTTAAAACCACACAAAGTTCATGGTTAAAAAGGTAATTAACCAAAATCAAGCTAAAAACAACCAACCAACAATCATATAAGTAGCTCCTTATACAAAGATTTAATCTATTCAAATCTTGTCTTGTAGTCTCATCTAGGTGATGAACTGTTGAAAGCTCCTTATACCTTGAACAGTGGTAGTTCAAGTAGCTTTATAAATGATATAAGTATAGTGAAGTATTTGGTAACTTCATCCCTTGTTTTTGCTTATATCCAGTAAGTAATTATCATACACCTGATAAAGGATTTTAGTAAGTTATCCATTTAGATACTTGCATTATTGTTTACACTATATATTATCTTGCAAGCTGTAATGCTCACTCTTGCTTTATTTCTTCATCACACAACAACAGTTAGGAAAGATGGCCAAACTCAAGCAGACCCAGCGCAAGAGCGTGGGAAGCCCCCACGCATTCCCGTTGAGATCATAGCTGCTATAGCTGCAGAGGTAGATCTATCTGTAGATCAGACCTTCTACTTTTGGGAACCAAATTTTGTATAATTATAACTTGTGGCAGATAATGGCAATTAACTGTAAACTTATCAAGTAATCATTTTGGGTTGTAATAACTTTTAAATTGTGGATTCAAGGACTTGTACTTATTTCAATTTCATCTATGAGACTATAACGGGTTGTGGTGTGTGTTAGTGTAGGGGTCACATCATGAGGTTATTTATTAATTAAGTTAAGTGATATTGTGGAGAGAAAGACCGTGACGACCCGGATCTGGGGGTGTTACAGAAATGGTATCAGAGCTAAGCGTTATAAACCTCAGAGATGATGCGACGATATAATAATAAACTCACAAAGATAATAAGAACTCTTGCCAAGTTCATGGTCGGACTACTTAAAGTAGCGCTGACAGTTAAAACCCTTACGGGAACCCTTATAAGTATCATGATAGTAACTTAGCTCGTTTAATGTATAGGCACATGAGATAGAGGACCCTGAGATGTTCGAGTGTGAGCATGATGAGGCACTGCTAGATGACGAGGATCAGGAGGAGCCTGAGATGGAGGAGGATGAGGAGGACCCCTCAGAGGAGTCAGAGACAGAGGTCATTGCTATTTCAGATGAGGAGGACTCAGATGAGGTCCCAGTAGCTGAGGAGCGTGTCGGAGCTATGGTAGTGTACACTGGTACCCCTTTACCCACACTCCCGGTGGTCAGAGCTCCTACCCCTCCACCACTATCTTGGAGCCCCTATGTTGATAGCTCAGAGACCCATACTCCCGAGCCTAGGCAGACCGAGGAGGCACCCCCAGCGGCTCCGGATTCACCACCTCTCGACCCTGCCCATAGGCAGTCTTTGTTAGCCCACGGCTATGTTCATGATGTACTGAGGACCCGAGTGGTTGTTGCTGAGGCCCGACTGGATGAGGCCAGGAGGGAGTTGGATGCGGAGAGGGCGGGTAGGCGTACCCGAGCTTATGAGACTAGGGCTGCTATACCCCGATCCTTGAGGAGGGAGCTGACGGGGATAGAGCTCACGTCCCGAGCGAGACTCAGATCGCTCCAGGGGGACATGCATGGTACGATCTCCAGGCGACAGGCCGACTATATCTTCCGTCGTGCGATGGAAAGGGTATGGGAGCTGACCCGCTCCGGTGTGTGATTCAGGACCGGCGATGGGATAGTCTAGTTGTCTAGTTAGTCGAGGCCTTAGTAAGAGCCAATTTTCCGGGATAGTTGACTTGTATATAGCATCCCTTTTTCTGACTAGACAGATAGACTCTTGTGTATCACTTTTGGGCAGATGGCTGTAGCACTGTTGTACTTTTGACCAGATCAAACTATGTATTTCTCGCATTATGTATATATTTGTTTCCTTTCAGTTCAGTTCCTTAGTGACGAGATCACTGTTTTTATCATTGTTATTACTGCACTTCTTATTAGAACTGTCATAATATAATAGAATTGCGAGATACATTCCTCCCATTATAGAACTGTGCAAGGCACAATGTTGTGTATGATTGTGACCTAACATTAAATTTCCCAAATATTTATCAGTATCATGCCGCCAAGAAAGATTGGAACTAGGGCGAACCCTGGATCTGAGGACCAGGGAAGCCATAACCAGGACGATAGGAACCAGGAACACAGTGAAGAGGAAGATGAGGATTATGCTGAACAGGATGACTCCCTGTAAGAGGAGGATGAAACATATGATGTTGAGGGATTTGAGATAGAGGCTGAAGAAGGAGAAACTGAGGTTGAGCAACCAGTACCAAACCCAGGCATGGATCCCATGGGCCAGTTCATGCAATTACTAAGGCAGAACTTGGAACGTCAACCCAACCCACCCCCTCAAGGAAATAACAATGATGTGGCAAACTCTTTCAGGGCTTTCAAGTCCCTTAAGCCCCCTGAGTTCCACGGATCAGCTGACCCAGTTGAGGCAAGGGCATGGCTAAAGTAAATGGAGAAATCCTTTGAGATTCTGAGTACCGATGAGGCACAGAAGACTGTATTTGCTACCTACCTTCTGAAAGGAGAGGCCAACTACTGGTGGGAGGCCAAGAAAAACATGGAGACAGATGCTATCATAACCTGGGAGAGGTTCAACCAGTTGTTTTTGGGAAAGTATTTCCCGAGGTTTATGGAGAACCAGATGGAGCTCAAGTTCTTGGAGCTAAAGCAGAATAACTTATCCGTAGCAGAGTACGAAGCAAAATTTACTGAGTTATCAAGGTTTGTTCCGGAGTTTGTGAGCACCGAGGAAAAGAAAGCTAGGAGGTTTCAGCAGGGACTGAAACCGTGGATTCAGAATAGGGTGGCAATCCTTGAGCTTAATGATTATGCCACTCCGGTGCAAAAGGCAATAATTGTAGAAGCCGGAAGTGAACAGATGCAGAAAGAAAGAGAGAAGAAGGGAATAAAGAGGAAAAGTATGAGCATGGGTGGAGGTTCCGCAGGAGGGAGCTTCCCAACTAGATTTAATCGAGGAGCAGTGTCCCTACCGGGAAAGAGTATTGGGTTTAAGCGGCCAATGGGTGTGAATATGAGCCAGAGCGGCCAAAAGTCAGGAAGGTCCTATTCCAACCAGTCTCGACCCCCATTACCAGCCTGTAACACTTGTGGTAGGATGCATTCTGGGCAATGTAAGGGGAAGCCAGTAACCTGCTTTAAGTGTGGTCGAGAGGATCACTATTCTAACAAGTGTACTTCGCAACCCCCTAGTGTCAGCCTGACCACCATCTGTTATCAGTGTGGAAGACCAGGCCACATGAGGAGGGAATGCCCAGGGAATAAACCAGCAGCTTCAGGAGCAAGAAGGGCTGCTTCTAATAAGCCACCTACTACGAGGACTTTCAACATGACAGTCCAGGATGCTATGAAAGACTCAGATGTCATAGCAGGTACCCTTTCTCTAAATTCAGCTAGTGCAAATGTTTTAGTTGATTCGGGAGCAACTAAATCTTTTAAATCAAGAGACTTTGCGCGTAAATTAAGACTTAAGGCTGAACCCTTGATAGAACCCTTACAAGTAGAAATAGCCAATCATGAAGTTATTCCTGTTAACAAGATTCACCCCGCCTGTGAGTTAGGCATAGGGGAACAATATTTTAGTGTTGATCTGATTCCTTTTAAATTAGGGGAGTTCGATGTAATTTTGGGAATGGACTGGCTATCTAGCAATGATGCTCAGATAGAATGTAAGGGGAAGAAAGTTAAGTTAAATATCCCAGGAAAGAAAGAAGTCATATTTAGAGGAAAGAGGCAGACGCAGAAATTTTTGACTATGGCCCAGGCCAAAAGGATGCTATGAAAAGGAAACGAGGCTTACCTAGCTTATGTGGTAGACACGCAGAAGGAGGTGCCCAACTTACAAGATATTCCGGTAGTCAACGAATTTGAAGATATATTCCCACAAGACCTTCCGGGATTACCACCCGATAGAGTGATTGAATTTGCTATTGAGTTGGCTCCAGGGACGGCGCCAGTTTCAAAGGCACCTTACCGGTTAGCCCCATTAGAAATGAAGTAATTAGCTACCCAATTGCAGGAACTCTTGGATAAGGGTATGATCAGACCCAGTGTGTCTCCGTTGGGAGCACCAGTGTTATTTGTTAAGAAAAAGGATGGGAGCATGAGGCTGTGCATCGACTATCGAGAGTTTAACAAGCTAACCATAAAGAACAGGTACCCGCTAACTATAATAGACGATCTGTTCGACCAGCTAAAGGATGCTGTTTATTTTTCCAAGATTGACCTGAGAACTGGATATCACCAGCTAAAGATTAAACCGGAAGATATTTCCAAGACCGCGTTCCGTACCAGGTATGGGCACTATGAGTTCTTGGTAATGTCCTTTGGATTAACCAACGCCCCAGCGGCTTTCATGGATTTAATGAACAGAGTATTTAAGAAGTACTTGGACAAGTGTGTGATAGTTTTTATCGATGATATTTTAATCTACTCAAGGACTGAGGCAGAACATGCAGAGCATTTGGGGATAGCTCTAGGAATACTCAGAGAGGAACAGTTATTTTCCAAATTCTCGAAGTGTGAATTCTGGCGGAATGAAGTACAATTTTTAGGTCATGTGATCAATAAGGAAGGAGTATTGGTCGACCCCTCCAAAATAGAGGCGGTCTCAAATTGGGAAAGGCCAACCACACCCACAGAGGTAAGGAGTTTCATAGGATTGGCCGGCTACTATCGTAGATTTGTACAGGACTTTGCGAAGATCGCAGCCCCTTTGACACGACTTACTCGTAAGACAGAGAAGTTTGAATGGACGGAAAAATGCGAGAACAGTTTTCAGGAATTAAAGAAAAGGTTGGTAACGGCCCCGGTGTTGGCATTGTCAGACGGAAAAGGAGATTTTATGATATATAGTGACGCGTCGCACAAAGGATTAGGGTGTGTGCTTATGCAGCACGGTAAAGTGATTGCGTATGCATCGAGACAACTGAAGGAATACGAGATTAGATATCCTACTCATGACCTTGAGCTCACGGCAATAGTTTTTGCCCTAAAAATTTGGAGGCACTACTTGTATGGAGAGAAGTGCGAGATTTTCACAGACCATAAGAGCCTCAAGTACATATTTATGCAGAAAGAGCTCAACATGCGCCAGAGGAGATGGTTAGAGCTAATCAAGGACTATGATTGTGAGATTCTCTATCATCCGGGGAAAGCCAATGTGGTGGCTGATGCCCTTAGTAGAAAGGAAAGACTCAGAATGATAACGACTTCGGAAGAATTGATAAAGGATTTCGAGAAAATGGAAATAGAAGTAAAGGTAACCGGAACCGGAACTGAAAAGCTGTTTGAGATCTCGATGCAGCCAGAGTTATTGGAAAAGATTAGATTGTGCCAAGAGAAAGTAATGAATGAAGGCAGAGAATCAATGACTGGAGAATAGATCCATACTGAGAGAGATAATAAAGGGATAATGAGGTACTCCTACCGGATTTGGGTTCCGAACGTTCAAGAACTTAAAGATGAGATTTTGGATGAAAGCCATAGTTCAAGGTATTCCATTCACCCGGGAAACACCAAGATGTATAGGGATTTGAAGGAGTATTACTGGTGGCCCAACATGAAGAGGGACGTAGCAGAATGGGTAAGCAAATGTTTGACTTGCCAAAGAGTAAAGGCAGAGCACCAGAGACCCAGTGGACTTTTACGACCCCTGGAGATTCCCGAATGGAAATGAGAACAGATAGCCATGGATTTTGTTGTCGGTTTACCAAAGACGAAAGCCAACCATGATGCCATATGGGTGATTATAGACCGACTGACAAAGTCAGCTCATTTCATTCCTATCAATGAGAGATACACAGTCGATAGACTGGTGGACATTTACCTTAAGGAAATAGTGACGCGACATGGAGTCCCAGCGTCCATTGTCTCAGACCGAGACCCCAGGTTCAACTCCAGATTTTGGAAGAGCTTTCAAGAATGTGCGGGGACCAAGTTAAATATGAGTACCGCGTACCATCCCCAGACGGATGGGCAGAGTGAAAGGACCATCCAGACACTAGAGGATATGTTGAGAGTCTGCGCAATAGACTTTAAAGGAAGTTGGGATGATCACTTGCCGTTGATCGAGTTTTCTTATAACAATAGCTTTCATGCTAGCATCGGAATGCCGCCTTATGAGGCCCTGTACGGAAGAAGGTGTCGATCTCCCTTATACTGGGATGAAGTAGGAGAGCGGAAGATGCTCGGACCCGAAGTGGTCCAAAGGACCAAAGACATAGTGGATCTCATCAGAGGACGGCCGGTAGCAGCCCAAGACAAACAGAAGAAATATGCAGACCTAGCCCGAAAGGACAAGGAGTATGAAGTAGGGGACTTAGTACTACTAAAAGTATCCCCTTGGAAGGGGTTAATGAGATTCGGAAAGAAAGGAAAACTAAGCCCAAGATACATTGGACCTTTCGAGATACTAAGACGGATTGGGAAGTTGGCTTACGAGCTAGCCTTACCCCCGAACCTACAACAAGTTCATAATGTGTTCCATGTGTCAATGCTAAGGAAGTATCATCGGGATGCCAGACACATAGTGGAGTACGAGCATGTGGATATGCAACCAGATCTGACTTACGTGGAGAAACCAGTAAAGATTATGGATAAGAAGGAGCAGGTGCTTCGGAACAAAGTGATCAAGCTAGTCAGAGTGCTATGGCAGAATCATAATGTGGAAGAATCAACTTGGGAACTAGAGAGCGCAATGCTAGAAAAGTACCCCCAATTGTTTTCTATTTGATTCCGGGACGGAATCCTTATAAGGAGGGGAGACTGTAATAACCCCAAAATTTTGAACTTTTTGTAACCCTTATGAATAGTGTTTTTGCTGATATTTCTGAACAAGAAAACTTTTCATGCCACACTATGTAGGGGTTCTTATATGGATATTCTGAGATTTTATTGGTACTCTATATGATATATAAGTGTATGTAAAGATCGTCAGAATCCAAATCCGAACACTTTGATTTTTCCCGGAAATCCACCAGAAATCGAAAGAATTGAGTATAAGATAACAGGATAAAACGGATTTAAATTCAAGGATTTTAATAGAGGATCATAAAAAGGAATATAATGTATTGATAAAGGTTAAGGGAACCTAAGTAATAAGATCCCGGGTATGATCCCTCAAACGATAAACGAGAACGAAAGTTAAGCGAACCGTATAACAGATCAGCGGTCATTAGCCAAGTAATTAGAAGCTAATCAAAGAGGTTAGTGATGATGAGGTCATCAAACCAATAAGAAGAGGGCAAGTAAGGGATGATGACATAACAAGGTGACATAAGCATGACATAAGGGGGAAGGAGGTGTGGTTGATTTAAAACCACACAAAGTTCATGGTTAAAAAGGTAATTAATCAAAATCAAGCTAAAAACAACCAACCAACAATCATTTCACCCAAAACACAAAATCATTTATTTCTTCAACCAATGAGCTATCGACTTTTTCTTCTTTTCAAAGAAAGAAAAATCAAAATCCTAGTTCCAAGCTTTGTTAAATCACAAGGTAATTATCCAAGACTCCTTATGCATAGTTATGGATATCCTATAAGTTTGAGCTCCTAAATCATTCACAATCTCTTCCTAAAAATCATGGAAGAAGATGGTGAATAGTGTTTTTCAAGAAGTAAATTTTTTGTTCTTGAAGTTTTGTTTAGATTAAGCTTGGATAAGGACTTTAAGGGTGATTCCAAGCCATTCTCTTAGATTTCCACTCTCCAAGGATGGTATAACCCCTCCAAACCCTAACTTTATTTGAATAATTAGGTTTAGTTTTGTTGTTATAATTCATGAGAGGTTTTCTAGTTGTAAATGTAGAGATTAGTTGATTTTGTGAAGTTTTTGGAGTGGTAGTTCTTGGATTGTTGATTAATGAACTTAAGTGTAGTTAAATTCAAGTTTAAGAATAAGTATAAATTGTTAATGTTGAGTTGTTGGGGCTATTATGATGTAGTATGGATGGAGTTTTGATTGGGTTGTGATTGTGGATTGATTATGGGTTGAATTGGAGTGTTTTAAATTTGGGTAATCGCGTAAACATAGCCGTCGTAATGTCTGATTTACTTTAGGCTGTTTTGTTCTTAACATTAGGACCCGAGAACTCCCTGCTAGGTTTTGATCATTGCCATGATTAGATAGTTCATGTTACGAGCTTCGTTTTGATATGTGGTTCGTTTGATTCCGATGTACGGTTTAGGAGAAACAGCCGTTTTAAGTAACGACGTTTCACGAACGAACCATTACCCCTCGCCTTACTTTGAAACATAGGTTAAAGACCTTAAAGGACTAATTGGAGTATGAAAAATTTAAGTAAAGTGTAATAGGCAGTTGGTAAGACACTCGCGGAAGAATCTCCTTAAAACTCGTAATGGTTAATTTATTAAAATGGTGGAGCCGAGGGTACTCGAGTGACTTAAGTGAATCGTTAAGCGCAAAGCGAGCGTTAGAGTCTAAATTGGTTAAAGTATAGATTCATAAGTGACTTTGGTTTAATTCCAACTTATATGTTGTTTATAGGTTACCAGACTCGTCCCAAGCCATTTGTAACCCCCAGTCGCTCAGGCAAGTTTTCTACCCGTATAACTGTTGTTGTGATGTATATGTGTATATGCATGATCTTGTGATAAATTAATCACTTAGGGTAAAGTCTAAGTAATTCGCATTCATGTCAAAAGCTCCATAATCTATCTTTATAAGATTATAATAAACAAAATTGTTTATTGATATATAATCTTAATAAGACTGACTATGCTACTAATTTCAAATTGTAGTGAACCTGTTAGATGTAGCAACTCATATATATCCACTAGAACTTAAAATCTCACAATTATCTATAATAAAATATTAACAATATATCATTGTCTGATACTTGTCAAGTACTTCCGATACCAATAATTATGTTGCATCCTATTTTAAATATTAAAATAAGATATCAATGAATTAAATACCAATTAATAATCAAAAAGACATCAGCATTTAATTTCATATATCATACAATTGTTAACTCCTAACAACTGTAATATCTCAAACAATATTGGTTCGATAAATAAAGCAATATTAACCAACATTGACCTGTTTGCAATCTTAGAAAAATATTCTAAGTTCTGTATACTTTAATCCATTGAGTATTGCATCTATTATCAAAGTGTTTAGGAATTTGCAAATAAGTATAAAAATTATTCTAACTTGACAACATATGGTTACTTTTAATAAAGCAAAATCTTCATTGACCATAGTTGTACTTCAAGAGATATTTTTACACTTTTTATATTAGTATAAGTGACTGAGGATAAACATTGATTACTTAGAGGAGTTCTAAGTAATGTCATAAATACTAATACTTCACAATTAGTTCATAGTTAAACTCTTAACTAAGTATCATTGACTTATATGAGTCAAGAATTAGCACACAACTAATCATGCTACAATCATGATTCTGATTTCAGTGAATTCTTGAGATATAAGCATCACTAAATTCACTAAAACTAAAATCTCATAATTAACTTATAACACATAAGTTATAATCAATATACTAGATATCAATTGTTGACAGATTTAGTTATAATCAATCATGCTGCTTATTTATTTTAAGTTAGTTTGAATTTTGGAGCAAATAAAATTATTGAATTGCTTCAAATTCCATAATCCAAACTACCCAAAATAAATAATAAATAAATACTAAATATCTATTAGTTAGATACTAGCACTTAAATATTTTCATAATTATCCTTGAATAATCACCAATAGGATATATGACTTATATAAATGGCAATCACTCTCTGGATAATTAGTAATTTTAGAAATACTTTCTAAGCATATAAAATATTGAGAGTTTTATACACATGACTTAGAAAATACTACTAAAAGTATCACTATTATTTTAATACAATTCAAACTATGAGCCTGATATAGAATGAAATTTTCTACAGTTGTGACTCCCCCAAATCCGGGGTCAGGATTGGGTGTCACTACACAACTTTTAAATAATAATAAAAACCTGTATAATAAAATAATTTACAGATAACCCCTCATATTCAGGATCGCTTACAGGTTATAGTATGAAATAAGAATCTAACCTTCTAAAATTTACATTGTCTAAATACAATTTCATTACCTCACTACTAATTTCCTTGTATTGACCACTCCAACATTTCCACATTTCTTCAGCTGGAATCTCACCACTTTTGCTGTCTACTAAAAGCTATTCACCTTGCCCTCATTTGATACTGAAAGAAATAAGAGTTCACAAAGCAAGAGTGAGCCAAAAATGCCCAGCAAGTATCATAAATGGTTTCCAGATATCAGATCAGAAAATTCCTGGAAACGATTATTGTATGATTTTAAAAATGACTTTACATATTTAAATAGTTGAGCGAACAAAATAGCGGCCCTCATTGGCCTTTAATCATAAATCGCGTTTTTCCGTAAAAGGACAGTAATCGTTTCAATAATTCATCCTTTTGAAATTTATAATTATGAATTATTTGGAAAGGAATGCCGTTAATGGAGATCAACAATAAATTAGAATGGACACTAAAAACTAACGTATGCACTATAACCTGCTGATTAGTCAGGATACAGTGCGGATCTATACCCAACTGCATAGACCCAACCGACATATGGGGTACCCAGGCAACTAGGGCCTAAGGGGCTGGTTCATCCCTGACTCATGGGATCCAGCTTATCACTGGTCCTAATAGTAACCGTCCAGCCCGTAGAGTATTTTGATATCAAATCATTTTGATATCAAATCATTTTGATTTCAAAATATCCCAAATTAGGGTTCGCAAATAACCCGAACGAATGGGTATTTGCTCAAGAGAGCAATTGAATTATAGGAACAATAATGAAAAGAACTGGCATAATAAGAGTAATTGCAGCAAAATATAAAACAGTTAACTATTCTGAACTTAGAATAGGAGCGAATAAATATTTGCAGTATTTAAAGAGAAAGGTTAGGAATACTTGCAGTATTTAAAAGAAAGTTCGGGAATACTTGCCTCAATTGATAATCTACTGATTTTTAACTAGCTGCCGTAACACTCAGTCCTGTTGCATCTGCATTTCACTTGACAGGCTACTTGACTTTTCTTATCATTTACCCTCTTAGGTTTATCTTTATTCTGAATCCACTCGTTTCAGTACTACACACAATCAGGCTTTACTTCTACAATCTCTATCTGGCTTTGAACGTCTCGCACTATGTGCATCTATCATAAATAATGCTATTCAATGAACTGACAATATATAATTGACTAGTCTATACACTTATCCCTATCGTCTACCCGCCCGATAATAATATATAAGAATCACATCTCATTCAGATAACGTTTAAAAGACATGCTGACTCATTATTCACATAATACGTACACATAGGGCAGGTAATCATATTATCCACAAAACACATAATCACGTAATTCATGTAGCACATAAGTTGAATCGACAAAAGATAGGTCTTAATATGTTTATAATTGAAATCAGGTCAAAAAGAATATTTTATCGATCAATAACCGACTAAGAATAATTCCTCAAACAAACACCTTTTTTATACAAAAGAATTTAGGTCTCGAAAATATTTTTAAAAGAAGCAGAATATTTTTCTGAGTCTAGAGGCGTTCGTTTCGTATTAAACGGACGAACGGTTGATTTATTATGAATTTTTGAACATTTTTCGGAATTAAAACGGTCTCCGAATCATTTAATAATTAAATATTTGGCTTCGAACACCCGAATTTGACTTCAAAATAATTATCGAGCCTTGAAAATAATTTAAATTAATATTTTAAAGCTCGATACTATTTTTCAGAATTTTTAAATCAATTTTAAATAATTAAATATAATTAAATAATCAATTAAAATTAATTAATAACTAATTAAATTAATTAATCAATTAATATTTAAATTAATTGACCAATTAAATAATTAATTATCAACTAAAATTAATTAACTAAATAATTTGGATTTATTTTTGGAATTAAAATAAATTTTCAGAATTAAAAATAATGATTTTCGAAATTTTAAATAATAAAAACCATTTGTTGAAAATAAAATAAAAAAATATAATTTTTGAAAGTTTTGGAAACAGAAATATCATTTTTGTAAATTTTTAAAACCACAGGGACTGATTTATAAGATTCTGCAAACTAGGAGGGTAAAGTGGTAATTACACCATCTTCTTCCTCCTTCTCCCGACTCCGGCGGCCGGCAGCCATAGCCACCGCCTGGAGCATTTCCGGCCATCGGAAAATAAACAAGCAAAGCCCGGTTTTGGGTAAAAACGACTCGATTTCTGCTGGTTTTCAGGCCGAAATCAGTCTACACTAACCCAGCAACACAGACTGAACAACAGGGAAGCAAAACGACTCCTGGATCGTTGTCTCCGGCCGGTAACAACCATTAAAGCCGGCGACAATAACAAAATCCGGCGAGGTCCAATTTCAGTCAATACTCAACCAAAAATCACTATTCCAGTGTCAAAATAAAGCCAAGAACGATTACAAACTATTCATATCATCACAAACAATCAAAAACCACTAAATCATAAATCCCCAAATTTCGACATAAACCCTAATTTAAGGAATTAACAAATTACCTATCGTTCGAATTATCTGATGGCATAAACAGAAAGAGCATAAAAATCTGAACATTTTGGTTACTCATACTTCAAAAACGGAGGTCTGCATCACCCTCAAATTTGAGTTTGATTCTCAGAATTCTTCAAGAACACCAAGAACACATATTCAAATAATTTTTAGAAAATCAAACCTTAATTTCTATATGATATTGAACTCTATTTTTGAAGTATAATATATGAAATTGACCAGAAAAACATGCTCTACAACATGGAATCATCAAAACACTCAAATAATCAAGTCTGCAAAAATTCATATTTTATTCACTAAATAATTCGAATTTATATAATTAAATAAGAAAATAACCTTGATTTCTGGGCAAAACCTGATGATTGATTCAGAAAGAAGATTTCGAGAGCTTCGTTTTGATATGTTGCACGCCCGAATCGGAGTTCGATAACGCCTTCGTTCGTACGATTGATTCTTAGGAACATATCGGTTTTCTAGGGTTTTCTCTGTATTTACGGTATTTTTAACTGGTTGCAAATGAATAAACGAAATAAATGAAATAAGAAATTGGCTATTTATATTTACGGAATATTGGTTCATTCTGGATCGTTAAATTAGTTGCTTAGCCGCTAAGTAACTACAAAATGATCCAAAAATAGATTACTTAGCCGCTAAGTAACTATAAAAACGATACAATTTAATACCAGAATTGGATAATTATCAAAACCGGGTTTTTCATAAAACACCATATACGAAAATAATATAAAAATATCCCGTCTCTCTAGAATACGGGTTTTGTTGATTTATCGAAATGGTTATCGTATCGAAAATCTTGCACCGGGCCGCGCACGGGTCAAACCATAATCCGGATCGAAAAAGTCAAAACACGGAAAATGTCCGGAATTACCAGATTAGGTTAGGAAGGAGTTTTCGGAAGAGTTTCGGGTTGTAAAAACGTAAAAATGGTTGAAATCAGACGATTCCCGGCTTTATCAAATAATTTTATAATTTTTCAGAAAATAACTAATAATACATAAATCATTATAAAATCATATAACACTCCAAAAAATTACCATAAAAATATCTTAATTATATATATTTTATTCTGGACATATTAAAATTAATATACTCACATTTTATCATATACAAACATCCAAATATTATTATCAATCATCAGATAATTCACCAAAAATTCATATAATATTCACATAAAAATCATACATTGATATAAATAATTATACGATATTTACCGGATGTTACAACAGTCATAATTTAAATCAGTTAAAATAGTATTCAAACTTAATGCTATAATACTTAACTACCACAAATATATATGATATTGCAATCATGATAATCAAGATAGTAGCACTAAGTACGAGGTACTGGATTACTGATAAATTCACAAGTCCTTTAAATATTGAAGATTTAATACTTGTGAACTTATATGAAGAATTCCTTACAGATGGGATTTCCAGCTAATATGCAATGAATGATATCCCACACTTACAAACCAGTCTTGAAAAATTAACTTTATCAAGTGATTTAATAAATGTTTCTGTCAGTAACTCTTTAACTAAAAGACATGCTCTCGAATTAAATGATACCTGGTGTAAAGTTGCCTTGTCATAGAGTATTCCACAGTGTTGTTGGATTTTGGGTTGTTTTTTATCATAACAAGAAATCAATCTTCGTCCACGAAGTTGATAACTTCCTGAGATGCTTCTCATGTCACTTAATTTGACAGCTTCAAAGATGCTTCTCCTGTCTTTCTTTCAACCTGCGTAATCTATATCTATATAGCCAAACATGTTAAGCACAATATCTTTAGGGTACTTTACTCCAAGAGTTGGTAGTCCCTTAAGATATCTAATAATCTTGTTAATAGCTATAAGATTAGATTCTCTAGGATCTACTTAGAACCTTGCACTTTAGCATCTTGAGAACATTACATGTTGTCGATTAGCATTTGAGTAAAAGAGTGAGCTTGTCATACCTCTATAGCTTGTCATTATACCTGAGTTGCACTGATCAAGCTTTAGTGGTTTCTGTTGGTAAGTAGTCTTGGCAGGTTCAGAATCTCCTAAATTTTGCATCTTCAAAAGATCCTTAACTTACTTGTATTGCCATCATTCTTTTGGTTTACTTGTGCTCCTAAAAGAATTGTTCTTTTGGCTTGCTTGAGCTCCTAAAAGAATTATTCTAATCGCTTGCTTAAAGTAATCCCAAAAAGAATTATAACCTTCCCAACATGCTCCTCCATACCTACTCTGCAATTACTTAACAAATAATATTGTACAAGTTTTTATTAGTAGACCAACATATAACATTATCATTATATCAGAGCACATATATAACATTATGTTTATGTCTAGTGATAAGAGAGTTATTAATATGACGACTCTACTAGTTCATTTTAAACTGTAACTTCAGTTAGAGTGCCATACCATGTCCTTGATGATTTCTTGAGTAGTATACTAGTTCATACCAACCTGAAGTGAGCTTGTGAAGAAAAGATATACAGAGTCCAAATGATCTGCTATTGCAAAGTCCATGAACTGCTTTGCATTGACTTCCTCTTTTGACTCACCAACTAGGAGTACACTTGTACACATCTACTAGAGTCCAATTCCAAGTGTGAATGTGCATTAGGTGCCTGATATGTACTTATATCCTCAAATCTCGTCACTGGTGCTTTCTGTCAGATACTGCTTCCTGATAATAACCTAGCATCCAGTTTGGCCTTGTCCCTCGTAACAATGCCATTGTCATCCAGTTTTGACTTCTGGTTATCCTTGTACCAACTACATTGTTGTCATTTGGTTTGGATACCAGCTTCCCTACTATCTGTTTCCTGACTGATTGAGTTCATCTTATTTTGCAATCAGCCAATCAATCTGGATCTATCAGAGCTTCTGTAACTTTCTCAGTTTCTTCTTCAGATAGAAAACTAGAGAAATAAACATTCACATTCAGTAGCCCTGCTAATCATTACTCCACCATCTGGATCACTTAAGAACTAGACTCTGGGAATAATATTGACATCAAACCCTTTGTCTCAGCAGATATGTTCTTGTAGTGTCCTCTCGATTTTCAATGTGGTGTTGTGTCTGACTAGTTGATCCTTCTTTTGCTCTCCCTAAGCTGTTGCTGGGATTTCCTGAAAATCCTTACCCTCGCTGACTGGCTACATTGAAATAATGAGTTGTATTATACACTGTTACGACCGGCATTTTATGTAATATTATTTGTGAATTTGGTATAATGTTAAGTCAAATGAAAATATATTCAATGATTGTACGTTTGTGTGAGTGAAAATTTCTGCATTATAAATTTGCTTTGGGTAGTATATGATTTTTCAAAGCAAGAGTTTATTTAATTTCTTTATTTTTGATTTATAAGGAATATTCTAAGCTTTGGAAAAATCTTCTTTTAAAAGGCATTTTGTTCACAAATTTTGAAAATGATTTTATAAAGTCTCTAAAAATACAAGTTAATTTATGGTATAAATTTTATAATTTTTGAACTTGTATTTTATTTTATAAAAATAAATCATTATAAATTTTAGTTGTCATATTTATCAAATTACATGAATGACCTTGCATGCAAACTCTCTTCTATTTAATCAAAGGGCAAAGAAGACATTCTCAACCCCACTAACTCACATTTTGCTAACCAATTTACCCCTTTACCCTTGCATGCAAATCTACCTAACTATATTGGAGGGTTACTCTTGTAAAATCTCAAACCCACTCACATTATAGTCAAATCAATGCATAAAAACAAGTCCAAGAAGTGATCATCACCTCACTTCACCCCGCCACTTCACTCTCTTCTCCCTCCCTCCTCCCTCACCTCTCGGTTTTTCCCCTCCCCTCTCGGCAACCACCAAAACCGAGCCCCATCCCCTTCTTTCTTCAACTCTCACTCAAACAATCATCTTATATCCAAGTAATTTTACTCCCTATATGTTATTCTTATATATATTTCAAAAGTTTAGAGTGAAAAACCTATGTTTTGACCTTGCATGGTGATATTTTTGTTAAACTCAAAGTGAACCTCCTTGATTCTTGTGAATCTAAGGCTTTCACCATGAGATATAGTATCATAGGGTCAAGAATGGCTAGACATAAGAGTGTTACACTTATGAAATGTTGTTCTTACCCTAATCCATTCGGCCATGACTTGATAGGAGCCGAATGGATGGTGTTTTGTTGCCTTGTTACATTTTTGTGTATTTTGTGATGATAACGTGAATTTTATAGTAAAAGCTTGATAAAACCCTTTTGCATGCTAGTTGATCATTTAGTTGTAATCCATGTTAGACTTGCATGTTGAATTATGATAAAAATTTATTTGGAAATCATGTTGCTTTGGCTTGAAAGATCCGAAAGCATGCATGCATGTAAATCACTTTTGATTTTTTTTTGGAAGTTTTGATAATTTAGATTCATGTTGTTAGTGAGCCTTAATTTCAGTAGGAATAATGTATTAATATTGATTTATACTTCTTATTGCATGGTAATAATTCGTGGTTATCTATTATAAAAAATATATATATCTTGTTGCTTCAAGAGCATAAAGGTTTGTGATTTGTAAAGAGTAGTCTCTTTTGTTTTGCCATAGTTGCACCTTAGGTAAGGATGATCTCACCAAGGTTATTTTGAGAAAAAGGGAGTTAGTTCAGTAGAATACCATGTATAAGTCTTTGTTTAAGTTTTGAGTTGTTGTTAGATAGGTTTGTCAAGTCAAAGCCTTGGAAAAATGAGAGTTATAGTTTCTGCAGAAAAATCAGTTTAGTACCCTGAGGTTTAGAGTGAGTTTTGACCATGTCATTGATGTGCACTTTGAGGCCCAAGCTACCAGAAGTTAGTATGGGGAGTATATAATAGGTTTTAGGAGTTGGTTGGAGGTTTGCATGTCATTTGGTTAGTTGCACAAGTAGAATAACAAAATCTGTCCAGCAGGGGACAGTTTTGTTGCAACTTAGAAATAGGGATATTTGTCCATGTCATGTGTAGGCCCTCATTAGGCCCAATTGGGCCTTAATTAGAGGGTATATCAGAGAAGTTTTTCCAACCATATTTCATAGGATATGAGCTAGAACCATGTGTCACAAGATAATTCAAGTCAGGGCATTTTCTGCCCAGAAAAACAGGGGAACCTTGGACTTTTAGCTTAGGCCCAAGAAGGCCCAAGCCAGGCCTTTGAGCCACATCAAGCTTGTGAGATGCCCTTAGGTCAGGAGAGTCTTGTGTAAAAATTTTGAAGAAAAACTTGTAGTTTAAGAGTGTCTAATGCACTCAAGAAACCTTAGTTACCATTCTGAAATTTGCACAAGTGAGCACTTTCACTTATCACATAGCTTTAGAACACTTAGAAGAGAGTATTAGGTCGACCACCATAGTTGTAAGATAGTATAAGGTCAGTAGAGCAAAAGGCACAAGTGAGGGGCAATAGGTTTTGGATAATTTAGGAAAGGCACATTGAGTTAGGAAGCCCAAATTTGAAGACTTTGTTTAGTTAGCGACCAAGTGACTTAAGTGGTGAGTCGAGATCATCCAAGCCTAGTGTGGCATTATGGTGTATATGATGTTATTTGGTATTAATATACGATATGTGATTATGTGGCTACGTGTGTACATTTGAAAATATAATGGTGGATATGAATTAAGTGCGTATAGGCCTAAGTGCCATCCATGTTTAATTTCGGGTTGTAAATAGGTTAAGATGGTAAGAATATATTATAATGAGGATTATTATTATTTATGTATGATCTCGAGACGAGGGAAAACTTGCCATAAAAGTCGAGTGAAGCTCCAGTTGTTGCTCCTACCAGTCAGACCAGACCAGTCTATCTCAAGGCAAGTGATTCAACTTGACCTTCGTATTTACTGTAAACAGTTCATATATATATCGATGCAATTATCCTGAGTCATTTTGATATATTTAAATCAAGCGTATCTTTTGTTTATCTTTGAGTTACATAGAGATGCCATGAACCCTCGAGTACGTATTGCAAGTAGTTCAAAAGTCTTTCATGATAGTTTAATGCCATGATAAAATAGAGATTTGTTATAATACTTTATTGATCCTTTTGATTATCATGCTATTGATCCCTGAGAAATCTTGATATTGCACCCTGATGCTTTGATTCAACTCTTGAAATAACCTCGATAGAAACTTTATCTTGATACCTAAAGGCCAATCTTTTCTTAAATTCATTCATGATTGTTTGATAACCCTATCCTTACCCTAAAGCTTGATACCCTGTTATATCTTGAGCTGATGATCACTTTCTTTATATTTTAACACCTCTATCCTATTGGAACCAGTGATGCTTATCTTCTTGATGTTCTAATACCTATACCTTGTCTACAACCATTGCTTTAAGCCTAGTTTGGCATTACTCTTTCATATTATCCAATAGCCTTGCTCAATTTCCTTGTCAAAGTTCTTGTTTATGGAAACCTCTCAATTACCCTAATATAGTAAAGTCTAGTGGATCATGGCCCTGAGATTTAGTGTCATATTTCCAGTGTTTCAAGTTGATCTATAATCCCTTGATAAAAATGATTACAGTCGAAAGAGATTTTGTCATAAATCGGCATCAGTTTTTAAAATGATTAAAATGTGGATTTTTTAGTCCCAAAGGGGGATACATGTTTTCTTTGAATGGTGGATCTGGACTGAGACGCGAGTCCTTTCCACACTTATATTAGGCTTAAAAGTTGCCCAGGGATTCCCAATAATGTTTTAGAACCCAGCGAGGTTCGGGATTACTTCGCGGCTGATCACCGGCTGTAATCCGTAGCGTCATAAAATGATTTTGATTAAGAATGATTTTAAAATTGTTTTGATGCAAGCATAATGATGCCAACTCACATAAGTTTTATCTCTCGTTATCATTGATTATGTCTTTCCATTGTCATTCCTAAAGGTATATCTCGATTTATGTTTTGCGTTGTACTGTTAGCACTTGTTGAGCTTTTGGCTCACTTCTTGCTTTACCCTGATATTACAGCTAGCAGCTATGGTTAGATTCAAGCAGACTGCCCGTAAGACCTGTGATGCTGATGCTTATGTTCGAGCTCAGGTAGAATAAGTAATAATAGCTGTGAGGATTCGGTATTTGTAATCAGATGTAATAGCTGGTAGTGATGGGCTGTTCCAAACCCTAAACTGTAAGATCTTGGATTGGTTGTGTATCCTTCATTAAAATGATGTAATAGATATATTTATTTCGCTATTTAAGTTGGGGGTGTGACAGGTTTTGGTATCAGAGCTACGGTTTAGAGTCCCTAGACAGCCCAAATAGGTTATAGGATTTGTGTGTAGGTTATAGATATTATGCGAGAGAGTAGGTTAAGTAAATTATTATTAATACTCCTCTTATTGGTTGTCAGCAAAGGGCGCATTCCTCGTCATCCTCTGGGTCGGACGACACTATTGCTTTCTCCGTGTATGCTGAGTTGAGGCGCGAGTTCGACATGCTTCAGGGCAAGTACGACCGACTGATAGACCGACTGAAGAACGTGTATCCGGACAGCCGAAACTACGAAGGGAAGCCCAAGGAGCAGATGATTGCGAGACTTGAGACCTTGGTTCAGTACGTCAACACTAAGCTTGAGGAGATGCCAGCACACCGGGACCGTACCAGCCAGTATGGCATTCAGATGGTGGCGGATGAGCTCCAGAGCATTGTGAAGACGCTTCGAGAGGAAAAGACTACCAAGCCCCGTTTAGATGGAGTGGAGCCTTAGTTCTTTCCATTTACCTTTCATGTTGTTGTACTATCAGACTCTATGGAATCCCCAGTTGTTTCCGTCTTTCCTTTAAATAAGCCTGTTATTCCTAGAATCAGACTATGTCCCAATCCTATGTACTGTGACCTTTAAAAATTTCAATAACTATGTGCTATTGTTCCATTTGCTCTCAACTGTTATTTTATGTTTTTATCATCATATCTGCTTAATTTGGAAACTTGACCCCATATGTAAATGAGAATGCCATGCGATACCCTCGAATCATTTTATCATTCATATCTGTTATGACACAACTCTTATTTCAGGATCATGCCTCCCAAAAAGAAGAACCCAACAACCACCTTCACCACAGACCCAAACATTCTTCGACTACTGGAAACCTTGCAACAGCAAACCAATGCTATAGCTCAACAACAACTAACTCTTCAACAACGAATTGAAAACCAAGATAACCGTGAGCCACACCAACCACCTGAACCACCAGTACCACCTAGACAAATTGTCACTTTCAAAGCTTTTCAGAATGTGAATCCACCTGTATTTCATGATACCACTGATCCAGTGATAGCAAACACATGGATCAAGGAGATGGAAAGGGCTTTTGAGTTGGTACAGTTAGGAGACGATCAGAAGACGCCGTATGCCACTTACTTCTTGAAGGGAGAAGTCATCTATTGGTGGGAATCAGTAAAAGCTATGGAAGTCACTCAGCAGGTTTCTTGGGAGAGATTTAAGAAGTTATTTCTGGACAAGTATTACCCTAAGTACATGCAGAATCAGATGGAGCTAAAATTTCTTGAGTTAAAGCAAGGGAACATGACTGTACTGGAATATGAGAAGAAGTTCACTGAGTTGTCAAGGTTTGTGACAAAGTATACTAGCACTGAGGAAGAAAAAGCAAAGAAATTTCAGCAAGGATTGGAGCCTTGGATCAGAGATAGGGTGGCTATGTTTGAGCTTGAAACTTATGCGAGAGTAGTACAGAAAGCTGCTCTGATTGAGAATAATGGGATGCAGTCAAGGAAAGAGAGGGATAACAAGAAGAGGAAGGTTCCATTTTATGGAGAAAAGTCTGAAGCTGGAAGTTCGCAAGATCGGAATGTAAAGAGGATTGGTTTCCAGAAGGGCAGAAATTTTCAAAGGAAGGGAAATTTGGGCAAAAGGCAAGAATCAAAAGGGAACAATCAGGCAAGCCAAGGGCAAGTTGGAGAAAACAGGTTCCAGAGGCCAGAATGCAAGCACTGTGGAAGAAGGCACCCCGGAGTATGCAATAAGCTGAGTATGACCTGTTATAGGTGCAATCAGAAGGGACATTTGGCAAACGAGTGCAAGATGCCGAAGCCAGGAGTTACGTGTTACAAGTGTGGGAAGACTGGACACATGGCTAGGGAGTGTAAGGCAACAGGACCAGTCAGAGCTCTGATGAACGTGGCAAGTACCAGTGCAAGCGTGCCAGATGAGGTATTGGCATTACCTCCACCACCCGCACCAACCCCGCAAGCAACAGCAAGGACATTTGATCTAAAGATGAAAGATGCTGTTCAGAATTCTGAGGTGATAGCAGGTACACTTTTATTCAATAATGTCAAAGCTAAAGTATTGATTGATTCGGGAGCAACAAGATCTTTCATATCAGAATCTTTTGTTGATAAGCTCCAATGTGATAAAACGGTTATGAGTGAGGTAGTAAATGTGGTAATTGCGAACCAAGAGAAGATTCCTGTGAATCAATTTTGTCCAAAATGTGAGATTGATATTTCGGGATATAAGTTCTCAGCCGACTTGATACTCTTCAAGCTGGGAGAGTTTGATATAATTTTAGGAATGGATTGGTTAGGAGAGAATAGCGCTCAGATAAATTGTAAGACCAAGAGAGTGTAATTAAAGACGAAGAGTGGAGAGAAGGTAGTATTTAAGGGGCAGAGGCAAGAGCAACTATTTCTTACAATTATTCAGGCTAAGAAGTTACTTAGAAAAGGTTGTGAGTCGTTCCTAGCATATGTAGTGGATTCAGAGAGAGGCAGCCCCAGCATGGAAGATATTCCTATAGTTAATGAGTTCCCCGATGTGTTTCCCGACGAACAACCAGGCTTACCACCAGATCGACAAATTGAGTTCGAGATCAACCTTGCTTTAGGCACGGAACCAGTTTCAAAGGCTCCGTATAGGATGGCACCAGCAGAAATGAAAGAGTTGGCGAGCCAGCTACAAGAATTATTGGATAAGGGAGTGATACGACCAAGTACGTCGCCATGGGGAGCACCTGTTCTCTTTGTGAAGAAGAAAGATGGGAGTATGCGTCTATGCATAGATTACCGGGAGTTGAATAAAGTAACGATCAAGAACCGCTACCCGCTACCAAGGATAGATGACCTTTTTGATCAGTTAAAGGGAGCAAAATGCTTTTCGAAGATTGATTTGAGATCGGGATACCATCAATTAAAGATCAAGGAAGAAGATATTCCCAAGACCGCATTTAGGACCAGATATGGGCATTATGAATTCCTAGTAATGCCGTTTGGATTGACCAACGCTCCGGCCGCATTTATGGATCTGATGAATCGAGTATTTAAGAAGTATTTGGATAAATTTGTCGTGGTATTTATTGATGACATCTTTATTTATTCTAAGTCGGAAGAAGAACATAAGCAGCACCTCTGGATAGCATTGGAGATACTCCGACAAGAGAAGTTGTATGCCAAGTTTACCAAATGTGAGTTTTGGTTAAAGGAAGTTCAATTTTTGGGGCATGTTATTGGAAATGAGGGAGTTAAAGTGGATCCGGCGAAGATTGAGGCAGTTATGAGTTGGGAGAGGCCAAAGACTCCTACGGAAGTGTGAAGTTTTCTAGGATTGGCCGGATACTATAGAAGATTCGTCAAGGATTTCTTGAAGATCGCCATGCCATTGACCAAGTTAACCAGAAAGAATCAAAAGTTTGAATGGAGTGCAGAATGTGAAAATAGCTTTCAAGAGTTAAAACAGAAGTTGGTAACAGCTCCGGTGTTGGTACTTCCAGATGATCAAGGGAATTTTGTAATATTCAGCGACGCTTCATATAAGGGTTTGGGTTGTGTGTTGATGCAACACAGTAAGGTAATAGCATATGCGTCAAGACAGTTGAAGCCGCACGAGTTAAAGTATCCGACGCATGACTTGGAACTAGCCGCCATAGTGTTCGCACTCAAGATTTGGAGACACTATCTCTATGGAGAGAAGTGTGAAATCTACACGGATCACAAGAGTTTAAAGTACATTTTTACTCAGAAAGAGCTCAATATGAGGCAGAGGAGATGGCTGGAATTGATCAAGGACTATGACTGTTCGATAAATTACCATCCTGGAAAGGCGAACGTAGTGGCCGATGCGCTGAGTCGGAAGGAGAGATTGAATATGATGATAACATCAAAAGAGTTATCTGAAGAAATCGGAAAATTGGAATTGGAACTTTGTGCTTATGGGAAAGTCAAAGAAGTTTGTCG
The DNA here is from genome assembly GCF_009905375.1 of Apium graveolens. NCBI lineage: Eukaryota > Viridiplantae > Streptophyta > Magnoliopsida > Apiales > Apiaceae > Apium > Apium graveolens. The sequence continues at coordinate 101,948,623 of NC_133652.1, forward strand.
TGCAATGACCTTTCAGCCAACACTAATGGAAAAGATAAAGAAGTGTCAAGAGAAAGTAATGGAAAAAGAGAAAAATCAGTTATCTGGAGAAGAGATTAATACTAAAAGGGATGAGCAAGGAATACTAAGGTTTTCATCCAGAATATGGATTCCTCATGTACCTGAATTAAAGAATAAGATCCTCTGTGAAGCCCACCATTCGAAATTTTCAATCCACCCGGGAAGCACCAAGATGTATCAAGACTTAAAGAAGAACTTTTGGTGGCCAAATATGAAGCGAGACGTGGCAGAATGGGTTGCGAAGTGCTATACTTGTCAGAAAGTAAAGGCAGAACATCAACGACCAAGCGGATTAATTCAGCCCCTGAAGATTCCAGAATGGAAATGGGAAAATATCGCTATGGACTTTATAGTAGGACTACCGCGAACAAAATCCGGACATGACGCAATATGGGTTATAATTGATCGTCTTACGAAGTCGGCGCATTTCCTTCCAATAAATGAGAAGTCGTCACTGGACAAGTTGGTTCATCTGTATGTGCACGAAATCGTATTAAGGCATGGAGTACCCGTATCAATAGTTTCAGACAGAGATCCCCGATTTAACTCGAGATTCTGGAAGCAATTCCAGGAATGTCTTGGCACGAAGTTGAATATGAGCACGGCGTATCACCCGCAGACTGATGGTCAGAGCGAAAGGACGATTCAAACAATCGAAGACATGTTGCGCAGTTGTGCAATCGATTTTGCAGGAAGTTGGGACGACCACCTGCCATTGATCGAATTCTCATATAACAACAGCTATCATTCCAGTATTGGCATGCCACCATATGAAGCTTTGTACGGGCGAAAATGTAGATCACCAACAAGTTGGGATGAAGTAGGAGAAGGAAGAATTCTCGGCTCAGAATTGGTACAACAGTTGCATGACTCAGTCAAGTTAATTCAGAAAAGGTTGCTTGCTGCTCAAGATAGACAGAGGAAGTATGCGGATCCAGCGCGTAAGGATGTTCAATTCCAAATTGGCGAAGCTGTGTTGTTAAAGGTGTCACCTAGGAAAGGGTTGATGAGATATGGCAAGAAAGGAAAGTTAGCACCTAGATACATAGGTCCTTTTGAGATTTTGAGTCAAGTAGGAAAGGTGGCCTACGAGTTGGCCTTACCACCTCAGTATCGGCATGTGCATAATGTGTTCCATGTGTCGTTACTTAAGAAATATAATCCTGACACTAGCCATGTGATAGAATATGAACCCATAGAAATTCAGGCAGACCTGTCATTTATGGAGCAACCGGTTAAAATACTCGACTGGCAAGTAAAGAGTCATAGAAATAAGTCAGTAAAGTTAGTAAAAGTACTTTGGAGGAACCCTAAGGTCGAAGAGTCGACTTGGGAGTTAGAGTCTGATATGCGTTCCCGGTATCCTCATCTGTTCTCTTAGATTCTGGGGACAGAATCCCTTAAGGGGGAGAGGATGTTACGACCGGCATTTTATGTAATATTATTTGTGAATTTGGTATAATGTTAAGTCAAATGAAAATATATTCAATGATTGTACGTTTGTGTGAGTGAAAATTTCTGCATTATAAATTTGCTTTGGGTAGTATATGATTTTTCAAAGCAAGAGTTTATTTAATTTCTTTATTTTTGATTTATAAGGAATATTCTAAGCTTTGGAAAAATCTTCTTTTAAAAGGCATTTTGTTCACAAATTTTGAAAATGATTTTATAAAGTCTCTAAAAATACAAGTTAATTTATGGTATAAATTTTATAATTTTTGAACTTGTATTTTATTTTATAAAAATAAATCATTATAAATTTTAGTTGTCATATTTATCAAATTACATGAATGACCTTGCATGCAAACTCTCTTCTATTTAATCAAAGGGCAAAGAAGACATTCTCAACCCCACTAACTCACATTTTGCTAACCAATTTACCCCTTTACCCTTGCATGCAAATCTACCTAACTATATTGGAGGGTTACTCTTGTAAAATCTCAAACCCACTCACATTATAGTCAAATCAATGCATAAAAACAAGTCCAAGAAGTGATCATCACCTCACTTCACCCCACCACTTCACTCTCTTCTCCCTCCCTCCTCCCTCACCTCTCGGTTTTTCCCCTCCCCTCTCGGCAACCACCAAAACCGAGCCCCATCCCCTTCTTTCTTCAACTCTCACTCAAACAATCATCTTATATCCAAGTAATTTTACTCCCTATATGTTATTCTTATATATATTTCAAAAGTTTAGAGTGAAAAACCTATGTTTTGACCTTGCATGGTGATGTTTTTGTTAAACTCAAAGTGAACCTCCTTGATTCTTGTGAATCTAAGGCTTTCACCATGAGATATAGTATCATAGGGTCAAGAATGGCTAGACATAAGAGTGTTACACTTATGAAATGTTGTTCTTACCCTAATCCATTCGGCCATGACTTGATAGGAGCCGAATGGATGGTGTTTTGTTGCCTTGTTACATTTTTGTGTATTTTGTGATGATAACGTGAATTTTATAGTAAAAGCTTGATAAAACCCTTTTGCATGCTAGTTGATCATTTAGTTGTAATCCATGTTAGACTTGCATGTTGAATTATGATAAAAATTTATTTGGAAATCATGTTGCTTTGGCTTGAAAGATCCGAAAGCATGCATGCATGTAAATCACTTTTGATTTTTTTTTGGAAGTTTTGATAATTTAGATTCATGTTGTTAGTGAGCCTTAATTTCAGTAGGAATAATGTATTAATATTGATTTATACTTCTTATTGCATGGTAATAATTCGTGGTTATCTATTATAAAAAATATATATCTTGTTGCTTCAAGAGCATAAAGGTTTGTGATTTGTAAAGAGTAGTCTCTTTTGTTTTGCCATAGTTGCACCTTAGGTAAGGATGATCTCACCAAGGTTATTTTGAGAAAAAGGGAGTTAGTTCAGTAGAATACCATGTATAAGTCTTTGTTTAAGTTTTGAGTTGTTGTTAGATAGGTTTGTCAAGTCAAAGCCTTGGAAAAATGAGAGTTATAGTTTCTGCAGAAAAATCAGTTTAGTACCCTGAGGTTTAGAGTGAGTTTTGACCATGTCATTGATGTGCACTTTGAGGCCCAAGCTACCAGAAGTTAGTATGGGGAGTATATAATAGGTTTTAGGAGTTGGTTGGAGGTTTGCATGTTATTTGGTTAGGTGCACAAGTAGAATAACAAAATCTGTCCAGCAGGGGACAGTTTTGTTGCAACTTAGAAATAGGGAGATTTGGCCATGTCATGGGTAGGCCCTCATTAGGCCCAATTGGGCCTTAGTTAGAGGGTATGTCAGAGAAGTTTTTCCAACCATAGTTCATAGGATATGAGCTAGAACCATGTGTCACAAGATAATTCAAGTCAGGGCATTTTCTGCCCAGAAAAACAGGGGAACCTTGGACTTTTAGCTTAGGCCCAAGAAGGCCCAAGCCAGGCCTTTGAGCCACATCAAGCTTGTGAGATGCCCTTAGGTCAGGAGAGTCTTGTGTAAAAATTTTGAAGAAAAACTTGTAGTTTAAGAGTGTCTAATGCACTCAAGAAACCTTAGTTACCATTCTGAAATTTGCACCAGTGAGCACTTTCACTTATCACATAGCTTTAGAACACTTAGAAGTGAGTATTAGGTCGACCACCATAGTTGTAAGATAGTATAAGGTCAGTAGAGAAAAAGGCACAAGTGAGGGTCAATAGGTTTTGGATAATTTAGGAAAGGCACATTGAGTTAGGAAGCCCAAATTTGAAGACTTTATTTAGTTAGCGACCAAGTGACTTAAGTGGTGAGTCGAGATCATCCAAGCCTAGTGTGGCATTATGGTGTATATGATGTTATTTGGTATTAATATACGATATGTGATTATGTGGCTACGTGTGTACATTTGAAAATATAATGGTGGATATGAATTAAGTGCGTGTTAGGAATATATATGTATTGGTTTGATGATATATTTAACAAAACACTTAAGTAGAAATCTAGTGTCTGTAGCCTCAACGGATAAGACCACTTTGGCTATCCGTTGATGGTGTAGCTTTATTTAGAAATAAGTCTAGTGTTGTAGCATATTTCAGTCTCTGTATTTAAGATGTAATTCTTAGAAGTTGAGAGAAACTATAAGTCATGTTGGCTACTAGAAGATATGCAGATAGGAAGGCCAATTGTAAATATTTCATGCCTTGTAATTTTGTATAAATGAAGTGGTATCAACGGATGACTTAAAGACCTTCAACGGATGAGAGCATCAACGGATAAAGTCATCAACGGATGAGTGCATCAACGGATGAAAGCTTCAACGGATGTTCTGTTGATTAACCGTTGATAAGTGGTAGTTGTACCTACAAACAGAGGCACATGGGTGAACAGAGATAACTGAGATGTGGCAGCCTAATTTCAAGAACATCAGAAAAAGCAGCCGTTCTACTCTAGTATAAAGAGACATTAAGTCAACAATGTATTGGAGTGAACTGGAGAAGAAGCAAGTGGAGAACTTACTTTATTATTTTATTATATCCTTGTCTTCACTTGTAAACTTGGTAATATATAAACCAAGTAGCAGCTAGTAATTAGATAAGAATTTTTCCAGAGCTGTTTAGAAAAATCTTGAGAGAAAAATTATCTAGTTTGTACTAGGATGCAGCTGTGATCAAATTCTTAGATCACAGAATTTCTGAAATACCATCTCTGGTGGAACAACAAATCCACCAGAAAAGTTTTTAAGATCTATTGTGTTCTTTACATTCGTGTTTGAATATATATCTGTCTGTATCAGTTTAAAGCAATTCACACACTTGTTCATCTTGAACACACAGTCTTTATAAACTACTCAAAACTTGAAAAAGTTTTGAGATTTACATTCAACCCCCCTTCTGTAAATCTCATTGTTAGTTCACTAGGAATAACAATTGGTATCAGAGCAAGCTCTTGACAAACAAAGAGTTTAAAGATCTTGGAAACTAACAAAGATGAGTAAGAAGGATATTGGAGTAAAGATCCCAGTTCTTGACAAAGACAGTTATCACCACTGGAAGGTGAAAATGCACCTTCATCTGCTCTCCCAAGATGAAGGTTATGTAAACTGTATTGAGAATGGTCCTCACATTCCCCACAAAGTAGCCACAGTTGCTACGGCCACAATTGCTATTGGTCAATCCATTCCAAAACCTAGAGCAGAATGGACAATGGAAGACACAGAAGAAGTCCACAAGGATAAGAAGGCTATGAACATTTTGTTTAATGGTCTTGACAAGGATATGTTTGATAATGTGATAAATTGCTCAACTGCCAAAGAGGTTTGGGACACAGTTCAGCTGCTGTGTGAAGGTACAGAACAAGTAAAAGAGAACAAGATGCAGCTTCTCATTCAACAGTATGAGTATTTTCATTTTGAAGAAAATGAATCTTTAAATGACACATTTAACAGATTCCAAAAGCTGTTGAATGGATTGAAGCTGTATGGTAGAGTGTACCAGGTGAAGGATTCAAATCTTAAATTCTTAAGATCCTTGCCAAAGGAATGGAAACCCATGACTGTCTCCTTAAGAAACTCTCAGGATTATAAGGACTTCACTCTTGAAAGATTATATGGAATCTTGAAGACTTATGAACTAGAGTTGGAACAGGATGAGGTATTGGAGAAGGGGAGAAAGAAAGGAAGTTCAGTTGCATTGGTAGCTGAAAATGAGAGGGAATGCAGACAAGAAACTGTGAGATCTACATCAAACTCCAAAGATGGTAAACGATATCAGGAATCAAGCAAAGGTAAAGAGCAAGTTGCTGAGAATGAAGACAACTCCAGTCAAGATGACTCTGATAGTGTTGATGAGCATCTTGCATTTCTGTCCAGGAGATTTGCAAAGATGAAGTTTAAGAAAAACACTAGAGCCACTAAACCTCATAAGAACATGGTGGACAAATCAAAGTTCAAGTGTTTCAATTGTGGTATAAATGGACACTTTGCAAGTGAGTGCAGAAAGCCAACTTCTGAAAAGAAGAAATTTGACCAAGTAGATTACAAGAAGAAATATTTTGATCTGCTCAAGCAAAAGGAAAGGGCTTTCATTACTCAAGAAAAGGACTGGGCAGCTGATGGAGAGGAAGAGAATGAAGATGTGGAGTATGTCAACTTAGCTCTCATGGCTGATTCTGAGGAAAATGAAGTTAGTTCATCAAGCAATCAGGTAACAACTCAGGTAATCACTACTGATGTAACACAGCTTACTAAAGAAGAGTGCAATGATGCTTTTAATGACATGTCTACTGAATTGTATCATTTGCGTGTGTCTCTTAAATCTCTTGCTAAAGAAAATAGTAGGATTAAAGAGAACAATCTGTTTTTAAGTAATAGAAATGCTATGTTAGAAGATAAGTTGATTGACCTAGAGAAAACCAAGCTGCATTGTATATCTGTTGAGAATGAACTAGCTGAATCTATTAAGAAAGTAGAAATACTTTCTAATCAATTAGAGAGAGAGCAAGAGGTGATTAAAGCCTGGAAAACATCTAGGAATGTTAGTGCTCAAATTGCCAAGGTGCAAGGAATTGAATCATTCTGTGAGACTGCCTGGGATAAAAACAAAAAGAAACTGGAATTAATTGATGGGCTGTCAACGGATGTGGAATCAACGGATGATGAAAGTTATCCGTTGAAGGAAGAAAAGGAGCATCCGTTGAAGGTTCCTCAATTAAAACAGGCAGATGTTTCTAATAGTGAAAATCTAAAGAAACTCAACAAAAAGTTTGGTTCAACTTCCAAGAACTTTGTCAAAGAAGAAGCAAGCACATCCAAAGATGTCAGTAAGGTGAATATAGGGCACATGACCTTAGAACAGTTAAATAATAGGCTCAAGATGGTTGAGGATAAAAAGGAAACTAAAAGAAAATCTAACAGAAATGGGAAGGTAGGTGTTAACAAACATAACAATTACACACCTGATAGGTATGCTCCTAGAAAAAGCTGTGTGCATTGTAGTAGTGTTAATCATCTATCTGCTAATTGCAAATCTATTAAGAAAACTCCCATAACTGTACCCTCTTCCATGCCTAACATGTCTGCATCACCTCTGCATGCTATGCCTACTATGTCTCAACAGAATCCTTATGCACATTTTGCAAACATGCCATATTTTAACAATCCTTATCTTGCTGCATTTAGTATGCCTCAAATGCCATACAATATGCCTATGTGGAATAACATGTATGCACAATCCATGCCTTATCATATTCCAAATGTGCTAAATGATTCTGTGACTAACCCTACACCTCAACCAACTACATCCAAGATCAAGGTTGACTCAAAGTTACCTAAGTCTAGAGATGCAGGAGGAATGAAGTCTAGGAGAAAGGCTAACAAGAATGGACCCAAGGAAACTTGGGTACCAAAATCAAATTGATTGATTTTATGGTGTGCAGGGAAATAGAAGAAATCTATGGTACTTGGACAGTGGCTGTTCAAGACACATGACAGGAGATTTCTCCCTGCTCACAGAGTTTAAGGAAAGAGCTGGCCCTAGCATAACCTTTGGAGATGACAGCAAAGGGTTTACTATGGGATATGGCTTGATTTCAACAAGAAATGTCATTATTGATGAAGTTGCATTAGTTGATGGTCTCAAACATAACCTACTGAGCATCAGTCAACTATGTGATAAAGGGAATACAGTTTCCTTCAATTCTGAAGCCTGTGTTGTCACTAGTAAGAAAGACAACAAAGTGGTTCTAACTGGAGTTAGAAAAGGAAATGTGTACTTAGCTGACTTCAACTCTGCAAATGCAGAATCTATTACTTGTCTCTTCAGCAAAGCAAGTTCAGTTGAGAGTTGGCTATGGCACAAGAAGCTATCCCATTTGAATTTCAAGACAATGAATGATCTAGTCAAAAAGGACCTAGTAAGAGGAATTCCTCTTGTTGAATTCTCAAGGGATGGTCTGTGTGATGCTTGTCAGAAAGGCAAACAAAGGAAAGCATCATTCAAAAAGAAGCTTGAAACAACAATTGATAAACCATTATAGCTGCTACATATGGATTTGTTTGGACCAGTCAATGTATTGTCAATTGCAAGAAAAAGATATTGCTTAGTGATTGTAGATGATTTCTCAAAGTTTTCATGGGTCTATTTTCTTGGATCAAAGGATGAAGCAAGTGAAATCATTATCAATCACATCAGGCAAATCAATAATCATCCTGACTTGAAGGTTAGGAATATCAGGAGTGACAATGGAACTGAGTTCAAGAATTTGTCAATGAGGCTGTTCTGTGAAGAAAATAGAATCATGCATGAGTTCTCAGCTCCAAGAACACCTCAGCAAAATGGGGTAGTTGAAAGAAAGAACAGATCTTTAATTGAGGCTGCCAGAACAATGCTTGAAGAATCAAAGTTACCAACATATTTCTGGGCTGAAACTGTTAATTGTGCCTGTTTCACTCAAAATATTTCTTTGATCAATCAAGCTAAAGGCATGACTCCTTATCAGTTGTTTAAGAGAAGAAAACCAACTCTAAACTTTCTTCATGTCTTTGGATGTAAATGTTTTATACTAAGGAATCAATCTGACCATAAAGGGAAGTTTGATGCAAAGGCTGATGAAGGGATATTTGTTGGTTATTCAGCTGGAAAATCTTATAGGGTCTACAATCTAAGAACCAACATTGTTATGGAATCTGTGCATGTTGTGTTTGATAATAAAAAGATTGATGGACTAACAGATGAGGGACAACATGAGAGACTCAAATTTGACAACATTGAGATATATTGTGATGATAGTGAAGAGGAGACTGATGGAGATGACACTTCAAAAGGGATTCAAAACATGCCCTTGGATAATGCACAAAATACTGTATCCGTTAAAAGTCAGAATTCTGCATCCGTTGATAGAGGCAATGCAGTATCCGTTGAAAGACAAGGTGCATCATCCATTGAAGTACTAAATGAAGCATCCGTTGATCATAGTTTATCAACAGATAATCGATTTACATCATCAGTTGATAGAACTCCAAGTTCCCTGCAAAGGACCAACAACTTAGGGGGAGTTTCAACTAGTCAACACTCTGTCTCACATCATGACAATACTGAGGCCACCTCATCTAGAGCACATCTTCCACTTCAAAGGAAATGGACCAAGAATCATCCCTTTGAACTGATCATTGGTGATGCATCATCTAAAGTGCAAACAAGAAGAGCTACTCAAGATGAATGTCTGTATAGTAGTTTTCTATCTCAGGAGGAACCTAAGAAAGTGGAAGAAGCCTTATTGGATCCAGATTGGATATTAGCTATGCAGGAAGAGCTAAACCAATTTGAGAGAAACCAAGTTTGGAAGCTGGTACCCAAACCAAATAACAAGAGTCCTATTGACACAAAATGGGTATTCAGAAACAAGATGGATGAAAATGGCATTATCATAAGGAATAAAGCCAGATTGGTTGCTAAAGGCTATTCTCAGCAAGAGGGAATAGATTTTGATGAGACATATACTCCTGTTGCAAGACTTGAAGCCATCAGAATTTTTCTAGCCTATGCAGCTCATGCCAATTTCAAAGTCTATCAAATGGATGTCAAGAGTGCATTTCTAAATGGGAAATTAGAGGAAGAAGTCTATGTAAGTCAACCTCCAGGATTTGAAGATCCAAATTTTCCAGACTATGTATATTATCTGTTGAAAGCACTCTATGGACTGAAGCAAGCACCTAGAGCCTGGTATGAAACCTTATCAAAATTTCTTTTGGAGAATCACTTCACTAGAGGTACTGTTGATAAAACTCTCTTCTTTAGGAATGTTAATGGCTCTAGTATACTTGTTCAAATTTATGTAGATGACATAATATTTGGTTCTAAAGATAATAAACTTTGTAAAAAGTTTGCTAAGCTAATGCAAAGTAATTATGAAATGAGCCTTATGGGAGAACTAACCTATTTTCTTGGTTTACAAATTAAACAAGTTAGTAATGGAATTTTCATTAGTCAAACTAAATATATTCATGATCTTTTAAAGAAGTTTGACTTAATGGAATGTTCATCTGCAAAAACTCCCATGGCCACTGCCACCAAACTTGAATTAAATAAGACTGAAAGGTCTGTGGACATTACAAGTTATAGAGGCATGGTTGGTTCACTTTTATATTTAACTGCTAGCAGACCAGATATAATGTTTGCTACATGTCTGTGTGCTAGATTTCAAGCTGATCCTAGGGAGTCTCACTTAATAGCTATCAAAAGGATTTTCAGATATCTCAAGGGTACACCAAATTTAGGTATTTGGTATCCTAGAGAATCTGGCTTTGATCTAATTGGTTATTCAGATGCAGACTATGCAGGTTGCAAAATAGACAGGAAAAGTACAACAGGCTCCTGCCAATTCCTGGGAAACAAGCTTGTATCATGGTTTAGCAAAAAGCAAAATTCAGTCTCCACTTCTACAGCTGAGGCTGAATACATTGCTGCTGGAAGTTGCTGCTCTCAAGTGTTATGGATGAGAAATCAACTCCTTGACTATGGACTTCATGTTGATAGAATTCCTATCTTTTGTGACAACACAAGTGCCATAGCCATAACAGAGAATCCTGTACAGCACTCAAGAACCAAGCACATTGATATCAAGTACCACTTCATTAGGGAGCATGTCATGAATGGTACAGTGGAACTACATTTTGTTCCAAGTGAACAACAAATTGCAGACATATTTACCAAGCCACTTGATGAATCAACATTCACAAGATTAGTAAGTGAGCTAGGTATGCTTAATTACTCTTAAAATTCATGTCCTTATTGCAATTTGAATTGTAGCCTGAAATGTATTAGCTACAAGAACAAATTTGACTTCTAAAACAGATTATTCCATCAACGGATGTTCCCTATCCGTTGAAAGTCAAAATTGTTCTGTCAACGGATGTTCATTATCCGTTGAAAGACAAATACATTTCTGGAATTTTTATCCGTCAACGGATAAAGCTGAAGTGCTCTTCAACGGATAACAGTTTACCTTATCCGTTGAAATGTCACATCAGTCGTTTCAGGTGTTTCACAGCTGTTGATTCTATTTTCTTAACCGTTGATACTCATACATGGCTGTATGTATTTATTTTAAAGGAAGTAATTAGAATACTTACAGTTTATTCTTAAACGGCTGAAATTTACCTACATATATTTATTAGTTAATCTATTATTTACGTTTTAATTCAAGAAAGTATAAAAGCCCAATTGAATTCTTATTCTCACTTTACGCTTTCTTGCAATTATCATTCTCTCTCTCTCTCTCTCTCACTTCTCAAGTTATTCTCTGCAATTTCTACTCGCAACAATGGCACCAGTAGTCAAAATTATGTCTCAAACAGGATTTGTTTATGAAAAGAATAATTTCATAGTCTTGGTTGAAAAGAATGAAGCCCATTCTGATTATCACAAGATGATGGACTTCATCAAGAACTGCAAACTGAGCTATGCAATGCTGGAAGCCCCAACCATCTACTGTGAGGTAATAGAGGAAATTTGGACAACTGCAGAGTTTAACTCCACAGATATGACTATTGCCTTCTCTCTCAAAGGTAAGAACTATTGCATTAATTATGATGATATACAATCTTGCTTTAAGTTGCCTGAGAATAATGCCATGACACCACATACTGATAAAGATGTTTCTGCAATGCTAGATTCCATAGGCTATGCTTTTGATTCTGCTAGTTTAGGTAGTATTAGAAGGAAAGGCCTTAGGAAAGAATGGAGTTTTCTTGGAGATGCCTTTATCAAGGTTTTCTCTGGGAAAATTAGTAATTTTGATGCCATAACTTCATCTCTTGTTAATATGCTCTATATGCTTGTTTCTGATAGGTATTTTAATTTTAGCAACTGTGTAATGCTAGAATTAGGTTCCAGATTAGGTAACAAAGCTAATAGACCACATAACATCTACTTTGCTAGATTCTTTATGTTATTGGCTAACCATGTTGCTGAAGGTTTGGTTATATCCAATGAAAATAATAAGCTCAAATGCTGGGCACAAGAGAAAAGGGTCCTAGCAGACCTTTTGAGAATGAACCTCAATAGCCAGGTGCCATTGGTATACTTGCCAATTATGAATGCACCACAGGTAAGTGAGGTAAATGTTTCTATAACTCCTACTATTTCCAACCCCAATGTTTCTTTGCCTTCTAGTGTGGCTATGGAACCTGTGTCTTTGACCAAACAGGCTCCTACCAAAGCCACCAAAACTAAAGTTTCCAAAGTTAAGTCAAAGAAGCCTACCTCTGTTATCTCTCAAAAGACAACAGTTGTAACAACTACCATAAACCCTGAAGAGAGTGAACAGGGTGTGAGTGGTGAGGGGAGGGGTGAACATCAAAAAGCCCCCCAGGATAAGGTGGGAGAGGTGAGTGGTACCCAAACCAGCCAAGCCATAGTCTCTCAAAAGACTGTGGTGGTTCAAAAGGAGTCCAGCACATCCCTAGTTGCATCCTCCCAAAAGGATGTAACTATTGAAAAGAGTCCCCAACCAGGGACACAGAACAAAAGAGGGAGGGACACTGAAGCCACACATTCACCAATTAAAGCCTTTTCAAGAAAGAAGAAGGCCAAAACCCTAGTTTCCACACAAGGGACACACACAGCACAGATACAACCACCAGTATCTGTGCCTTCTCAAAATCAGCTTGATGTGATTCCAGTAAATGTGGAATCACAGCCCCATTCTCTCAATATAGAAACACACCATTCATCAAACTCTCCAACACCCTCTCTGGATGTGGATATGATATTCACATCAATTCCTGATTCTCCCTCATTAAAACTCAGGGAGGAGCCCCACTCAAATACAGGTGATCATCATCTTTTAGATGATTTGTTGGATCACCCGCAAATTCTTTCAGATGTAATTGAAGGATCTGTGTCACCAAATCTGAAATCAATCCACACAGATTCAACAGTTATATCACTTTCAATTTCTACTTCTTTTCCTTCTTCAACGGATATCACTCATCCGTTGACAAGTGGTTGTTCTTCAACGGATAAGCTTAACAGCAATTATCCATTGATATCATCAGTTTTCACTTCAACGGATACTTCTTATCCGTTGATGGCCTCTACACACTTAACAAAAACAATTCCAACTGTAGAGGACATGGCAACTGTACAATCACTTTTAGGATTGAGGGAAGGGAGTGATATTTTGAGTGAGAGGCTAGGTTGCTCCCAGGCAAAAGGAGAGATTGAGAGCTCATATATGCATGCTATTTCTTCCAGCATGGCAAAAGTAAGTGAGAGGAGTTCCACCTTAGTAGGTGAAGGTGAGGGAGTGAGTTGTGTGAGCCAGGGGGAGCCCCTGATGCAAGAATATAGAGAAATTGAGAGAAAAGCAGGTACAGAAGCTATAAGGGTGGATCCAGCCATTGCTAGTGAGTCAATGATTGTGGATGATGCTGAAAAGGAAAGACAATTTCAGCAACATTACAAAGCTGTAATTGATAACATTTCCTTGGATGCTGACACTTTTACTCATCCTGTGTCAGCCTATCAATTGTTGGCTGCTCAGGGCAATGAGGAGGCAGAGAAGACACTACATCTAGTACATACAACAGAATCTCTTCAAAGGGATAAAGCTGCTATTAACAAGATGCCTTCCACAGCTGGTGAGTCATCTGAGGAATTTGGAGTAAATTCTGATGATGATGACTCTGTTTCTTCTGATGGAAACATGAACTTAGGGGGAGATGAAGGCCCTAGTTCAATTTCAAATCTACCTGAATGGGCCTTGACAAAGGAGTCTACACCAGGGCAATTCAATGTCTCCTTAGTCAAACAAATCAGTACTATTCAAAAGGCCATTCAGAAGACTTCCCATGCTGGTACCAAGGCAATCCTAACAGCTCACCTAGACTCACTGCATCTCATGAAGCTGCAGCAAGTAAGACAGAATCTGAGTGTGGATGAACTCAGAAAGGATATTGCTGACTTGAAATCCTACAATTCTGAAAAGTTGGATTCAGTCATGCCTTATGGTACCATGCAGGACTTGTTGTTGAGATTGAAAAAGGAAACAAATGCTGAAAAGAGACTGGCCAAGTTGGAAGACAGAGTTCAAGGTATTGAAGATTCTGTGGCCACCATTCTTCACAACCAACAATCTCAAACAAGTCTACTTATGCAGCTGGCAAAAGCACAGGGCTTGACCCCTCTCCTTGATGATAACAAAAAGGGGGAGAGTAAAAGGGAAGGGGAAGGAGAGCCATCTACAAAAATCCAGATATCTAAAGTGCTAGTTCCTGCCATCACTACTTCTCCAATCATTCAAATCAAAGGAAAGCCTGATGGAATTGATTTAATCCAACTGGCAGCAGCTGAAATTCAAGTAAAAGAGCAAAGGAGGAGAATTGATGAAAGGGTGCAACAGTTGTTTGGCTCTACACAAGATAAATCAATATCTGTGAAACATAGCACAAAGGTTGAACCAATCAAAATGGAGCACAAGCCAGAAAGGAGAAATAAGGGTGGAAAGACTTCTTTCAAGAATTTAAAACCTATGGTTCTCAAGCCCAACACTAGATCCAGCATGGACTCCACAAAGAACCCCTTAGACTTTGCTCAGATGAAAGAAGAAGACTTTCCTCTTCCAAAGCCTGATGAAGACAAAGTTCTGAGTGCTAGCATCATTAAGAAGAAGGAGACCAAGGACAAAGCTGAGAGAATGAACATGGCCTTTATCTATAGAGAGGGAAAGAGTATCTGTGTGATGCAAGGACATCCCAAATTTCCAAAGGGCAAGAGGGAAGAAACCAGAAGGTTAAAGAAAGAAGCTGTAAAACTCAAGGCTGACATTAGAGCACAAGCAAAGCTTGAACAACAGCTAAAGTCAAGTCAAGTTGAAGAAATGAAAGGAATTGAAGTCAGGGGTGAAGACAAGATTGCTAACTTAGATGAGGTTCTTGGGAGTATATTTGGTGAAAATATGGAGGAAAGAGAGGAATGGCAGAAGGGAAACAGAAGAAAGGCCAAGGCACACAGAAGGAGTGAAGATAACCCTGAAGAAACTAAATCTATATCTAAACCACTACCTTCCATACCTGAACCTTTTGTTGCTGATCCCACTATAAACATTCATGGTGAACCAATCATTCCAAAAGAGGAACCTATTGATTGGGACACCATCAAATTGCCTACCTTTTTAACCACTCTACCACTACCAAAGAAACAGAAAAGAAAATCTAAATCTACACCTCCCCTAACCTCTAAGAAATTCACTCAAAAACAGAAACCTAACCCTAAGCCACCCATTTCTAAAGATGATTATGTTCACATCTGTGACATAAAAGAAACTTCAGACATTAATCTCTATCTGGATGAGCTGGAGGAAGTAAGGGGAATAGCTGCCTACAGACAGCTACCAGAGAGATTGGTGTTCAGATACAAGGGAGCTGGGGAAAGAACATGGCCTCTCTACAGGATTCTGAATGAAGGCTACTCTACCTTGATCAGAGTATTTTCAGCCATACAGAAGGATTCTGGCTTTACCAGGACTGCCAAGACTGAAATTCTCAACAAGATTGCCAACATAAGGAAAACTTGGAGGGAGCCCAATGCTTTGCCCAGAACCTTACTCATTCAAGAAAAGGGAACTACAATTCACAAATCACCTCATTGGTTGATGGAATTTAGAGATGACAAAGGAGTCAGAAGATTTTTCAGACTTGAAGACCAACTCAAGATTGCCAGCAATGAAACTCTCAAGGAAATGCAATCTAAGTTGGATATCAGTGATGAAGATGAAGCTGAATTCTTCAGACAACTCCAACTCCAAATTGAGGAAAATGACAAAGGGCTAGGAAAGAAAACCAGGGAACAAAGAAGAAAATGATGATTTGCTCAGGCTAGAGGAGCACCCTTGGAAATACTGTAAATCTTCAATTACCTTCTAGTACATACACTTTTGCAGCACTTTTAAATTTCTACTTAGTTTCATTTCATATATTTGTTAAGTGTTTTGTTATCATCAAGTTAACCCTGAATTTATGCCTACAATTTTTATAGACATAAATAGGGGGAGATTGTTAGGAATATATATGTATTGGTTTGATGATATATTTAACAAAACACTTAAGTAGAAATCTAGTGTCTGTAGCCTCAACGGATAAGACCACTTTGGCTATCCGTTGATGGTGTAGCTTTACTTAGAAATAAGTCTAGTGTTGTAGCATATTTCAGTCTCTGTATTTAAGATGTAATTCTTAGAAGTTGAGAGAAACTATAAGTCATGTTGGCTACTAGAAGATATGCAGATAGGAAGGCCAATTGTAAATATTTCATGCCTTGTAATTTTGTATAAATGAAGTGGTATCAACGGATGACTTAAAGACCTTCAACGGATGAGAGCATCAACGGATAAAGTCATCAACGGATGAGTGCATCAACGGATGAAAGCTTCAACGGATGTTCTGTTGATTAACCGTTGATAAGTGGTAGTTGTACCTACAAACAGAGGCACATGGGTGAACAGAGATAACTGAGATGTGGCAGCCTAATTTCAGGAACATCAGAAAAAGCAGCCGTTCTACTCTAGTATAAAGAGACATTAAGTCAACAATGTATTGGAGTGAACTGGAGAAGAAGCAAGTGGAGAACTTACTTTATTATTTTATTATATCCTTGTCTTCACTTGTAAACTTGGTAATATATAAACCAAGTAGCAGCTAGTAATTAGATAAGAATTTTTCTAGAGCTGTTTAGAAAAATCTTGAGAGAAAAATTATCTAGTTTGTACTAGGATGCAGCTGTGATCAAATTCTTAGATCACAGAATTTCTGAAATACCATCTCTGGTGGAATAACAAATCCACCAGAAAAGTTTTTAAGATCTATTGTGTTCTTTACATTCGTGTTTGAATATATATCTGTCTGTATCAGCTTAAAGCAATTCATACACTTGTTCATCTTGAACACACAGTCTTTATAAACAACTCAAAACTTGAAAAAGTTTTGAGATTTACATTCAACCCCCCTTCTGTAAATCTCATTGTTAGTTCACTAGGAATAACAGTGCGTATAGGCCTAAGTGCCATCCATGTTTAATTTCGGGTTGTAAATAGGTTAAGATGGTAAGAATATATTATAATGAGGATTATTATTATTTATGTAGGATCTCGAGACGAGGGAAAACTTGCCATAAAAGTCGAGTGAAGCTCCAGTTGTTGCTTCTACCAGTCAGACCAGACCAGTCTATCTCAAGGCAAGTGATTCAACTTGACCTTCGTATTTACTGTAAACAGTTCATATATATATCGATGCAATTATCCTGAGTCATTTTGATATATTTAAATCAAGCGTATCTTTTGTTTATCTTTGAGTTACATAGAGATGCCATGAACCCTCGAGTACGTATTGCAAGTAGTTCAAAAGTCTTTCATGATAGTTTAATGCCATGATAAAATAGAGATTTGTTATAATACTTTATTGATCCTTTTGATTATCATGCTATTGATCCCTGAGAAATCTTGATATTGCACCCTGATGCTTTGATTTAACTCTTGAAATAACCTCGATAGAAACTTTATCTTGATACCTAAAGGCCAATCATTTCTTAAATTCATTCATGATTGTTTGATAACCCTATCCTTACCCTAAAGCTTGACACCCTGTTATATCTTGAGCTGATGATCACTTTCTTTATATTTTAACACCTCTATCCTATTGGAACCAGTGATGCTTATCTTCTTGATGTTCTAATACCTATACCTTGTCTACAACCATTGCTTTAAGCCTAGTTTGGCATTACTCTTTCATATTATCCAATAGCCTTGCTCAATTTCCTTGTCAAAGTTCTTGTTTA
Organism: Apium graveolens; assembly: GCF_009905375.1. Lineage (NCBI taxonomy): Eukaryota > Viridiplantae > Streptophyta > Magnoliopsida > Apiales > Apiaceae > Apium > Apium graveolens. The sequence continues at coordinate 101,966,444 of NC_133652.1, forward strand.
TGGAAACCTCTCAATTACCCTAATATAGTAAAGTCTAGTGGATCATGGCCCTGAGATTTAGTGTCATATTTCCAGTGTTTCAAGTTGATCTATAATCCCTTGATAAAAATGATTACAGTCGAAAGAGATTTTGTCATAAATCGGCATCAGTTTTTAAAATGATTAAAATGTGGATTTTTCAGTCCCAAAGGGGGATAAATGTTTTCTTTGAATGGTGGATCTGGACTGAGACGCGAGTCCTTTCCACACTTATATTAGGCTTAAAAGTTGCCTAGGGATTCCCAATAATGTTTTAGAACCCAGCGAGGTTCGGGATTACTTCGCGGCTGATCACCGGCTGTAATCCGTAGCGTCATAAAATGATTTTGATTAAGAATGATTTTAAAATTGTTTTGATGCAAGCATAATGATGCCAACTCACATAAGTTTTATCTCTCGTTATCATTGATTATGTCTTTCCATTTTCATTCCTAAAGGTATATCTCGATTTATGTTTTGCGTTATACTGTTAGCACTTGTTGAGCTTTTGGCTCACTTCTTGCTTTACCCTGATATTACAGCTAGCAGCTATGGTTAGATTCAAGCAGACTGCCCGTAAGACCTGTGATGCTGATGCTTATATTCGAGCTCAGGTAGAATAAGTAATAATAGCTGTGAGGATTCGGTATTTGTAATCAGATGTAATAGCTGGTAGTGATGGGCTGTTCCAAACCCTAAACTGTAAGATCTTGGATTGGTTGTGTATCCTTCATTAAAATGATGTAATAGATATATTTATTTCGCTATTTAAGTTGGGGGTGTGACATACACTGTTATTCCACTGCTTGGATATGAATCATCAATACCATTAATTTCTCCTTTAACAGCTTGGAGCATTGAGTTATTGAACTGTGCACTTAGACTGTCTATCACCTTCTGTTGATCAACCACAAATGCCCTGTAGGTTGTATACTCCACTGAGTAGCCATGAAAAATATCCTAATCAGTCTTAGCTGTAAATGCCAAGATCTTCAAACAACTGAAAACATTTCATGGTTTGCTTCTGTAGAACATTCTCTCCAAACACCTTCAAATTATCCAGTGTTTGCTTCTGTTGGCCATTAACTCATTAGTGGTCTTCATGTATACATCCAGATCAAGGCTTGATCTTACTTGTTGCAAACTGTTTTGACTGCTTCAACCCTTTGGTATTTAGAAAGTCTTGATTAGCTTGATATTTCCATTGTAGCTTTAATCAAGTTTCGGTTCTTCCTTTGTACCACTCCATTCTGACACGGAGCTCCCAGTGCTGAATATGTCTCAAAATATTCTTGATGTTACAGATATTAATCAGAACTGCTTCTTGAATTCAGTCCCATTATCTGACCACAAGATCATTTCTTTTACAGTTACTTCCAGCTTGATCTTCTTTGATGTGATTAATCACCATCTGTGATGTCTTATCTTGAGAACGCACGAACAATAACTTTGTTTAATAAGAGTAGTCAACCACCATCACTAAGGTATATCTTTTCTTTGATGTGATGTTGTCTTTGACTTTTCTTTCTGACATGCCTCACATTTATCGTCTTCAGAATTTCAGATGAGGCAGTCCTCTCACTAACCCCTTTTTTACAAAAGTGTTCCTTGAGTTGATGTTCAAGGGTGAGAGCTTCTAATTCCATAGCTAAACTTTTGTCAGATGTAGCTTTCCAGTAGAAACCATTGTCTTCACCTTTACAGAGATTCTAGTCTAGCCACAAGCATTCCCTTTCCTTACTCTAAGAAGAGCAAGCTTCTCAATCTTCCTGCTTCAGATGAGACATTAATCCTTTATTGAATTGACATTTTTGTCCTTTGATGCAGAACTGTCTGATAAGAGGATTTGTTCCTTGATTCTCCAGCAAGGAAGTTGCTTCAATTGTTATCAATGACTCCAATTGTTAGTTTTTATCAGTGATAGCAATTATTGAATTCATGATGACATTCCTTTTCTGCATAGCTTGTCCCGTAATGAAAACCTTTGTTGTCATCTTCAAAGATTATTGACGGAATAGCTTTTGTCAATCATATTTGATTGTGAGGCTCTTTCTTTGATCATATGCCTTGAATGTGAATTACTAAGAATACATATGAATCAATTAACCTGTTATGTCCTGCACTCACAAATGGATTAACAGTTCTTGGTACCCAACTTATCAGCTTGGGTCCAGTTGGATTAGATATTTTATTATAAACAGATATAACAACAACTGCTACCTTATCATGCTAATTCTTATCCTTGATTGACCAATTTCTCCATTTTAATACCCTTGACTTATTGTCTCTAGGCTAGGGGAAAATTGGTTCCAACCTTACATAAGGAGGACTAGCAGTCTTTGCCCTATTGTAATCCTAAACATGTTTTTTCTATAATTAATGCAAGTACTAAGAGTTGCATTTATGGCATAAAGATAAGCAAGCATTGCATTGGGAATACATGGCATTCATTCAGAAATATGACACATAAGAATTAAGCAATATAGACATGATCTGGAACAAATAGAATTAACAAATAAATTACTAATTCTATCTAGTCAAATCTTGTTGATAAATCTCATCTAGCTATCTCAATCCAATTATAACTAACACATCTTTAACAAACAATTCAGAATAAATGAGCAAATCATATTATAATAGGATACAGAGAATAAGTAAAAACAAAGGTCTTATATGTTGGAAAACATCTATCTCACTAAAGTAATTAATCATGTTCAACAAGTATTCAAACACATATTTAAGATCATCTAAAGTAACATGCACAAGTAAACATCAATCCTAGTTACCAGAAAAATAATCTAGTGAACTAGTTCAGCATTATCTATGTGTGATGCTCTCATGCTTGTACGAGTGTTAAACATTTAAACACTAAGATCTTTATCATGCATTGAATATTGAGAATAAGATATTGCAGTGGTTCAAGAAATTGAAACCTGAGATATGTAAGTTGGATCATCTTCAGAGTTTTCTATGAAAGCAAGATATTCATTATTCTCGTCATCTGATCCATCCCAACTCTTTCTCGTGCACTATAAGTTTTGACTGGCTGCTTCCCTAAGAAAATATTCCACCTTTGTCTCAATTCTTCAACTGAATCCCTACTTCATCCTTGTTTGCCAAGCTTCTTGTTCTATTGTAGCAAAACCCCTGATAGTTACTTGACACATATTGCTTGTCATAACTGTAGCTATCAAATCTTGTTTATGTTTCATTCTCAGTCTTGTAATTACCCCTTGAATCGAATCTGTAAGAATCTCTGCTTCTGAATAGATAGGCTTGATCCTTGGATATAGCTTATGTACTTGTGAATCTGATGCGACTAAACTTCCCTGACAAATGAAACACTGTCCTGACATCCAGTCCCTCAAGTACTTCTACCTGAGCTCCCTCTGATTCAGCTATTAGTAACTCTTACATTCTGTCTCGAGGTTCCAACTTTACTGCATGTAACTGAGATATCTGTATGTCCCCACTATTCTCTCTGACCTCCACAATTCCTGCATGTTTGATCTCATTGATTCCCGGATAAATGTACCATTGGTACAAACCACTGTGTGACTGTATAATCTGGAATCATAGAGTTATCTTAAAATCTCCAAGAAAAGTTGTACCCATAGAAATTTCATTCAATTCCTGCGTCTGAAAAATTAGTGGTATCCTATGGAGTATGCCTTTGAGGAAGTTCCACAATTTTCTTCTATAGGTCTTGAAATCAATTCCATTGGAGTAAGAAAACCATTATCTATAATTTCCGTGTTCGGGAATTTTCCGTCTGAAGAGTACATAGTCTTCGTTTTCTTCAAAAGATTAAAATCCACTTTAAAAGTCCGGAGCAATCCTGAGTCTACCAATACTTTTAAAGTACCCTTAATTTAATATTTAAGAAAAATTTAAATTTCCAATATTTTTAATTTTCTTAGAAAATAAATTAATCAAAAATAAATATTAACATAAAATCTAATTTTCAAGAATTTCGAATTTTCTAAAAAATTAAATAAAATGTAAATTATTATCTAAGAAAAATTTAAATTTAAGAATTTTAAATTTTATCGAAAAAATAAATAAATCAATAAAATAAGAACAACAAAAAAATATTTAGAACTTCTCTGGCGACTACTTTCCATCCCTGTATTACAATTAGTTTGTGGCGACACCTGGAGATACGACTGCGCCGTCTTTGCCTTCAAATAACAGCACAGACAGGTAGTTGTGGCGACAACGTGTGTTGCGACAAACATTACCGTGGCTGGATGACACAAGCCTCGCGTGCAGCTCTCGCACGTGCGAAAGCTGTGTGGCAATCAGTTGTGCTTTGCGCGTGTAGTCAACAGGCGCGTAATTCAGTACTATTTTCGCGCGTGGAGTTGATATCCCTGCCGTGCACGTGCCAAGCAGCTGCCCTGTTGATTTTTCCCGCACAAGTTCTGTCTGAGGCTGTGGCGAATACCCTGTGTGAACTACACTATGTCGCAACAAAAATTATGTGGCGACATATGTGTGGTGACAAGACTCGCGACAGAGGTACTTAGAACGAAACTTCGCTTTCCCCGCGCGAAACGCACTTCAGCTAGCCTCCTTTCCCTTTGTTTAATATATGCACGTGTAGCAAGGCGGCTGCTTCCTTTTTTTTGTGATTACCGCGCGTGTCACCATATTCAATGTTAACTTGTTGTTCTTTTCTTTTAGAAACAATTTTGCTGCCATTTTGAACATTTCCTACTTGCACATTGCCGAGATAAAACAACTAACAAATGGGAATGAATAATCGAAAAATGGCAGCTAACAAATAAACACCCTCTTCTAAAATTGGCAGCCTGAATAATCGATAATAAATTTAAATTAAAAACTTTAATTTACTAAAATTTAAATAGTAAATTAATTTAGTTAAATTTATAAAATAAATTTATTTAAATTAAGTTCATAAATAAACTTATTTAAATTAAATTTATAAAATAAATTTTCTAAATCAAATTTACTAAATAAATTTATTTAAATGAAAAATTAATAAAACAAATTTATTTAATAATCATGATTTGTGTATCAATCAGTAAGCTCGGATACCAATTGTTAGGTCCCGAATTATCGTAGAAGGGGGGGTTGAATACGATAATCACTAAATTAAAAATTCTTTCGAATATTTAGCGGATAAAATATTTAGTGTTCGGTTAGTGGTTTGGTGTTCTTGAGAGGAATAATGTTTGGAACGATAAATACAAGGAACACAAGATATTCGGGGAAATATATATTCGTATATAAATCCTCGAGGGTGTTACTACACTCCAGTAAATAAAATAATCGACTACAATCTAAGAACAACAAAGTTCCTAGCTACTACAAAGATTTATAAATCAAATCTTATACAATGATCTAGCTTTTATTTGTACTAGGATTTAATTACCGGGTAACGATTATGTTAGATATATTTAATAATGTCATGTCTAATATGATTTATGTTTAGTTTTCAGATCTTACTTAAACAGGACAAATCAGTACTTAACTGAAATCAGCACTTATACTGAAGTCAGAACTTAAGTCATCGGTACTTAAGGTTCAGGAGATATTTATCAGAAGATAATATCAGGACTTAAAGGAAACGTTCAGATAAGGAAGGCGGCTGATTGAAAGGAAAAGAAGATCAAGACAAAGGTAAGAAGAGATATGCATGAAGAAGGAATTCTATGAAGAATATAATACTTGGAAGAAAAGATATCTGATTGATATATTTTAGGAAGCAGAATTATATTCCATATCAATTAGCGATTATCTTCTAACTGTGTAGTATATAAACACAGACATAGGGTTTATACTATAAGTGTTATCATTATCGAGAAGATTATTCATTGTAACCCTAGCAGCTCTCGTGATATTTGTTCATCACTGAGAGAGGACAGTTCCATACTGTAACAGAATTTATTGCTTTGAATAAAGTATGTTTTCTGTTACTTGTGTTATTAGAATTCGATTTGATTGTGCTATACACTGTATTCACCCCCCTCTACAGTGTGTGTGACCTAACAAGTGATATCAGAGCCTATCTGTTAACACACAAACAATTTAAGATCCAAAAACAATCATGTCTGAAGTAGAAACTCCAACTAAGCCCACCAAAACTGAAGAACCTCCAAAGACACAAATCCATAGCCGATATGAGGCTATTAGAGTTCCCATATTGAGACCATCTGAATATCCCATATGGAAGGTGAGGATGACTATATTTCTGGAAGCTACAGATCCAGAATATCTTGATAAAATCAAGGAAGGGCCTCACAAACCAACCAAGCTCGCTGTTGCAGTTGCAGGTGAAGCAGAAAAGTCAGTACCAAAGGAGAAGAGTGACTACACTGCTGAAGATATCGCATCAATTGCTAAGGATGCTAAGGTACGACACTTACTGCATAGTGCCATTGATAATGTAATGTCAAACAGGGTAATAAACTGCAAGACTACAAAGGAGATATGGGATGCCTTGGAAACAAGATGTCAGGGAACTGATATGATTAAAAAGAACAGGAAGACAATACTCACTCAAGAGTATGAACACTTTGACTCAAAGGCTAATGAGTCATTGACTGATTTATATGATAGATTTATCAAACTCTTGAATGATTTGTCACTGGTTGATAAGGAGTATGATCTTGAAGATTCAAACCTTAAATTCCTGTTGGCTCTTCCTGAAAGCTGGGATTTGAAGGCAACAACAATAAGAGACAACTATAATCTTGATGAAATGATTCTTGATGAAATTTATGGGATGCTCAAGACTCATGAAATTGAGATGGAACAAAGAAGCAAGAGGAAAGGAGGAAAGTCAAGGAAAGTTGCTCTTAAAGCTGAAGAAGAATCCCCCAAGGTAGCTACCCCAAAGAAAAGCAAGGGTAAAGCTCTCTTCACAAAGTCTGCTACTGAGTCATCAAGTTCTGATAGTGATGATGACTCAGAATCCGAAAGCTTGCCTGAGATGGATGCTGATGAAGAGATGATGAAGTTGTGTGCCCTTATGATGAAATGAATCACAAAGATTGCATACAGGAAGTTCAGGAAGGGAAAGAAGTTTTCCAGGAAAGGTGCAAGTTATGATAAGAAGAATTTCAGAAAATCTGAGGGCAAAGGAGGAAAGTCTGACAGAGGAGATTATACAAATGTCAAATGCTACAACTGTGGTGAGAAAGGCCACATATCTCCTGATTGCAAGAAAGTGAAGAGTGACAAAGGAAAGACTCTTGTCACAAAGAACAAAAGCTGGACAGACACCTCAGATTCTGAAAGTGAGGAGAATTATGCCTTAATGGCAAATGCTGATATGGCAAGTGCTGAAAGCAGTTCTGAAGCTGCTGAGTTAAAGGTACCTCAAACTACTTATGCCTTTCATAATAATGATATTAATGAGTTGAGAAGATATCTTAAAACCATGTTCATTAGCTATAGAGATTAAACTTTAACAAGTGAAAGATTAACTTCTGAAAATCTTGCTTGCAAAAAGAGGAATGATTATTTAGAAAAAGAGTTAGTCATGTTCCATCAAACTCAGAAAGATAGAGATGATGCTTTCTATGTTAGGGATGAAGTGCTTAAAATGAATAAATCTCTAAAAGCTGAGTTAGAAAAGGAAAGAGAGATTATCAGGACTTGGACTAACTCTGGCAGAACAACTCAGAATTTGTTAAGTAGTGAAAACTGGAAAGAGGGCTTAGGTTATGGAGATGATAAGAATGATAAAGGAACTGTAGAAATTAAACCTATAGCTGTTAATCAAAAATCTAAGTTAAAGCCTGTTAAGTTTGTAGCTGTAAAGTCTGATAATGAGAAATCAGAAGTTAAAAAGGAATTAACTTCTGACAAACTAAAACAGGAAAAGACAACTGAAGTAAACGTAGGCTTAATGACAAAGAAGCAGCTTAAGCATAAGCTGAAAGATGTTAAGAATGCAAACAAGGTAAAATCACCTAGGAAAAATATGAATGGAAAGGAAAGTGTGAATAAAAGCAATGATTATAAGCCTGTTCCTGATGCTCCTAGAAAAACGTGTCATAACTGTGGAAGTTTTAACCATCCGGCTTCTTTTTGCAGGAAGAATAAGAACATAAACTCCTTACCTTCAAAGTCAGGAGTTAAGAGTCAGTCTGTTAGATATAAGCCACAAAATCCTTGTTTTCATTGTGGTAGTTTATGGCATTCCATTTATACTTGTAAGGAATATCATAGTCTGTACTATGATTATTATCAAATAAAACCTTCTTTAAAGAAAGTTAGCATTGTTCCTTATAGTATAAGTTCTGATTCAAAGTCTGATACTATAAATTCTGATAAGAAAAATGTTAACATAAACTCTGATGCTAAATCCACTGCAAATGTTAACAAAATTAATAAGGCCAAAGGATCCAAACAAGTCTGGGTCCTTAAAACTAATCATTAGTGGTCTTTGTGATTGTAGGGCAACAGGAAAAACATCCTAGTTCTAGACAGTGGATGTTCAGGACATATGACTGGAAATAAAGCCCTGCTATCAGACTTTATGGAGAAGGCTGGCCCAAGTGTTTCTTATGGAGATGGCAACATTGGAAAAATGTTGGGATATGGAAATATCAATCTTGGGAATGTCATCATTAAAGAAGTAGCTCAGGTCTCAGGACTTAAACACAATCTGCTGAGTGTTAGTCAAATCTGTGACAGAGGTTATCATGTGGATTTCTTCGAAGAACACTGTGAAGTTATTAGTAAATCTACAGGAAAAGTTATTCTGAAAGGATACATGCATGTTAACATCTATGAAGCCAAGCTTTCAACAAGTACTGATGGTTCTGCAATCTGTCTGATGAGTAGAGCATCAATTTAAGAAAGCTGGAATTGGCACAAGAAACTCTCTCATTTAAATTTCAACAATATAAATGAACTAGTCAAGAAAGATCTTGTGAGAGGACTGCCAAAGTCAGTATTTGCTCCTGATGGCCTTTGTGATTCTTGTCAGAAGGCTAAACAAAGGAAATCCTCATTCAAGAGCAAGACTGAATCATTAATTCTTGAGCCTTATCACCTACTACATGTTGATCTATTTGGTCCAGTAAATGTCATGTCTATTACAAAGAATAAATATGCTATGGTCATAGTGGATGAGTTCACCAGATACACATGGGTGTATTCTTGCACACAAAAAGTGAAACTGCATCTATCTTGATTGATCATGTCAGGTAACTGGATAAATTGGTCAAAGATTCTGTGAAGATAATAAGAAGTGATAATGGTACTGAGTTCAAGAATTTGATAATGGAAGAGTTCTGCAAAAACCATGGAATCAAGCAGGAATTTTCTGCTCCTGGAACTCCATAGCAAAATGGAGTTGTTGAAAGAAAGAATAGAACTCTCATTAAAGTTGCACGTACAATGCTTGATGAAGCAAAGCTTCCAACCTATTTCTGGGCTGAAGCTGTGCAGACTGCTTGTTTTACTCAGAATGCAACACTCATTAACAAGCAAGGAAAGACACCATATGAGATGGTGAAGAAAAAGAAGCCAAATCTGAAGTATTTTCATGTATTTGGATGCAAATGTTTTGTTCTTAAGACTCACCCTGAACAACTATCCAAATTTGATCTAAAAGCTGATGAAGGAATCTTTGTTCGATATCCACTTTCCGCAAAAGCCTTCAGAGTCTATAACTTGAGAACAAGAGTGGTCATGGAATCTATCAATGTCTCTTTTGATGATAAGAAGATTACTGGACTTGAAGATTTCAATGATCATGATCAGCTGAGATTTGAAAATGAAGACTTAAATTCTGATACTGAAAATCCTGACAGTCTAAATCCTGATACTGCAAACTTTGATGGATTAAACTCTGATGTTATTGAAACTGTGGTGACTAAGCCAAAGGAAGATGCACCTATGCAGGGGGAGCATACTCAAGATACAACCACATCTCAAGAAGCATCAGAACATACAACTGGCTCTTCAAGTTCTGATTCGTCAAGTTCTGATAAGCCAAATTCTGATAGTTCTGAAGACTTAAATTCTGAAGGATCCAACTCAGAGAACATAGTTTCAGGGGGAGCATCAGAAAATATTGATGAAGATAGCATGGATTATGGGGGAGCATCCAGTTCTAGAGAAAACCTTCCATCTGTAAGGAAGTGGACTAAATCACATACACCTGACTTAATTATTGGAAATCCTGATGCAGGTGTCAGAACTAGAACAGCTACTTCGAGTGAATGTCTTTACAATTCTTTTCTTTCACAAACTGAACCAAAGAAAGTGGAAGAAGCTCTTCAAGATGCTGATTGGGTGCAAGCAATGCAGGAAGAGTTAAATGAATTTGAAAGAAACAAAGTCTGAAACCTAGTGCCAAGACCAAAGAACAGATCTGTTGTTGGTACAAAGTGGGTATTCAGAAACAAAACTGATAGTGATGGCATAATTACAAAGAATAAGGCAAGGTTGGTTGCAAAAGGATATTCTCAACAGGAGGGAATTGATTATGATGAAACATTTGCACCAGTTGCAAGATTGGAAGCCATAAAGATATTTTTTTGCTTATGCTGCTCACAAAAAGTTTACTGTCTTTCAAATGGATATGAAAAGTGCTTTTCTCAATGGAGAATTGGAGGAGGAAGTATATGTTGAACAACCTCCAGGCTTTGTAGATCCCAAATATCCTAATCATGTCTACAGGCTTGATAAAGCACTTTATGGCCTTAAACAAGCTCCAAGAGCATGGTATGAGACTTTAGCTCAGTTTCTTCTGGAAAGTGGATTTAACAAAGGAACTATAGATAAAACAATGTTCTACCTCAACCATGGAAAGGACTTACTTCTGGTTCAGATATATGTTGATGATATCATCTTTGGTTCTACAAATGACAGACTTTGCAAGAAGTTTGCCAAACTGATGCAGTCAAGATATCAAATGAGTATGATGGGGAAACTTAGCTATTTTCTGGGTCTTCAAGTCAAGCAGAATGAAGAAGGCACTTTTATTTGTCAAACCAAGTACACCAGAAATTTGCTGAAGAAATTTGGAATGCAAGATTGTTCAAGTGCATCCACTCCCATGGCCACTGCAACAAAACTGGATAAGGATACTGGTAAATCAGTAGATATACTGATTACAGAGGTATGATTGGCTTGTTACTCTATCTAACTACTAGTAGACCTGATATCATGTATGTTACCTGTCTTTGTGCAAGATTTCAAGCAGATCCAAGAGAACCTCACTTAACAGCTGTGAAAAGAATTTTCAAGTATCTTAAGGGAACAGCTGATCTGGGATTGTGGTATCCCAGAGAATCAGATTTTAAACTAATAGGTTACTCAGATGTATATTTTGCAGGTTGCAAAATTGACAGGAAAAGCACAAGTGGAAGCTGCCAATTTCTTGGAGGCAGATTGGTTTCTTGGTTTAGCAAGAAATAAAAGTCAATTTCCACACCAACTGTAGAAGCAGAATATATTGTTGCAAGAAGCTGTTGTGCACAGATTCTTTGGATGAAGAATCAGTTACTGGATTATGGGTTAACATATTTTAAAATCCCTATTTACTGTGATAATCAAAGTGCTATTGCTATGACAGGTAATCCAGTTCAACACTCAATGACAAAGCACATCAGCATTAGGTACCACTTCATAAGAGAACATGTGGATGAAGGTACAGTGGAATTGCACTTTGTTCCAAAAGATCAACAACTAGCAGATATCTTCACAAAACCACTGTGTGAAGCTACTTTTACAAGATTGGTAAATGAACTTGGAATGGTTTCAGGTTATTTCTCTAAATCTGCTTAGCTTTTGTTCTGATGCATCAGACTTTATGATCAGTATTTACAGAAATTACTCTCTTTGTGTATTCTGTGCTTAATTGAAAATTGCTTAAGTACTGATTGTTGTTTGATATGAATTTCTAAACTCTGATAGTGAACTGACTGTTTTTGTGACTATTCAATCCTATGAGGATAACTGTGCTAGATGCTGACCTAGCAGTCTTTAACATACTAGAGATCCCATGTTAGAAGTAATTATTTATGTGGAAATCTATTGACACAAGCAAATTCTGATATTGAGCTTAGTCACGTTTACTTTGTCTATCTTATTACTAAGTCAAAAACTAGAATAATGCTTCTCATCTGTTAAGTTCTGATGTTAATAAATCTGATGGATGTACTAAGTGCTGATAAACCTCACTCATTAAAAGAAAAAGTAAAAGAAAAGGGAATAAAAATCAGGTACTCCTTTGAGATCTAGAGTAAAAATGTGGAAGGGACGACCCAAGTGCATTGCTGGTATTAAGTAATATGCATCAGAAAAGCAAATAATTATTTTTCTTCGTGACTTTTCACACTCTATGATTACTGGAGAAATACTTTGATAATAGCATAAATTCTGATAAGCAGTCGTGACTCACTTACACTGAGAAGCCACTGTAAAATGGAATTTCAAAAGATGCATAAAATAAGCACAAAACAGTTGAGGTGGACTCGTGCATGAACTCATTCAAAAGTAAACTTCAGAATAATGACAGATTTTTAGTAAAGTTCTTAGTTATGCCTTATTTCTAAGATGTACTGAAGTGAATCAGACTTTACTCTTTGTTTGATATTTTGCTTAATGCACACACTTACACTCCATATGAATGATGAAAATTACTGTGGCGTTCAATGTTGTTTTAGATGAACAGTTTATGTGTCAGATTGCATAAATTCTGAGGACAAGTTCTGATGGAAGTTCTGATAAATAAGTTCTGAAGAACCGAAATTAGAATTTGTGTGAAGAATCACAGAGAAAGGCATTCATTTTTTGAGTTAAGAAATCATATTCTGATAACTGTTAAGTTCTGATATACGTCTAAGTGCTGATATTAAATTCTGATCCTCTATTTGACTTATTTGTGGTTAAAATATGAAACAGTCTTATTTTAAATCAGAATATGTACGGGTGAGATATTAACAGTCAATACAATTAGGGTTAGTGGAACACGTACATGCACAGTAATATTTACTTGTTTCTTGTGCGCATTAAACCCTGTTTTACACTTCCATTGACTGTTTTTCTTCTTCCCAGTCTAGGGAGACGAGGTAGAATTATTTCTACCTGTCAGCATTAAATTTCCTTGCGTCTCCTGGCATTCTATTGCCTATATAAACCAACACCTCAAATCAGCCTACACATCATTTCTTTTCTCACATACTCACTCTCTTTTCCTTCATACCAACACAATCATGGTCAACTACAATATGTTTTTAAACTATGAGACCTTCAAAATGGAGTTGAGCTGTGAGGACTAGCAGCAGGAATGGCACGTAACTGTCATTCCTGATGAGATTTGGGACTCGGTTCCCCAGGAGGTTCTCACACACCTCATGTTCTTTTACATGGACTATCATCGCCATCTGGAGCGATTGGAAGAAGAAAGGCTGGAAGCTCTCCGCCAACAAGAGCGAATCATATTTAGCAAAAAAAAAACAAGAGCGAATCATTCGACTCGCTATTCTTTTTGTAAAGAGTCGGAAGAAGAAATAATTTGTTTTCTTCTTCCTGTTTTTCTTCATCGTCAGCTTTGTCCGGCTTCTTAGCCAAGGACAAAAGCTGTTGATGTTGGAGTTTGTAGCTTAGGACAGTCTTTTAATGTTCTGATGTAAATTTCAATTTAATGAATTTATTCTCTTAATATATTAATGGAATTTTATATTTTTGCAAGATTTTATCTCTGAGATGTTTTAAATTCTGCTGCATTTTTAAATCCTGATATATCCATATTCTGATGACCATTTTAATTACTGATATAAATTAAGTTATGATTTTAAAATATCAGTACTTGTTTACTTGATTTTTTTTTGTCATTCTCACACTTGAATATTTTTATAGAATATTGGTTTTGCAGTGAAAATAATTATATAAGTGGGAATAGTTTAAATTTTGAATTAAAACTGACTTACCTCAATTAATGGGATTACTTGGTAAGTGGAACGGTTTTTCCTTGAAATACTGCATGTGATAAGTAATGATTACTGTTTTCCCGTGCCCATTAACTATTCGGTATTGCTGCATGTCTGACAGGTGTCCAACGGTTATTTTTTTTAACCATGTATAAGTAAGAGATAGAAGATTATACAATCTTTTATTTACTTTTACACTTTATCTCTCTTTCTTTACTTTTACTCTCTCTTATCTCCTGACGTTGGTTTTCATACAGATATTTTATCAAATACCTTACGGGAAACCTTAATTCTCAATTTTTTTCTCATGGCACCTAAGGATTTGATTATAGATGGAGCCAAGTTCGTTCCCAACAACTATGCCGCAATCCTAAATCATGATGAAGCTCCATATATGTTGTACTTTGTGCAAGATCTTCAGGCACACAGTGAAATTGGGTATGCATTGACCCAGCCAACAAGTTCTGACGTTTTGGCGGACTGGGCATTTTGATAATGGTGGTGCTACTGGTACTCCCAGCATTGTTTTTGAAGTCAATAATGTTGAACATGTGGTAACTCCCGGAACAGTTCGTAAAACTCTACATTTACCAGAAGGCTGCATTTTCTCAACACCGGAGGAACCAGTTCTACAGCAGCTCATGGCCAATTTGGGGTATGAGAAGAGTTTGGTTAAGCTTGGACAGTTGAAACGAGCACATATCATAAAGGAATAGAGCTTTTTCTTTGACTGCATCACTAAAGCCTTCGGGAATAAATGTTCCAACTTTGATGCCATTCCAATAATGAGTCAGCACATCGGGTATGCTATTATTAACAAAACTCATTTTGATTTTGCAAGTGTTGTGCTAGGCTTTATTGGGGATAGGATGACAGAGGATAGAAATGTAGTTTACTTTGCTAGATTCCGTCAGCTTATATATACCTTTTGCTGTGCTGATGACCCTCAACTAGCCAGTTCTTTATTTCCACCTTTTAAACTTACAAAACGGGCTTTTAATGACTTGGTAAATGCTGACCTTAAGAAAATGGTGGTTAGACCTTTACAGATTCCTCAGTCTGTAAAACAGATCCTGGTAAATGCTGATCCTCAAACTTATAGATCTGTTTATCTTAATGTACAACCTACCACCACATCCCAAACACCACAACAACCATCAGAACATACCACTCATACATCTATACCTCAATCCTCTATCAGAACACATCTTAAACCTTCACATATAGCTCAACCTTCATCATCATCACATACTGTGAAGCCTTCATCTTCCAAGCCCAAGAGGACAAAGACTGCCCCTCAGACACCACAAAAGAGAAGGAGGATTGTTCTGAGAGATGAGTCTGATAGTGAGGAACAGGTTTCTGCATCAGATGTTGTTAAGGAAGCTGAGAAGGTCCCTTCTCAGAAGGATTCTGGAATTGGGGGATCTAAGCTTCTCAAAAGGCTTAGAAGAATGACTTATGCTGAACCTCCCAAGGAATCCCCACCTTCAAAGAGATATAAGAAACTGAGAGTTAAAAGGCCAGCTTCAGATGATGAGGAAGCAGCAGCTAAAGAAGGAGATCAGGAATCTCTGATCTCAAAAGAACCAGAATTTGCTGAAGCTACTGCATCTCCCTCTCCATTGTCCCCAACTCCGGAAGCTGCTACAGACAAGGCAAATACACCATCTGTGTCTCCTGTACATGAAACTGTATCTCCTGTAGACCCAGGCACAAGTGGTGAAATTGATATTCACAACCTGGTTGTGCCTGAGGTTCTCTACTTAGAAGCTCAAACAATAATTAATCCATCAACAACACCTTTTACTGATGCTACTCAAACTCCAGAATTGTCTACAACACCTTCTCTGCATCTAGATGTTGATGATCAGAATATAGGTTAGCATCAAGATATGGCTGTTGATCAGAACTTGGAAATAGATCAGCATTTAGAGGATGATGCTGAAGCCTCAATTGCTTCTCATACTATTGTTTTATCAGAAGATGCTGATTCTGTCAGTTCTGATGCTTCAAATGCTGATACTACTGGTGATGCTGCTATTAATACAGATGCTGATGAAGCTGGTCCTTCAGGACATGCACCTCAACAAACTGTTCATAAATCTGAACTAGTTAAGAAGTTTGTTACAAGAGCAGCACCAGTACATTGGAGTGAAACTCCTAGAGGACAGGAGTGAAATAAGGAATGGAACTCAGTTACCTTTGTTCCATCTGAAAAGATTCTTGATGAGCACTTGGCAAAAGCTGATGAAATGTTAATTAATGATGATTTCAAGACACAGCTTCGAGTCACTGCATTGAGTACTAGACATCTTCAAGGTCTCCATTCAACAACTCATGTAGACTTACATAAAATTCAGGAAGAATTGCTCAAGCAAGAAACGACTCTGAAAATTGATAAGAAAAATTCTTCCAACCTACCTTTGACAGAGTTGCTTACATTGAGAAGACCCAAGAGAAGCAACAGTCTCAGATTGATGATATTTTGAAAAATCAAGCTTCTCAGCAATCTCAACTCGATGAAATCCAAGCCTCAGTGGAATTGCTTGTCTCTCTTCTCTTACCTGCTGATGCCAAAAAGGGGGAGAACGTAATTAAGTCCAAATACAAAACTGTTAAGACACTGAAGAGGAAGGATGATGAAAAAGATGACCAGGGAAACTCTGGAATGGGTGGAGGTCATGGTCAAGGTAGAAGTTTCTCATCAAGAAGAGCTGAAATTACAAGTCACGGGACAAGTTCTGATGCTGGAAAAAGAATTACTTCTGCTACTGGTAAAAGGATAAGTTCTGATGAACTTTTGGATCTTGATGAAGAAATATCAAGACGGCTATTTCTGAAAGAAAATCTAGGAATGGACTTTGAGAGTCTGATGGAAGAAGAAGCTAGACTTAAGTCAGAAAAAGTTAAATCTAAATCTGAAGCTTCTGTTGGTAAAAAAGAAACTTCCAAAGGCCAAAGGCATTGTGATAAAAGAAAGAACAAATCCTGAAGCAACCAAGGCTAAATCACAATTGCAGATAGATCCAAGGTCCAAGGGCAAAGAGAAATTTGGTGAACCTATCAAGGTTTATGTGCCTCCTGTGGATGAAGAAATTACTGTTGAAGATGCTGATCTTGCTCTAACTTCAAGACAAATTTCTAAGACAACCTCTGACATGGCTCAAGTTGTTCAGAGTAAAGATATAGTTAGTTCTGATATCTCAAAGAAGCAAGTAACCTCTGACATAGCTCAAGTTAACTTGATATCAGAAGATAAATCAAAGGAAACCTCTGACATTGCTCATGTTAAACCTTCAAAGTTACTCCTACCAGGATTCACAAAAGCCAAACAGACTCAACCTTTGAAGACTGCTGTAAGTGGTTTTGAAGCAAGAGTGGTTACTGGAAAGGAAGCAAGAGATAAATCTGGATTGGGTAGTGCTGATGAAAGAAGAATACAGAACACAACCAATGATCCAACTTCCTTAAGTGAACCGGGTATTGGAGCAACTCCTGAAAGATTGAATCAACTAGAATCTGTACAGATGGTTTACCATACCTACTTGAGAGAACACATCTTGTTGTACTTCATGACAGATGGTAGGGTTTATCATATAAGGGAAAATGCCATTCCACTGAAGTATTTTAAAGAATTGGAACATGTATTATTCTTACTTCAAATGAATGACAAAATAACAGAAAGTGCTGCAAACTATTTGAAGAGTCAAATTCAGAAACAGAAAATGCTTTATTCTGTAAAGTCTGACATCACATATCTTCCAAAGTACAGAGATCACAAGGGTGATATTGTTGAGATGAAGCCTAACTCTGCTAAGATTATAACTACCTTTCTGGGTTAAAAGGCTGTGGAATTCAATCTTGAGTCTGACAAGGCATATTTGATCAGACTGGATCAGGACATAAGGAAAGCTAAAATTAATGATCTCGGGGCTGCAATCTTTCAAACTGGTGAAGATTATGCAGAACTTAAAGATGCTAAAAGGAGGATGATTGATGAACTCAGATATGCTGAGAGATGTTTGTTAAAGAATTATCTCAGAACAACTCCTGACATCAGAGAGATCAGAAAGTGAAGCCAAGTCAAGATCTACAACTGCTCAAATTCTGATATGAATACAGACTGAAGTTGTTATCAGAAGGTAAAGTTGGTAAAGCTTTAAGGACTGTAAGTTGTAGTTATCTAGTCAAATTCTCATACATTTGTACTTAATGTTTTTGACATCATCAAATATCTGTTAACTTGTATATTATGCTAATTTACAAGTTGGGGGAGATTGTTAGATATATTTGATAATGTCATGTCTAATATGATTTATGTTTAGTTTTCAGATCTTACTTAAACAGGACAAATCAGTACTTAATTAAAATCAGCACTTATACTGAAGTCAAAACTTAAGTCATCATTACTTAAGGTTCAGGAGATATTTATCAGAAGATAATATCAGGACTTAAAGGAAACATTCAGATAAGGAAGGCGGCTGATTGAAAGGAAAAGAAGATCAAGACAAACGTAAGAAGAGATATGCATGAAGAAGGAATTCTATGAAGAATAGAATACTTGGAAGAAAAGATATCTGATTAATATATTTTAGGAAGCAGAATTATATTCCATATCAATTAGCGATTATCTTGTAACTGTGTAGTATATAAACACAGACATAGGGTTTATACTATAAGTGTTATCATTATCGAGAAGATTATTCATTGTAACCCTAGCAACTCTCTTGATATTTGTTCATCACTGAGAGAGGTCAATTCCATACTGTAACAAAATTTATTGCTTTGAATAAAGTCTGTTTTCTGTTACTTGTGTTATTAGAATTCGATTTGATTGTGCTATACACTGTATTCACCCCCCTCTACAGTGTGTATGACCTAACAAGACACTGTAGAGGGGGGTGACCTAACAGATTATAATACCCCTAAGAATATACAAGAGTTAAATCGGGCATTATAATGTTATTCCGGTGAGAAGTTAAACGGATATACAAATAGCTTGAGCTTATCTGTAAATCAATGCTTCCATTTGTATGTGGTGACAACTACACCACTTAGTACAAGTATGTGTACTTAACTGTTCTTAACAAACACAAAAACCTTGTACACGTTTGTTTTCTTTTGATTATTTTTCTTTCTTTTTTTTCTTTTTCTTTTTCTTTTTCTTTTCTTTTTCTTTTTGTTTTTCTTTTCTCTTTTTTTTCTTTTTCTATTTTTCTTTTTTTTGTTTTCTTTTTCTTTTTAAGTTTAAATTGTAATTAAATTAATTTATAAAATAAACTTAAATATAACTTATATAAATAAACTAATTTAGATTTATAAAATAAACTTATTTAAAGTTTATAAAATAAATAATTTTAAGTTTATTAAATAAATTATATTAAAGTCCATTAAATAAATTTATTTAATTTACCAATTAAACTTTGAGCTTTACCAGTCCCCTGAGCTGGTTAGCTATATATCCCGCGCACCTCTTCTCGTACTTTAACATATAAATGTTCAATCCAAGTACGTCCCTCAACTTAACAATTCTTCTATAAATAATAACCAGATTCCTTTCACAAGTTGTTGACGCCTGGTGCAACTGGTCTGGTTCACAGACGACTAACCCCGATTCAGGTCTTCGTATTACAGCCTTGATTACATTGTTAAGCTTGCCTCAACTTTATTACTTCAGACACTGACTGTCAATAAACAATTGTACTTTCACTGGAATCTTTTATGGTACTCTTAGACAACGTCTTCATTAACCTCTGTCTATACATTGTCTTCAATTCTTCAATTAAGTCCAATACACTGAAATCTTCCGGTAGCACTTGTATACTGAATCTTCAACATTTCTGAAACCCTGAAAGTCTTTAACCTTTGTTCTTTACTGAGGCATGATCATATTAATGAACTTCTTTCAATGACCTGTAAACAGACTTCAAGCCTTCTTCTAATCTTCAGATTCTTTGTAATTGCCTTGTATTCATTCTTCCTGATTTCTTGTGTAGATGTAGTATTATTAACCTGTCATTTCTAGTGTTGTTATCGTATTGAGTTATCATGTAACTGTTCATACAGCTACGCAGTCTCACCAACAATAATAAATAGAAGGTTTATTATTATTTATTTCTACTACCGGCTTAATATTGAACCTACACGGTCACACCATAAAAAGATTAATTTATTGATGAAGGTATTTTGAGAGAGCAAGTTATTTTCTACAGAGTTTAGAAAAATAATAATGATTAAAATAGTTTTAATTATTATTTAAATATTTTATAAGATAAAATGTGGGATTTGTGGCGCCCTCCAAACCCGGGTCAGAAGTTTGGGGTCCACAACACAAACACAATATATCAACCTGTATAAGAAATATTATTTATAATGACCCTGCTTCACAAAACCACGGATCGTAACAGGTTAAAGTATGAAAACAAGCCACGACCTTAATTTTTATTACAACGTACCAAATCCCAACTAATTTAACTTACAGCTGATAATAAAATTATTCTTACAATCTTACTATCTCACTACCTCCATAAGCTTCTGCTAGCTTGATCCAACTCAATCTGGAATCCTAGCTCGTACATTGAACTGGGAAACCTCGCTATCAACCGTATCCCTTTTTAACTGTAGAATACATAAAAAGATTCGCAAGAGTGAGCTAACTAGCTCAGCAAGTCATAATAACGAAAACTGGGGTTAAACAATGATCAAGTGAGATGATTCAGATGAATCAAGTTTCTTTTTAACTAGTCATTAGAATTGGATATTCATTTTAAGTTTTAAAATCAAGGTTAGGCTGCTGATCAGTCACGCACTAACCCCGAGCAAAGCACACAACACTGCTCTAATTACTGGATCCAAGGCACACATTGGCCTAATTCGACCACGAATCTGGTCTGACCACGAATCTGGTCCATATAAAGAAAACTATCCAATTCTAAAACAATTCAGTGTAATAACAATGTAATTCAATGAGCAAGATCATATTCAACAGTGATAAAGCATCGGTATTAAAACATAATGCAATTCAAGATGCATCACAGGGGTGTATCAAGGTACGTATAAGAAACGGTTTTCAGTTTGTAAAGTGATCAGGTATTAAACAAATAATGATTGTTCGAGGTATAGTTCTTTAATGTTGTAAGAAATGGTTGAGATATAAAAACTTTTGTGTTTTCAAGCAATTTCGTTCCAATGTTTGAAGTTTGGTAGTTATACATTTGAGAAGTAGTATCATATTTGTGTGGTTTGGTGTCTGAGGATCAACAAAGTACGGTTTGCAAAGAATAAGGCTTACGGCTCAAGATCAAGAAAGAATCAGGGTTTAAGGGTAAATAGTTTGAAGCATATGCATTATAAAACAGGAGTTATGTTTAATGATAACAATATGTTATAAAACAGTTCGAAACATTGGTAACATATCTTGAAGAAAAGTTCAAAAATACTTGCCTTACAAGGCTTTACAACTATTACTGATCAACCCTGAGCCAACTCTGATGCTCAGGTTCTAACGCCCAACCATTAGATCCCATTGGATTCGACTTCGACACTCAGGTCTTTCTGTTGAAACTCTACTGAGCTCGTCGACTGACCACTATGTTATCTTTAGTCCATCATCCACTTTCAGGTTCCCGACTATAACCTACAGGGTCGAAATACCCTACGTTAGACGTCTAGGTATGCTTGACATATTCTCAATACTAATTTTTACTTAACGATATTCAAACCCGACTCGTAATTATATGGATTATTATAATATAACAACACACCCAACAGTCAGGGTTCACGTTCTCGAGAAATCGGTTTGGTGTTCGCTTTCCGAAAATACATATACTTGTAATTTCACAAAATCGGGGTTATGGATTTTAGCAAATTATTTCATCACATCGTGCAATCGAGTTCCATATAAGACACATATATATATCTATATAACCATTCGACGTCTCGATAATCGTCAGATACGCTTCCGTATTTTCGTAGGTGAATTTCCCGGAAATCGGGCAGTGTCTCTTTTGTTTATCGGACTACCCGTCGAACACAATATCGACGTCAAATCAATTCACAACAACTACAATGACAACCCAAATCACAATCCAAATGCACGAATCCCAGTCACCGATATTATTTAACTATTACTCTTATTCGCATTTTACATTTTTATTCATATTAGGACTCAGAATTGGATCATCACTGTCCACCGTCGACTCGCCGCGGCTCATCGTCGACTCGCCGAGGCTCATCGTCGACGGCGGTAAAATTCGGAGGTACCCGAATCGGGTTTCCAATCACGAATTTCACCGATTATTTTTTTAATAATTTCCCGCACGAATTCAATATTTTTATTTCAGAAAATCCGTCAAATATGCCTCTGCAGAAAATAAAAACAAACATAATAATTTAATTAATAACCAAGCAATAGAAGCAAAGCACACTCGAACCACACCATCACACTTCAGGTAATACACGCGCCACCGGCGCTGCACACACAAACTGCACGCACACACACTTGACACACACACACAATATTTACACACACAATATTTACACACACAATATTTACACACACACTTAACAATCACCACCGTACCAATGACACCTCGCCGGAAAATAGGCGGCATCACGGAGGCCGGAGGAGAGAACAAGGCGGCACACACACAGAGAAACACAGGAGATTCAACACACGTATGTGAGTATATATATGTATATTTCTGAAATACCATGGGAATTAACACTAGCATCAACGGAACAAAAGGAACAGGTGCGGCGACCTTGTGCCGGAAAGGAAGAAATCGAGAAAAACGGTCAGCAAGAAAGAGGAGTAAAGGAGGAGGAATAAAGAGATTAAGGGAGAAATGAGAGATTAACAGGAGGGATTTGAGAGAGTGTACCGAGAGAAATTAAACCGAGAGGAAAGAAAAATGGATCAAGAGAGATACAGAGGAACTGTGCGTGCTTGTTGTTGTTGTTGTTTTTTATTTTCTGTAAAATACCAGCAGGAAACGCGTGGCAATACATCGTCTATAAAACTGACACGTTTCGTTTAGGATAATTACGAAGATTTAAAGATCTATTTTGTCCCACAATTTGAAATTAACGGAACAAGGTGCGAATAAAACAGCCTCCGAAAATTACGAAAATAATTTTAAAATGTCATAAATATCCCGAAGTAAATAAAAACGTAAGTTTCAAAATTTTAACACAATTTTTGAAATGTCACTTATACCCGCTTTTATCAATAAAACGAAACGACGAGCGCGTGAAACTAATCCCGAAAATTTCCAAAATAATTTTAAAATTCTCAGAATATTCCAAACTTAAATAAATATGGGTTTCATAATTTTTGAAGAATTATAGAATTAAATATGGATTTTGCAAATAAAAGCATTCAGAAAATCATTTAAAGATAAATAATTAATAAAATATTAATTTCTCAATTTTATAAAATCCTAAAAATAATTATTAAAATTATAAAATCATAAAAATAATTTTTTTGAAACATTCCCAATATTTATGCAAATAAATTTGCACCAAATCCAGTTTTGAAAATGAAAACAATCCAATACGACTCCATAATTAATCACATGAACAACCCGGCATATTATAAATTACACCTATATAATAATCAACCAACACAGAGCGATCAAAACCAATACACATATTTTATTTAATAATTTCCGTAATAATCACATATTTAAATAATTCAAAAACACACGAGTCGTTATATCCTTCCCCCTTAAAATGATTCTGTCCTCAGAATCTGGTCTAACTAATTAAGTGAGGATATTTATCAAGCATATCTGACTCAAATTTCTAAGTAGACCCTTCTATTCGAGGGTTCAAACGTACTCACAATAGCTATGCACTCGTTTCCAAGGACTTGCCTTTGACGATCAAGAATTTAGATTGATCACTATATGCAGAATAACTTGGACAAGAGCCCATTGGCTCCTGATCAATCATTTAATTCCAACTCAATACTTATCACTTTAACCTTCACAAGTAAAATACATTAAGTGTACACACAGGTATGACGGTCATATCATTTATGAATAACTTTATTTATATTTATCAATACTTCGAATGGTTCACTAATTTTAGGACTTAGCTTGTCCCTTCTACTCACACTTATCCAATCTCTTTCAAGACGACACTTTTACTAACACTATTGGTCCTATTTCTATGCTCATACTTTCTCTCAATACAATTTCGTCTTCTTTCTTTGTCTACTCCGAGCTGCTTTAACCAATAACATTACGCTCTTGGTGTGTAGAATTAACTTAGAATTTAACAACTTCCTTTCTCTCACTTTATCTCAATAAAAAAAAATGGTAACTTACACTCGCGTTCGCATGAAGCTTGATAAAGTAGCATTCCAAAACTGACATTGATGATAAATGATCATTCCAGTGTTTCCTTAAAACTCAACCTCTCAACATATCTTACATTTCCTGAATTATTTTCGTACCTTGACTTTTTATTCAAGGATGATAGGCGGTACTCGTTTTCAACCTGGTTTCCAAACAGTTAAACATCTCTTTCTCTTTCCAATTCGTTTACTAACTCCTCGGTGGTCTTATTTGTAACCAATCCTTTCTGTCGATATAAGGCATCTGTTACCATACAGCTTTGTTTAGGTAGTCGTTAATGGATTAATTCTGAATCTTTTGTTAACCTCGGTCAAAATTTTAGTTTTGAAGACTCAACGTATAGTTGCTTTCCTTCTGATCTTTGGAGAAAAATCCTTGGGCATCCCACGTAGACTTTCTTATTCCTTGAGTAGCTGAGGATGTTATCAATAAATGCAATTTGCTTATCTAAGTACTCCTTATACACCATGATCCTTAATTCCTTATAGCCACCTGATACAATTGTCATTTCACATAATATCATCAGAGCTTGCCATGTTCTGAACTCACTTTGATCGTAATCTCTGATATTTTCTCAGGTCAGATCTTAAGTTAATTCTCAATACATAACACACTTCTTAAATTAGGTCTCATAAGTAATCAATTCTTTATAGGGTCTCACTTCTTCTTATTCATTGTTTTGTTAAACTCCCGATAATCAGTACATACTTTTATACTTTCATTCCTTTTTCTCCCTTAACATCATTGATACACTTCATAATTTGTTTCTTGTAAAACCATTTCCTGGGTCTGCCTTATCTACTAGGCCTCCAATTCTTCACTTTAACTCTTTGGCATGTCTAACACTTCCCAATCTATTCTGAAATTCCCTTCTTATATCCGGTTATTACTATTTTTCTTTAAGTTTTTATATATCTTGGCATTTCTTCAATAGATTAAATACTCGATATTGTGAATTCCCTATGGGATCTCATTCCTTAATTCTTCTGCTTGTAGCGTCCAAGTGCTAGAGGAGAATCTGGGGATATCATGATCATTCTCCTGGGCGCATGAATTTCCTCTCGCTACTGCTAATATCGATCCATTATCTTCTTTTGACATCTCCTTATCTTTCCCTTAACAACTTCGACTGAAAGGTCATACTATTCACCCTTGCTCCTGCTTGGATTATAAACTCTGATTCCCAATTTCAACTTCTAAAATTTCATAAAAAAATTCTTCCGGTATAGTCTCTATGTCCGTTATTGCCTTCCTCTATCTTTGCTTTTCCTCGTGAATATATATTTCAACCTCTTATAGCCCGTATAGATTTTACACCTTTCTCCATACATATTATGTTTCCCAAATCTTTCAAAACGAATATTATTATTGTTACTCCCAAATTATAGATAGGATACTTCTGCTCATAAGGTTTCGGTTGTCTGGATGCATATACAATAACCCTATAGTGTTGCATCAACACACATCCTATTCCCTAATGAGAAGCATCACTATCAACTACCAAACCTCCTTGATACTTTTAAATTAATAAAACAGGTGTTGAAACCATTCTTTCATTTAACTCCGCAAAACTTTCCCTTCATCCTTCTCCACTTCACAAAACTTCTTGCTTTTTCTGGTTAGCTTCGTCCAAGATATTGCAACTTTCACGAAATCCTGCACAAAGTTCTAATAGTAACCGACCCATGATAAAATTTCTTACTTTTGTTGGTGTTCTGGTCTCTTTTCATTCATAGTAATTTTAACTTCTGTTAAATCTCTTTTGATCTTCTCTACATTGACTATCTATGCTAAGAACTATATTTCATTCAACTTCTTTTTTCTCCAACTTCCCAGTCATCATTAAACGCTTTGCATGGTCCTCCATTAACTTTAAGTATCACAACTATAGCTTACTCGGATATTTCTTAAAGCAACTGTCCATCCAGTTCAAATATTACTGGTATATTGGTTAATCCAATTGACGATACGAGAACAGTACTTAGTTCTGAAAATTATCTTTGATATATCCATAGGTTTAATCTTCAGTTGGTGACATACCAAGTCTTAAATCAATCTCATAAAAGTACTTTGCTTCTTTCGTTTGATTAAACAAATCATTGGGTTGAGGTAACAGATACTTGTTCTTGATAGTAGACTTGTTGAGCTTCCGCTAGTTGACGTATAATCTCTTAATTCCATCTTTCTTATTAATAATTAATATCGGTGCACCTTATGGGTACACTAGGTCTAATCGCTTCTTCTTCTAACATCTCTTGCATCTGCTTTGCTAATTTCCTCATTTTAACTGGTGCCATTTTGGGGAAGGCCTTGGTCACTGGCTTCGTTTCAAGTGTTAAGTCAATCGCGAGCTTCACTTCTTTATCGAAAGAAATATTGATAACCCATTTGAAAACATATCTTGAAACTCTTTAATCGTTATAAAATCTTCAAATTTTTTTTGCTTCCGACTTTTATATATTTCATAATCACCATAAGGCTCGTATCTTGATCACCGCAATTATTATTAACAAATTCGTTACCTTCTTTCATCTTCTGAACCTCCTCACCTTCTCATTTGGCATCCTCAGAATTATCTTTTCGTCACGACGGTCTGTCTAGACATCACACTTTAGTAGTCAATCCATTCCTTAGAATAATATCAAATCTTCTTACCTTCCAGGAAATCAATTCTACACCACTTATTGCCAGGAATCTCAATTCCACCAATGGTACTCACTTATTTGACAATTACACGTTCTTGACTTGCTAACCCTTTAATCACAATCTTATCAATTTAACAGGGTAATTCATCTTATCAACAAAACTTTAAGAGATAAACAATTAAGTTTCTCCCACATCTTTTAATACTTTATCGCGTAAGGTATTCACCTTGATCATCCATATCATCACGTCCGCATTCTGAATAACATATTTTATAGGAAAATCGCATATTCTCGTTCTCGAAAATGTATTCCTTATTGGAGTAGATTCCCTTAATTCTTAGTGGATTCTTCACTGGGACTAGTGATTTGCAATCCTCGACAGGTACCCTTATTTCCTTCCCATGCATAAGACGTAGATGGAACTTCATCCGCTTGATTCAGAATACGTTGATTTCTGTTTGAAAACCTCTTGCATAGAACAACAGTACAATGAAACGACTGGAAGGATTCAAAATTCATAGAAATTAGGGTTGAAAAGAAAGAAGAAGTAAGGATTTGAATATGAATGAGACAACCATATTGGTACTTAAGATGGCCAGTCTTTCGTACCATATGGCACACAACACATGATTAGGTGGCGTCCCACCCGACTCTTCGTCATTCTGACAAAGTGTCTCACCATAACACTGTTTGTCCCAATCCGAAAGCAAAACTTGAGGGAAAAATTAAATTTGAAAGGAATGGAATATCCTCCTTTTCGATATCATAGAAAAGAGTTTATTTGAGAAAAGAAGTTCATACATTTTTAGGAATTGAGAAGGAATATACGCTGTAATATTGAAGACAAAAACGATACCGTGGGTTACCATCCATATTTCATTTGTATTCACTTTTCGAACTTGTTCGATCATATCCCGATTGCATCATATACAATTTTAGAAAGTCTGTTGAAATGTCGTCGCAACCAAGCATTATAATGAATTCTTACTTGCTAAGTTTTGCATCTTTAACATCGCACTTACACGTATAATATCTTAACAATCTGATCATAATGGCGTTCCTATTAAGTAACTTCGAGATTCCTCTTTTAATTTAAAATAACCACATACCATTCAATATCACGATCTTTTTGCTGATAATATTCTGCTTTTAGAGAGGTCTGGAAATCTTTCCAATCTTCTTCGATCATGCTCCAGCTTCTGTTAAATCAATGAGTTCTTCGAACTCTGATAGTCCTAGTAATTGAATGTATAGTTACTCCGTACGCTGATTCTGTTGTAAATTTTATCGAACAATACTTGCACTTTTATTATTAGCAATAATCAACTTCTTCATAATCATAGGTTACTTCGTTCTCGAAATTAGCAATACTAAGTCTGAAACAGCATCCTTCCAGGTAATCCGGGCTTTCTAACAAACAAGAAACTCAAGTAGTAGCTTGACAACCAATGTTTAAAAATAATTTTATTCAAAAAGGCTTTTAAAAATTTGTAAAGAATAATCTTTTTCGAAAATTTGTTAAAAAAAGTTTGAAAAAGAATCACAAACCTGGTTGTCCTTACTATATGAGTTGGTTGTTGTTCTTCCGACCTATAACAAGGTACCAAATTAATGGATCGATCATATAAAAGTCCATTCGCTTCAATCTACCTTTTCTTCTTCATCGTGTCCACTTACCTTCCTTAATCGACAAAAATTCAATTGTTGTCGCACATTATCTTATTCGTAGTTTCACATCAAGGCTCCCATACTGTTGATACTCCTGACATTATCATTGCAGTAGTTAAGTAAAACAGGCTATCCAATAGTTAATAAGTCTATTTCATAGAAAAAAGTTTGCTCGTATCACATCACATTACTACTTTACATATCGCATTTATCATATCATCATCATTTAATTTCACAAAAATCCCAGGTTTATACTTTTCTCTCTTACTCTTTCAAAATTCATCTAGTTCATTCCATACTTATTCACGGGTGGCTTAGTCACTAAGGGCTTCTTTTAACCCGATAACAGCTATTCTTTGAAACACTTAAATCTCCTCTCTAAACTTCTTCTCACCTCTATTTATAACTCAAGCGCTCACCATTTACTGTAGCTCTCGAATCCATCCTCGTAGGTATAATCGCTTCATAGGACAAGTTCTAAACTGGGGGTATGGAACAGGATGTAGGGTAACTAAAGAGATACACTCACAGCCGAATGTCCAATGAAACAAGAATAAACAGATAGAAGTTATTGAATAGGTAATCTCGCATCAAGAGGCGGAAAATTAGCGTAGAATAACTTGAAGAAGTGCAATCGTTATACCAGAAGGTAGTACCATTAATGCTGGTGAAAGAACAAGCTGCAAATCCAATCTGGGAGAAGGTGACGATCCTCGAACGGAAAGCTCCAAATGATCCAATGACACCGGGGAATCAAGACCTGCCATTGTCGTTGTCTGGGAATCACGTCGCAAGCTGAGAATCCTGAATCGCAACACGAACCGTGTCGGAGACCTACTATGTAATCGCACTCATCCTTATGACGTCTTAGCTTTCTATATCCTAATCATAATCCTAATCCTAACCCTCTACCCAATCCTGACAATCTAGGCTTGTTTCAGTGACTTATAACCTATAGCTCTGATACCAACCTGTGGCGCCCTCCAAACCCGGGTCAGAAGTTTGGGGTCCACAACACAAACACAATATATCAACCTGTATAAGAAATATTATTTATAATGACCCTGCTTCACAAAACCATGGATCGCAACAGGTTAAAGTATGAAAACAAGCCACGACCTTAATTTTTATTACAACGTACCAAATCCCAACTAATTTAACTTACAGCTGATAATAAAATTATTCTTACAATCTTACTATCTCACTACCTCCATAAGCTTCTGCTAGCTTGATCCAACTCAATCTGGAATCCTAGCTCGTACATTGAACTGGGAAACCTCGCTATCAACCGTATCCCTTTTTAACTGTAGAATACATAAAAAGATTCGCAAGAGTGAGCTAACTAGCTCAGCAAGTCATAATAACGAAAACTGGGGTTAAACAATGATCAAGTGAGATGATTCAGATGAATCAAGTTTCTTTTTAACTAGTCATTAGAATTGGATATTCATTTTAAGTTTTAAAATCAAGGTTAGGCTGCTGATCAGTCACGCACTAACCCCGAGCAAAGCACACAGCACTGCTCTAATTACTGGATCCAAGGCACACATTGGCCTAATTCGACCACGAATCTGGTCTGACCACGAATCTGGTCCATATAAAGAAAACTATCCAATTCTAAAACAATTCAGTGTAATAACAATGTAATTCAATGAGCAAGATCATATTCAACAGTGATAAAGCATCGGTATTAAAACATAATGCAATTCAAGATGCATCACAGGGGTGTATCAAGGTACGTATAAGAAACAGTTTTCAGTTTGTAAAGTGATCAGGTATTAAACAAATAATGATTGTTCGAGGTATAGTTCTTTGATGTTGTAAGAAATGGTTGAGATATAAAAACTTTTGTGTTTTCAAGCAATTTCGTTCCAGTGTTTGAAGTTTGGTAGTTATACATTTGAGAAGTAGTATCATATTTGTGTGGTTTGGTGTCTGAGGATCAACAAAGTACGGTTTGCAAAGAATAAGGCTTACGGCTCAAGATCAAGAAAGAATCAGGGTTTAAGGGTAAATAGTTTGAAGCATATGCATTATAAAACAGGAGTTATGTTTAATGATAACAATATGTTATAAAACAGTTCGAAACATTGGTAACATATCTTGAAGAAAAGTTCAAAAATACTTGCCTTACAAGGCTTTACAACTATTACTGATCAACCCTGAGCCAACTCTGCTGCTCAGGTTCTAACGCCCAACCATTAGATCCCATTGAATTCGACTTCGACACTCAGGTCTTTCTGTTGAAACTCTACTGAGCTCGTCGACTGACCACTATGTTATCTTTAGTCCATCATCCACTTTCAGGTTCCCGACTATAACCTACAGGGTCGAAATACCCTACGTTAGACGTCTAGGTATGCTTGACATATTCTCAATACTAATTTTTACTTAACAATATTCAAACCCGACTCGTAATTATATGGATTATTATAATATAACAACACACCCAACAGTCAGGGTTCACATTCTCGAGAAATCGGTTTGGTGTTCGCTTTCCGAAAATACGTATACTTGTAATTTCACAAAATCAGGGTTATGGATTTTAGCAAATTATTTCATCA
This sequence comes from Apium graveolens, assembly GCF_009905375.1. Classification (NCBI taxonomy): domain Eukaryota; kingdom Viridiplantae; phylum Streptophyta; class Magnoliopsida; order Apiales; family Apiaceae; genus Apium; species Apium graveolens. Next base: position 101,997,625 of record NC_133652.1, read on the forward strand.
CATCGTGCAATCGAGTTCCATATAAGACATATATATATATATATATCTATATAACCATTCGACGTCCCGATAATCGTCAGATACGCTTCCGTATTTTCGTAGGTGAATTTCCCAGAAATCGGGCAGCGTCTCTTTTGTTTATCGGACTACCCGTCGAACACAATATCGACGTCAAATCAATTCACAACAACTACAATGACAACCCAAATCACAATCCAAATGCACGAATCCCAATCACCGATATTATTTAACTATTACTCTTATTCGCATTTTACATTTTTATTCATATTAGGACTCAGAATTGGATCATCACTGTCCACCGTTGACTCGCCGCGGCTCATCGTCGACTCGCCGAGGCTCATCGTCGACGGCGGTAAAATTCGGAGGTACCCGAATCGGGTTTCCAATCACGAATTTCACCGATTATTTTTTTAATAATTTCCCGCATGAATTCAATATTTTTATTTCACAAAATCCGTCAAATATGCCTCTGCAGAAAATAAAAACAAACATAATAATTTAATTAATAACCAAGTAACAAAAGCAAAGCACACTCGAACCACACCATCACACTTCAGGTAATACACGCGCCACCGGCGCTGCACACACAAACTGCACGCACACACACTTGACACACACACACAATATTTACACACACAATATTTACACACACACTTAACAATCACCACCGTACCAATGACACCTCGCCGGAAAAATAGGCGGCATCACGGAGGCCGGAGGAGAGAACAAGGCGGCACACACACAGAGAAACACGGGAGATTCAACACACGTATGTGAGTATATATATGTATATTTCTGAAATACCATGGGAATTAACACTAGCATCAACAGAACAAAAGGAACAGGTGCGGCGACCTTGTGCCGCAAAGGAAGAAATCGAGAAAAACGGTCAGCAAGAAAGAGGAGTAAAGGAGGAGGAATAAAGAGATTAAGGGAGAAATGAGAGATTAACAGGAGGGATTTGAGAGAGTGTACCGAGAGAAATTAAACCGAGAGGAAAGAAAAATGGATCAAGAGAGATACAGAGGAACTGTGCGTGCTTGTTGTTGTTGTTTTTTTTTATTTTCTGTAAAATACCAGCAGGAAACGCGTGGCAATACATCGTCTATAAAACTGACACGTTTCGTTTAGGATAATTACGAAGATTTAAAGATCTATTTTGTCCCACAATTTGAAATTAACGGAACAAGGTACGAATAAAACAGCCTCCGAAAATTACGAAAATAATTTTAAAATGTCATAAATATCCCGAAGTAAATAAAAACGTAAGTTTCAAAATTTTAACACAATTTTTGAAATGTCACTTATACCCGCTTTTATCAATAAAACGAAACGACGAGCGCGTGAAACTAATCCCGAAAATTTCCAAAATAATTTTAAAATTCTCAGAATATTCCAAACTTAAATAAATATGGGTTTCATAATTTTTGAAGAATTATAGAATTAAATATGGATTTTGCAAATAAAAGCATTCAGAAAATCATTTAAAGATAAATAATTAATAAAATATTAATTTCTCAATTTTATAAAATCCTAAAAATAATTATTAAAATTATAAAATCATAAAAATAATTTTTTTGAAACATTCCCAATATTTATGCAAATAAATTTGCACCAAATCCAGTTTTGAAAATGAAAACAATCCAATACGACTCCATAATTAATCACATGAACAACCCGGCATATTATAAATTACACCTATATAATAATCAACCAACACAGAGCGATCAAAACCAATATACATATTTTATTTAATAATTTCCGTAATAATCACATATTTAAATAATTCAAAAATACACGAGTCGTTATAGGATTTATAATATGGAACTGTCCTCTCTCAATGATGAACAAATAATCACGAGAGCTGCTAGGGTTACAAAGAATAATAACTTCGATAATGATAACACTTATAGTGTAAACCCTATGCCTGTGTTTATATACTACACAGTTACAAGATAAATTCTAATTGATATGGAATATTATTCTGCTTCCTAAAATATATCAACTAGTTATCTTTTCTTCCAAGTATTCTATTCTTCATAAAATTCTTTCTTCATGCATAATTCTTTCTGTCTTAGTCTCGATCTTCTATCCTTTCAATCAGCCGCCTGCCTTATCTGAAGGTCATCTTAAGTCCTGATATTATCTCCTAATAAATATCTTCTGATAATTTAAGTTCTGATAACTTAAGTTTTGATATCTTAATTTATGTCTTCAGTATAAGTGCTGATTTCCAGTTAAGTACTGATTTGTCCTGTTAAGTAAGATCTGAAAACTAAACACAAATCATATTACACTTGAAATTATCAAATATATCTAACAATCTCCCCCAACTTGTAAATTAGCATAATATACAAGTTCAACAGATATTTGATGATGTCAAAAACATTAAGTACAAATGCATGAGAATTTGACTAGATAACTATAACTTACAATCCTTTCATCTTTACCATCTTTAACTTCTGATAACAGCTTCAGTCTGTATACACTTTGGAATTTAAGCAGTTGTAGATCTTTGACTTGGTTTCAATTTTTGATCTCTTTGATATCAGGAGTTGTTCTGAGATAGTTCTTCAACAAACATCTCTCAGCATATTCAAGTTCATTAACCATCCTCCTTTTAGCATTTATCAATTCAGCTATATCTTCACCAGTTTGAAAAATAGCTGCTCTGAGATCATTTATCTTAGCTTTTCTTATCTCCTGATCTAGTCTAATCAGATATGCCTTGTCAGACTCTAGATTGAATTCCACAGCTTTATAACGCAGAAAAGTAGTTATAATCTTAGCAGAGTTAGGCTTCATTTCGACAATATCACCTTTGTGATCTCTGTACTTGAGACAGTATGTGTTGTCAGACTTTACAGAATAAAGTTTCTTCTGTCTTTGAATTTGAGACTTTAAATACCTTGCAACACTATATGTTAATTTGTCTTTCACTTGAAGTAGGAATAGAACATGTTCCAGTTCCTCAAAATACTTCAGTGGTATAGCATTCTGCCTAATTTGGTATACCCTTTCATCTGTCATAAAATATAACAAGATATGTTCTTTCAAAAAGGTATGGTAAACCATTTGTACAGATTCAAGTCGATTCAATCTTTCAAGAGTTGCTCCAACACATGGTTCACTTAAGGAAGTTGGATCATTGGTAGTGTTATGTACTTTTCTTTCATCAGAACTACCCAATCCTGATTTATCTCTTGCTTCCTTTCCTGTAACAACTCTTGCTTCAAAACCACTTGTTTTAGTCTTCAAAGGTTGAGCCTGTTTAGCTTTGGTGAATCCTGGTAGGAGTATCTTTGAAGGTTTAACATGAGCAATGTCAGAGGTTTCCTTTTCCTTATCTTCTGATATCAAGCCAACTTGAGCTATGTCAGAGGTTGCTTACTTCACTGTCATATCAGAACTTACTACATCTTGACTCTGAACAACAAGAGCCATGTCAGAGGTTGTTTGAAAAATCTTCTTTTGCATCAGAGTAAGATTAGCATCTCCTTCTTCATCAATTATTTCTTCATCCATGACTGGCATATAAATCTTTACAGGTTCATCAACTTTTTCTTTGCCCTTGGACCTTGGATCAATTTCCACTTGTGATTTGGCTTTGGTTGCCTCGAAATTTGTTCTTTCCTTTATCATAATACCCTTAGGCTTTGGAAATTTCTTTTCAACAACAGAAGCTTTAGATTTTGTCTTGACACCTTTTGCTTTGAGTCTAGCTTCTTCTTTCTTTAGACTCTCAAAGTCCATTCTTGGATTTTTCTTTAAGAAATAACTGCTTTGAAATTTCTTCATCAAGTTCCAGATGTTCACCAGAACTTATCCTTTTACCAGTATCAGAACTTATTCTTCTCCCAATATCAGAACTTTTTCCTTGACTTGTAATTCTAGTCTTTACTTGATGAAAATCCTTTGCCTTGATCTTGACCTCTACCCTTGTTAGAGTTTCCCTAGTCATCATTTCCATCATCCTTTCCTTTCAGTGTCTGAATAGATTTGCATTTGGACTTAATCACTTTCTCCCCCTTTTTGGCATCAGCAGGTAAAAGAAGAGAGACAAGAAATTCCACTGAGGATTGGATCTCATTGAGTTGATTTTGGTGAGAAGCTTGATTCTTCAAAATTTCTTCAATTTGAGTTTGTTGCTTCTCCTGAGTTTTCTCAATGTAGGCAATTCTGTCAAAGGCTGGCTTGAAAAATATGTTCTTTTCAAGTTTCACATTCATATCTTCCTGGATCAAAGTTTCTTGAATTTTATTCACCTTGGCATGAGTTGTTGAGTGTTGACCCTGAAGGTGCCTAGTACTCAATGCAGTAACTCTCAGCTGTGCCTTGAAATCATCATTTATCAGCATTTCATCAGCTTTTGCCAGATGCTCAGCAAGAATCTTTTCAGAAGGAACAAAACTAACTGTGTTTCATTCCTTAGTCCACTCCTTTCCTCTAGGAGTTTCACTCTAAGGTACTGGTGCTTCCCCTGTAACAAACTTCTTAACTAAATCAGCTTTATTAACTGTTTGTTGAGGTGCATGTCCTGATGGACCAGCTGCATCAGCATCTAAATTAGCAGCAGCTTCACCAGTAGTTTCTTCATTGGTAGCATCAGAACTTGTAGATCCTGCAGTATCAGCATCATCTGATAAAATAGCAGTATGTGAGGCTATAGAGGCTTCAACATCATCCTCTAAATTCTGATCTGCGGCCAGGTTTTGATCAACATCCAAAATTGATGTTGTTGGTGGAGTGAGTTGAATTAGTGGAGCCTCCAAGTATAAAACCTCAGGCACAATCAAGTTATGAATATCAATTTCAGCACTTGTACCTAGTTCTTCAGTATGTACTGGATCAACTATAGGTGACATAGGAGGTGTAAGAATTTTGTCTTGAGCAGTTTCATGTTGTGCAGAAGGAAGTGATTCAATAATAATTGGTTCTGTTGAGATCAGAGATTCCTGATCCCCTTCCTTAGCTGCTTCCACTACACCGGAATCTGACTCAACTATGTCCCTGTGAGCTCTCTGTTTCTTTAATTTCTTCAATGGTGGAGAAACTATAGGAGCTTTATCATCAGAATTTAACTTTCTAAGCCTTTTGAGGGGTCTAGAACTCCCAGTTACGGTATCTTTCTGAATAGAAACCTTCTCAGCTTCTACAACAACAGGTTCTGATATGGGAACCTGTTCCTCAGTTGTTTCCTCAAATCAACAAAATTTAATCAAAACATTCATCACAAAATAAAATTAAAAGTCGATGAAGTAAAGATTAATAAATTGTAATTAAACATGCACAGTCACATAATTTGAGAAACAAAGAACAAATCTTGCAATTAAAGAAAATTTCATTGATATATCAGATGATTACATTTGATGAAATTTAGCAATTACATGCAAAAATTACAAGATAGTCCTATTCTACGATTCCTAACATCAATAGCCTTAGTCCTAGTCTAAGAAGACTGGCAAAGCTGACGGTGAAGAGAAACAAATGGATAACAATTAATTCTTCTTCCTGCTTTCAACAAAGAGAACAACAAGACGAATGATTTGTTCCTGCTGTTTAAGAATATGAAGATGAGCTTCTCTTTGGAAAGACAACAGATCATTTTTAATGTTCTCTGGAAGTTGAATCCAGATGACAAATGGAATGTTGTTGATAGAATATGAAGACGGAATTCCATTTCGAAAGATTGTCACAGTTTCTGTGCCATAAGAGTAATACCAACTAAAATGTGCCATTATTTGAGAGAAATGAACAGATGTGGTTTTACTGATGAATGATCAATCATTTAAATAGGCAATGGAATACCAAGGGATGCGAGGACTGTTTAAACATTACAAGTAAAAATAATAACCCCTCGACTCCCTAGACTGATGTGTAATAATAACAGTCAGTAAAAGATCTAAATCCAGAGTTAATGGGCACGGGATATAATAATAATTACTGTGCGCGTGCAGTTTTTCAAGACATACACGCTTACCACTAACTCATAATGATTATGACTGTTTTATCTCACATTAACCAATATTCTGTAAAAATATTATCGTTCAAGTAATGACCAAAAATAAACCAAGTACATAAATACTGCCACGTCAGCATCAGAACTTGATTATTATCAGGATTTAAAAGTCATTCGAAAAGTGAATGTGTATTCCTGTAATTCTTCACACAAATACTGATATGGTTTCATCAGAATTTAATCATCAGAACTTCCATCAGAACTTGTCCTCAGAATTTATGCAATCTGACACATAAACTGTTCATCTAAAACAACATTTATCACCATGGTAATTTTCATCATTCATATGGAGTGTATGTGTGTGCATTAAGCTAAATATCAAACAAAGAGTAAAGTCTGATTCACTTCAGTACATCTTAGAAATAAGGCATAACTAAGAACTTTACTCAAACTATGTCATTATTCTGAAGTCTACTTTAGAATGAGTTATGCATGAGTCCACCTCAACGGTTTTGTGCTCATTTTATGCATCTTTTGAAATTCTATTTTACAGTGGCTTCTCAGTGTAAGTGAGTCACGACTGCTTATCAGAATTTATGCTGCTATCAGAGTATTTCTCCAGTAATCATAGAGTGTGAAAAGTCACCAAGAAAATTTTATTTTGCTTTTCTAATGCATATTACTTAATACCAGCAATGCACTTGGGTCTTCCCTTCCACATTTTTACTCTAGATCTCAAAGGAGCACCTGATTTTTATTTATTTTCTTTTCCTTTTCTTTTGATAAGTGAGGCTTATCAGCACTTAGTACATCCACCAGATTTACTAACATCAGAACTTAACAGATAAGAAGCATTATTCTATTTTTTTGACTTAGTAATAAGATACACAAAGTAAACTTAACTAAGCTCAATATCAGAATTTGCTTGTGTTAAAAGATTTCCGCATAAACAATTACTTTAAACATGGGGTCTTCATTCTATTAAAGACTACTAGTTCAGCATCTAGCACAGTTATCCTCATTGGAATGAATAGTCACAGAAACATCCATATCACTATCAGAGTTTAGAAATTCACATCAGACAAAAATCAGCACTTAAGCAATTTTCAATTTAAGCACATAATACACAAAGACAGTAATATCTGTAAATACTGATCATAAAGTCTGATGTATCAGAACATAAACTAAGCAGTTTTAGAGAAAGAACCTGAAACCATTCCAAGTTCATTTACCAATCTTGTAAAAGTAGCTTCACATAGTGGTTTTGTGAAGATATCTGCTAGTTGTTGATCTGTTGGAACAAAATGCAATTCCACTTTACCTTCATCCACATGTTCCCGTATGAAGTGGTACCTAATGCTGATGTGCTTTATCATTGAGTGTTGAACTGGATTACATGTCATAGCAATAGCACTTTGATTATCACAGTAAATAGGGATTTTAGAAAATTCTAACCCATAATCCAGTAACTAATTCTTCATCCAAAGAATCTGTGCACATCAGCTTCCTGCAGCAATGTATTCTGCTTCTGCAGTTGATGTGGAAATTGACTTCTGTTTCTTGCTAAACCAAGAAACCAATCTGCCTCTAAGAAATTGGCAGCTTCCACTTGTGCTTTTCTTGTCAATTTTGCATCCTGTAAAGTCTGCATTTGAGTAACCTATTAGCTTAAAGTCTGATTCTCTAGGATACCACAATCCCAGATCAACTGTACCCTTAAGGTACTTGAAAATTCTTTTCACAACTGTTAAGTGAGGTTCTCTTGGATCTGCTTGAAATCTTGCACAAAGACAGGTAGCATACATGATATCAGGTCTACTTGCAGTTAGATAGAGTAGAGAGCCAATCATACCTCTGTAATCAGTAATATCTACTGATTTACCAGTATCCTTATCCAACTTAGTTGCAGTGGCCATAAGAGTGGATGCACTTGAAAAATCTTGCATTTCAAACTTTTTTAACAAATTTTTGGTGTACTTAGATTGACAAATAAAAGTTCCTTCTTCATTCTGCTTGACTTGAAGGCCTAGAAAATAGTTAAGTTCTCCCATCATACTCATTTGATATCTTGACTGCATCAGCTTGGAAAACTTCTTACAAAGCCTGTCATTTGTAGAACCAAAAATGATATCATCAACATATAGTTGCACTAAAAGTAAGTCATTTCCATTGTTGAGGTAGAATAATGTTTAGTCAATAGTCCCTCTGTTAAATCCACTTTCCAGAAGAAACTGAGCTAAAGTCTCATACCATGCTCTTGGAGCTTGCTTAAGGCCATAAAGTGCTTTATCAAGCCTGTAAACATGATTGGGAAATTTGGGATCTACAAAGCCTGAAGGTTGTTCAATATATACCTCTTCTTCCAATTCTCCATTGAGAAAAGCACTTTTCATATCCATTTGAAAGACTTTAAACTTCTTGTGAGTAGCATAAGCCAAAAATATCCTTATGGCTTCCAATCTAGCAACTGGTGCAAATATTTCATCATAATCAATTCCCTCCTGTTGAGAGTATCTTTTTGTAACCAGCCTTGCTTAGTTCCTTGTAATTATGCTATCACTGTCAGTTTTGTTTCTGAACACCCACTTTGTACCAACAACAGACCTGTTCTTTGGTCTTGGCACTAGGGTCCAGACTTTATTTCTTTCAAATTCATTTAATTCTTCTTGAATTGCTTGCACTCAATCAGCATCTTGCAGAGCTTCTTCCACTTTCTTTGGTTCAGTCTGAGAAAGAAAAGAATGATAGAGACATTCATTTGATGTAGCTATTCTAGTTCTGACACCTGCATCAGGATTTCCAATAATTAAGTCAGGTGTATGTGCATTAGTCCACTTCCTTGCAGATGGAACGTTCTCTATAGAACTGGATGCTCCCCCATGATCCATGTTGTCTCCATCAACATTTTCTGATGCTCCCCCTGAAATTGTGCTCGCTGAGTTGGATCCTTCAGAATTTGAGTTTCCAGATTTATTAGAACATGAGTTTCCAGAATTATCAGAACTTGGCCCATCAGAACTTGACGAATCAGAACTTGAAGAACCTGTTGTAGATTCTGATGCTTCTTGAGATGTGGTTGTATCTTCAGTATGCTCCCCTTGCACAGGTGCATCTTCCTTTGGCGTAGTCACCACAGTTTCAATAACATCAGAGTTTAATCCAACAGAGTTTGCAGTATCAGGATTTAGACTGTCAGGAGTTACAGAATTAGAATTTAAAAATTCATTTTCAAATCTCAGCTGATCATAATCATTTAAATCTTCAAGTCCAGTAATCTTCTTATCATCAAAAGAGACATTGATAGATTCCATGACAACCCTTGTTCTTAAATTGTAGACTCTGAAGGCTTTTGTAGAAAGTGCATATCCAACAAAAATTCCTTCATCAGCTTTTAGATCAAATTTGGATAGCTGTTCGGGATAAGTCTTAAGAACAAAATACTTGCATCCAAATACATGAAAATACTTCAGATTTGGATTCTTTTTCTTCACCATCTCATATGGTATTTTTCTATGCTTGTTGATAAGTGTTGAATTCTGAGTAAAACAAGCAGTCTGCACAGCTTCAGCCCAAAAGTAGGTTGGCGACTTTGCTTCATCAAGCATAGTTCGTGCAGCTTCAATAAGAGTTCTATTCTTTCTTTCAACAACTCCATTTTTCTGTGGAGTTCCAGGAGCAGAAAATTCCTGCTTTATTTCATGGTCTTTGCAGAACTCTTCCATGATCAAATTCTTAAACTCAGTGCCATTATCACTTCTTATGATCTTCACAGAATCTTTGACCAATTTATCCAGTTGCTTGACATGATCAATCAAGATAGATGCAGTTTCACTTTTTGTGTGCAAGAAATACACCCATGTGTATCTGGTGAACTCATCCACTATGACCATAGCATATTTCTTCTTTGCAATAGACATGAAATTCACTGGACCAAATAGATCAACATGTAGTAGGTGATAAGGCTCAAGAATTGATGATTCAGTCTTGCTCTTGAATGAAGATTTTCTTTATTTTGCCTTCTGACATGAATCACAAAGGCCATCAGGAGCAAATACTGATTTTGGCAGTCCTCTCATAAGATCTTCCTTGACTAGTTCATTTATATTGTTAAAATTTAAATGAGAGAGTTTCTTGTGCCAATCCCAGCTTTCTTCAATTGATGCTCTACTCAACAGACAGATTGCAGAACCATCAGTACTTGTTGAAAGCTTGGCTTCATAAATGTTACCATGCCTGTATCCTTTCAGAACAACTTTGCTTGTAGATTTGGTTACAACTTCACAGTGTTCTTCAAATAAATCCACATGATAACCTCTGTCACAGATTTGACTCACACTCAGCAGATCGTGTTTAATACCTGAGACCAGAGCTACTTTTTTAATGATGACATTTCCAAGATTTATATTATCATATCCCAAAGTTTTTCCAATGTTGCCATTTCCATAAGAAACACCTGGGCCAGCTTTCTCCACAAAGTCTGATAGCAGGGCTTTATTTCCAGTCATATGCCCTGAACATCCACTGTCCAGGACTAGGATATTTTTCCTATTGCCCTGCAATCACAAAGACCACTAATGATTAGTTTTAAGGACCCAGACTTGCTTGGATCCTTTGGCCTTTTTAAGTTTGTTAACATTTGCAGCGGATTTAGCATCAGAGTTTATGTTAACACTTTTCTTATTAGAATTTGCAATATTAGACTTTGCATCAGAACTTACACTAGAAGGAATAATGCTAACTTTCTTTACAGAAGGTTTTATTTGATAATAATCATAGTACAAACTATGATATTCCTTACAAGTATAAATGGAATGCCATAAACTACCACAATGAAAATAAGGATTTGGTGGCTTATATCTAACATACTGACTCTTAACTCCTGACTTTGAAGGTAAGGAGTTTATGTTCTAATTCTTCCTGCAAAAAGAAGCCAGATGGTTAGAGTTTCCACAGTTATGACATGTTTTTCTAGGAGCATTAGGAACAGGCTTATAATTGTTACTTTTGTTCACACCTTCCTTTCCATTCCTATTTTTCCTAGGTGGTTTTACCTTGTTTACATTCTTGACATCTTTCAGCTTATGCTTAAGCTGCTTATGCCATAAACTAATGAACATGGTTTTAAGATATCTTCTCAACTCTGTAATATCATCAGTATGAAAGGAATAAGTAGTTTGAGGTACCTTTAAGTCAGTAGTATCAGAACTGCTATCAGCATTTGCCATCAAGGCATAGTTTTCCTCATCCTCAGAATCTGAAGCATCTGACCAGCTTTTCTTCTTTGTGACAAGAGCCTTGCCTTTGTCAATCTTTCCTTTTCTGGAATCAGGAGATATGTGGCCTTTCTCACCATAGTTGTAGCATTTAATATTTGAGTAATCTCCTCTATCATACTTTCCTCCTTTGCCTTCAGATTTTCTGAAACCTTTCTTTTCAGAACTTGCACCTTTCCTGGAAAACTTCTTTCCTTTCCTGAATTTCCTGTATGCAATCTTTGTGATTCATTTCACCATAACAGCACACAGCTTCATCATCTCTTCATCAGGGTCTATCTCAGGTATACTTTCAGTTTCTGAGTCATCATCACTATCAGAACTTGATGACTCAGTATCAGACTTTGTGATGAGAGCTTTTCCCTTGCCCTTCTTTGAGGCAACAACTTTGGGACTTTCCTCCTCAGCCACAAAGGCAACTGTCCTTGACTTTCTTCCATTCCTCTTGCTTCTTTGTTCCATCTCAAGTTCATGAGTCTTGAGCATCCCATAAATTTTATCAAGAGTTGTTTCATCAAGATTATAGTTGTCTCTTATTATTGTGGCCTTCAAATCCCATCTTTCGGGAAGAGCTAACAGGAATTTAAGATTTGAATCTTCAATATCATACTCTTTGTCAACTAGTGACAAATCATTCAAGAGTTTGACAAATCTGTCATATAAATCAGTTAATGACTCATCAGGCTTTGAGTCAAAGTGCTCATATTCTTGAGTGAGTATAGTCTTCCTGTTCTTCTTGATTGAATCAGTTCCCTGACACCTCATTTCCAAAGCATCCCATATCTCTTTTGCAGTCTTGCATTAAATTACTCTGTTTGACATGACATTATCAATGGCACTATGCAGCAAGTGTCTTACCTTTACATCCTTTGCAATCGATGAGATATCTTCAGCAGTGTAATCACTTTTCTTCTTTGGTACAGACTTTGCTGGCTGACCTGCAACTTCCACAGAGAGTTTGATTGGCATATGTGGTCCTTCATTAATCCTGTCGAGATATTCTGGCTCTGTAGCTTCCAAAAACATAGCCATCTTCACTTTCCATATGCAATACTCAGAAGGTTTCAACATGGGAACTCTTATAGTCTCATATCGACTATGGGTTATGGTTTTTGGAGGTTCTTCAGTTTTGGTGGGCTTAGTTGGAGTTTCTTCTTCAGACATGATTATTTTTGGATCTTAAACTGTATGTGTGTTAACAGATCTGATCTGATACCACTTGTTAGGTCACACACACTGTAGAAGGGGGTTTAATACAGTGTTTAGCACAATCAAATCGGATATAAGAACTCAAGTAACATAAAACAGATTTTATTCAACACAATAAACTCTGTTACAATATGGAACTGTCATCTCTCGGTGATGAACAAATTATCACGAGAGCTGTTAGATTTAAAAAGAATAATAACTTCGATAATGATAACACTTATAGTGTAAACTCTATGCCCGTGTTTATATACTACACAGTTACAAGATAAATTCTAATTGATATGGAATATAATTCTGCTTCCTAAAATATATCAACTAGTTATCTTTTCTTCCAAGTATTCTATTCTTCATAGAATTCTTTCCTCATGCATAATTCTTTCTGTCTTAGTCTCGATCTTCTTTTCTTTCAATCAGCCGCCTGCCTTATCTGAAGGTCATCTTAAGTCCTGATATTATCTCCTGATATATATCTTCTGATCACTTAAGTTCTGATAACTTAAGTTCTGATATCTTAAGTTCTGTCTTCAGTATAAGTGCTGATTTTCAGTTAAGTACTGATTTATCCTGTTAAGTAAGATCTGAAAACTAAACACAAATCATATTACACATGACATTATCAAATATATCTAACATTCTTCATCTCTCTCTCTCTCAAAGGAAAAGGGCACCACTTTTATAAAGCTTCATCTTTATAAAAACTTCATCGAATGATTATTCTTGGTGGATACCAGTAGGGTGCTTCACACTCTGAGCAACTGCTGGCATCCATTATTATGAAGCTTCGATTTTCAAGGTATAATTACGATTCCTCCGCTCCCTTGATTTTATATGTTTTTTTTCTATATGTCCGATACACAGTTTTACGAAATAATTGTTATATCATGCTTCCGCTCGTCCGTAAATTCCTACAGAACAGGCTTTGGCCTCCGCGAAGATGGCTTCTGCTAAGACGGCTTCTGCTAAGACCTGAAAGTGAAGAGAATGTGAGGGTCTGTACCCCCGATTCATCTCCGGCTTGAGAATAAGAATCTGGTTGTAAAGTGGGTAGAAAATACAAGAAAAGCAGAGTGTTTGAAAGAGAATGTGTGTATATTTTTCTTACTTTTCCAGGGGTTTTTATATCCAATTTTACCATGAATGTACCTGACGTTACTCATCATTAAAGAGGGAGTGAAAAGGGGGCGTTGTGCCTCTTGTGCCTCTTTTGCTTTCCAACGGTCGGGAAGAAAGATGGGCCTTGGCCTGAGGCTCTCTGTGGGCCTTCGGCTTTTGGGCGTGATGGACCTTCGGCCCAATAACTTGATCGTCCGATGGGTCTTTGTTCAGTGGGCCTCATTGGGCCCATAGCCAACAATTATTAATTTTTTTATCTCAAATTTACCTTAATTTATAAATAAGATCTTAACAATTATATATACTTTATTAATATTTTATATTTTAAATTTATTTATATAAATATATATAATAATTATATATAATTAAAATTGTAAAATAATTATATATAATTTTATTTTTAAATAATATATTATTAAATTAGTTCTGATTAATGAACCGATTAATTATTCTGATTAATCCCTGGACGGTGACTCAGTCCGATTCCCACTTTTTTACAACACTGACTACACTCTTTCGTAATCTGATACCGACCTTCTAAATTAATAATATAATTAAATATCAATTAAATAATAATTGATAATCGATAAAATAATAATTTCGCTGAAATAGTAATTTTCTCAAGTTATATATTTATAATATTTGAGTTTAAGTGATATTAATTTTTATGTTAAAACATATATGTACTTTGTACATTTGACATAGAAAAATACCAGGATTTGGAAATAGATTATCGCTTATTTAATTTTTGAAAAGAAATAAAATAATAAACACTATAGTTAAATTTGGAAGGGTATCATTGTCTTTTCAAAGATCTATACATTTCAGACCGAACATAAATAGAAACAGACTCTCTGTCTCAGGTCTCAACATCGAAGTAGTTATAGGAAGTTGTAAAAAAACGCCGACTTTTACTCTCTCTAAGTCATTCACAATTCACAATTCCCGAGGCAAGTCCACATCATTTCGCCAATGGGTAACTGCAACGCCGTCCCTTACTCCGACGATCAATCTCCCCACCCTAACGACGCCACACAACCACCATCAACAACTTCCAACATCCTCCACATCCATCCTCCAGTCTCACCACCACCGGCGCCACGTCCATCCCCGCCGCTCTCCGGCATCGGCCGAGTACTCGGCCGGCCAATGGAAGATGTACGCGCCACCTACATTTTCGGTCCGGAACTCGGACGCGGCCAATTCGGCATCACTTACTTAGTCACGCATAAATCAACGCGCAAGCAGTACGCGTGCAAGTCAATTGCCACACGCAAGCTTCTCAACAAAGATGACGCGGATGATGTTCGGCGAGAAGTGCAGATCATGCATCATCTCACCGGGCATCGGAATATAGTTGAGTTGAAAGGCGCTTATGAGGATCGGCACTCAGTGAATTTAGTGATGGAACTTTGTGCAGGCGGGGAGTTGTTTGATCGGATCATTGCTAAAGGACATTATTCGGAACGCGCCGCTGCTGTGTTGTGTAGACAGATGGTTACGGTTGTGCATAATTGTCATTCTATGGGAGTTATGCATAGGGATTTGAAACCGGAGAATTTTTTGTTGTTGGATGCCACGGAGAATTCGCCGTTGAAGGCTACTGATTTTGGTCTTTCGGTGTTTTATAAGCCTGGTATTACTGATTTCGAATCCATAAATTTTACTATGTTCGTTATATATGATACCTTAGTGTTGAATTTAAGTTAAGATTTTCGTAGGCCATACTCTTAGAATTCATTGGATTACACGGATAACTGGTATTTAATCTTTAATCTTTAATGTGTAGAGAAAGTGAGATTAAGATTGATGTAAGTTAAAGTTCATTAAAGTGAAGATTGTGAAATTTAGGAAAGTAGAACAAAGTAACACTTTAAAATCTTTCTGAATACTTCTTTGAAATTGGACAAGCTTATATGAACAATGCAATGTTGTTAGAGTTCAAGTAGACATCTTGATGCCTTGATCATTGGATTTCCTTCTACCAAAAAAAATTATTATGCATTTTGTAATACAAGCAATTCTTGAGTTTCTCAACTGCTGTTTTCCCCTGAATATACACTATTCCCAGATGTTCAACAAATTCCCTGTGATATATAAAAGATTTCAGATCACAATATGAATTTCTAGGTTATACGGTGTTTCTGTTTGTCCATACTTAGATTGAATTTTATTATTAGATATTATGTACCTTTACGGGATTCTAGTGTTCTTTAAACTGTACAATTAATACGTTGCTACAGGTGATGTATTTAAAGACCTTGTGGGAAGTGCATATTATGTGGCTCCTGAAGTGCTGCGCCGGAACTATGGAGTTGAGGCTGATGTTTGGAGTGCAGGGGTGATACTTTACATATTACTCAGTGGGGTCCCACCATTCTGGGGAGGTATTTAATCTGTTTACTAGTGGAGTCTATAAGTATGGTGAACAACTTGAACAAGTTATTAATCAAGTACAAGTACTACATTTATGTATTCTGATAAGAGACAAAACTGGCAAAAATTAGCACAACCAATATGTTAGATGGTAGTTGATTATCAAATTTAAGAACATTATGCTTTAACACAGGCTGAAAGTTTCTAAACACTGCTCCAACTTGTCATGATACTTTCTCTTGTCTAATTGCAGTTTAATTGCAGATAATGAGAAGAGTATCTTTGATTCTATATTAAGGGGACATCTTGACTTTTCATCTGATCCATGGCCATCAATATCAAGCAGTGCCAAAGATCTTGTGAAAAGAATGTTACATTTTGATCCTAAAGAAAGGCTTTCCGCAGTTGATGTCCTAAGTAAGTTCAGCCACAAGACCAATACACGATGAAATTGTTAAACTTTTTAGTCTGTATGTAATCATATTGTAACTTGAATAACGGAACTCTTCTTACTATTACTGTGATTAGTGAATGACTCAAACTACTTAAAATGCAGATCATCCATGGATGAAAGAAGATGGCGATGCATCTGATAAGCCAATTGACATTGCTGTCTTAAGTAGAATGAAGCAGTTCCGTGCAATGAACAAACTAAAAAAAGTAGCTTTAACGGTAAGACTATATTATCTTTAGTTACGATTTGCAGTATATGATGATTTTTTAGACTAACTTCTTTTTTAACTCTGACTTTGTGACTCTAATGAGTCTTTCTTCTTGAACTTCTAGGTAATTGCAGAAAATCTATCGGAAGAAGAAATAATTGGTTTGAAGGAGATGTTTAAATCTATGGACACAGATAATAGTGGAACAATAACTTATGAAGAGTTAAAGGCTGGTCTTCCAAAACTGGGTACCAAGCTCTCCGAGTCGGAAATGATGCAGTTAATGGAAGCGGTAACTGTCTTTCCTTAATGGTTAGATCTGTGTTTTTAGCTTTCCAGTATATTACCGACCGCAATACCTATACGCGCCTAATACTGTGATGGCCAAACATTTAGTATTGTGGGACATGATCTATTACCGAACCTTAATAATAAATAAGCCACCTTTACATGCCAAAACATAAATGTGAACTTGCTCCGTGCATTGAAATCTATCAAACAATTAATTTAGGCATGTGATAATAGAAGTGGAACATTTAATTAAACGTGCACATCCATTATATATTGTATTAGGTCAACTAATTTATTAATAATCAGTACTCCCATGGGCTATACACACACTAGACTGGAGTTAATAATTCTTTTCTAAACTAAGTTGGGTTCTTTTCATGTCCCTGCTTCTCCTTTTAGTATACATAGCATTTAAGAGTGTTTATTAACCCCACCCTAGCATTCAATCACTTAACACCAATCAGAGATAATTTTGTGACCTCATGCTCTTTCTTGTTCAATGTCCTCGATTGCTGACTAAAGTTTTTACAGTATCTGAGTTGCCTAAGAAATTTTATGTATAATCTCTAACTGTTTTTTTGCTAATTAAATAGTATATGTAACTATAATCAAATGGTAGAAAGGCAATCTTGAAAGAGCAATGTTGTAACACTCACTTGGTTCTGCGTAACTGCGATTTGTATAAGAAAAGCATTTACTTGATTTATCTTGTTTTCACTGTCTTATAGTGTCCTAATGATTGCTGAGACCTCTGTATGTTTTACTAACTTTGGGTGCTATGTTGCTAATTAAACTTTAAATACCTTTTCTTCATAATTCCTTCCTCTTGAATACAAAGAAATTATCAATATTGATTCCTTTCAGGCTGACGTGGATGGAAATGGTACAATTGATTATATTGAGTTCATAACAGCTACAATGCATTTAAACCGAATGGAAAGGGAGGACCACCTGTACAAAGCTTTCGAATATTTTGATGAGGACAAGAGTGGGTTAGTCTCCTCCCTCTCCAACTTTAAGACTCATGACATATTGTATACAAATGCACTACATCTTTTCTCCTTAACACTGTTTCTTGTTATAAATCTGTTTAAATGTATCAGGTTTATCACAATGGAAGAATTAGAACATGCCTTGAAGAAGTATAACATGGGTGATGAGAAAACAATTAAGGAGATAATTGCAGAAGTTGACACTGATAATGTATGGATTCTCTCCGTGGTTCACAATAAATATAGAATATGATTTATGGCATTTGCAGATACTATCAAAATAGACTTGGAGGTAGGTTAGCTTACCCATGCCTACCTTTAAAAAAAATTAAATTATTGAATCGTATTTAATATCACAGACATTTAAGACCACAGATGTAAATAATTTTTCCCCTATAGATAAGATATAACTCACAGGGCAAAGCTCACTTATATTCTAGAAACACACAAGTAGTAAAATTTGTCAAGGTTGAAACGTGTGTTGCGATGAAACAGTTTCCCCCATTGGAATCGTATGCTAATATGATATTGGATGATGCATGCTGTCCATTTATCTCATGTTGTCTTTATGGTACAAGGCATGAACTACAAGCAAAGTTCATGCGTAAATTACTTGCTCGGTATTGGCTTTTTCGTTAATAATGGAACTTTATCTCTTTGCAGGATGGGAGAATAAACTATGATGAGTTTGTAGACATGATGCGAAAAGGTAATCCGGAGCTGGTTACAGATAGGCGTCGTAAATAAGGAATTTTATTATGAATCCATCACTGTGACTAGCTTGTTGGGTTACATAGCATAGTTTGCATCTTGCAATAATTGAGGATACACTTCTCAGCTTAAAGGATTACAGTAAATACATGCCGTCATTTGGTATGCTCAACGGCATATAATTTTTTCTTATACCGCTCATCAAGTGGACGGTGTGGCTTGGTGCTCCTATTTTTGCTTGAACTTTTTCTGTTAATTTAAGACTGGCAACCTTGGATACAGATTGGAGAGGTCTTATATCTTGGATCAGGTTATTTTTGGTTCAGGTTTCAGATCGCCAGGCACCAATCCAGTTCACTGCTTCAAAATGCATATAGTTCCCCTTGCATTACAATCTTGTTTTTCATCTGGAGCCATGTTGCAAACTACAGAAACTGTGGCACTTTTTTTCTTGATGCTTGTCATTGAGGGTACATACAGTTTATGTGCAGAACCTGAACTTTTTATACTGTATACAAGCTTTAATGCTGCCGGTTCATTTAGGGAGTTGTGTAAAATTACATATAATTTACTACACACATCTAAGAATGGTTAATTGCAGGCTGTTGAAACTTTAACTTTTAACCTACTGTTAATTTTGGGATTTCTCCTAGGTTACAAGCTTAATTGTGTATAACTGTCAGAATTGGTGAAATCTAATTGCAAATTGTATGTTATTGAAAGGCCATGATAGCAAAGCAATAGCATATCATATGAACTCTTGAAACCAGATACCAGGGACAAACAGGCATATCATTTTTACCATAAGTTGAGATACTACATTAAGCAAAGTTTATTTTTCCAAAAATATTAAAAATTCAACAACAATCATATCAATCAGATTTTTGTTGAAAACTTGTCCGAAGCTATACATAAAAGTGGCTTGATCCATGATCATCAATTGTTGAAACTATCTGTCCGGTATAATTCTTCGAACAAAATTTATAAAAAGTAGTTTCAAAAAATAAAATGTTAAGCCTGGTCTTAATGCCTTGTTCTTTACTAAATGTCAAATGTTTCTTTTAGTATTGATATCTTCCATGTTCCTATAGGAAATTTCCCATTTATCCTTTAAAATTTATTCATTTTGGAAACTCCTTTGAAATTGAGAGAGCATGATTTTTCTTAGGTGTTTTTCCCATGAGCTAACAAGTTTAGGCTGTACAAAACCCTGGAATATATTTATATACTTGCACAGAATTATACATACAAGAAGGTCATTGTCATTTGAGTCAGTTATTTCAGAACTCAACTTATGCTGAAGTTTAATTGCAGTTGCTGTCTCTCTAGACGCCCCCTTGTTTTACCAATGATGGCTTCTCAACATTCCCAAGCTTATTTTCCACCAACCCAATTTAATCAATCTTATCATTATGGATATCCTTCAATTAAGGTAACTCACCTACAAAGACTTGGTTTTTATGTATAAAACCCATAAAGACTCAGACTTTATGCATATATTTGCATATAAACATGCTTGTGATTTCAGTTTAGTTGTTCTTTTCTTTTTTATTGCATTTTGTTTATTGCTTATTTGGTTTAAGTAGGTTTGCTTGGTAAAATTTGCAATTAACTTGTGATTAGATGTTTGTGAGACGAGTAATTACTAGTTGAGCATTTTTCCGAGAACTATAGAGAGAAAAATTATGTCTTTGTAAGGTAGAAGATTTTGCAGTTAACAAGTAGTTGGTTGTTTGTGAAAGAAATTGATTTACTTGAGTATGTTGTAGAAAGCTATAGGGGAAAAGATTATGTCTTTGTGAGAGTTTGATTCTTGGTTTTCTTGAATGTTTGTTCTAGTCGTGGTTCTTGAATGCTTGATCTAGTCGTGATATCTCTTTTGTGTGTTTATGTTTAATGGGTTAGGTTGACTTTGTAGAGGTGGAAAGTTTCGTGCTTTAGGCATGAAAAATCTTCTTCGGATACCTCAAATCATGAATCGATTGATGATATTCTTCATGAAGATTTGAGGGAGTCTGATTTTACCAAACCATGTAGTCCAAAAGAAGATTCGGTTTCAAATCTTAGAGAGGTAAGATCCTTTTCTGTATTTTAGTTTGGTTTGATCTTTGAGGGGTCTCAGGTTGTTACTAGTACCATGGAGGAGGAGTTGCAATGTTGATATATTTGATGATTTATGCAAGACTTTCCATATTCATATTCTAGTTGGTTCATGATAATTCGGTAATTACAATTCTCTTTTTTCCCTGTTGTTTCTTAGTATGTATTGCATTCGCTTGCTTAAATGCTCCCACTACAGGAAACCCAAGTTACAAAAGATGTCTGTTCACCATGTTAAAATACAGAAATTTGAACATAAACTAAAGAAACATGTTGTTTAGTGACTACAATTTTTTGACCTCAATTTATTTAAAAGTTCTAATATTTTTAAAATGCAGAAACTATTTTCCTTTTTTTGACTTTTGTAATGAAAAATGTTGCGCATCTCCATAGGTGGACCATGTGCCCAAATTTCAACCACTAGAACAAGTTGAGAATTGGTAAAAGTTGTTTATAAAAAATAGTTTTAGTGAAGAATATGACGTTCTTTATATATTTAGAAATGTAAGTTTTATTTAATCTGTGCATATTATCAACAAAGAAATAGGTCGATACTTTCTTATTTCTTTTAACTGGTTGTCGGATTAACAAGGATTCTAATATTGGGAGTTGAGATTTATGTTTCATTATACTATTGTTTTAAGGCTGCAGCTACAGTGCGTGGAAGTATTGACACACCGTGGGATGTCCCATGGACGTTACAGACCATCTTGAAGGTAGTCTGTTCCTTACCTGACAACAGTTGACGAACTTATAAAGAGTCGTTATGATGTTCTAATAATTTAATCCAGCAGTTAATTGGTGAACTGTTGATAAATATATATTGCTTCTTAACTTGCCAACGAGTATTTCTTTTATTTTCTTCTTCATTAATAACTCAAGTACTAGTAAAGCCTCTTATCCATTGATATTTCATATGCTTAGGTTGGCCTTTAAGATCAAGATTCTTATCCTGTATTTTCTGTTCTTTCATGTATTCAGTATTCCGTTACTATAGCTAGGGCTTAGCAAAAAACCGAAAAAATCCAAAACCGAAGAGACGCAATAAAAATTGTTCTCAATATCTAATTGATCAAGGCTACAGAACCTCCTAGGCATCCATTTTGCAAGCTACATAAAAGTTACTTATCACCTTATTAGCACAACTAGGTGAGCATCTTATTGTTAAGCAAGTGCATAGACATCCTAGGTGCTTGCTGGTTGTCTCAATGAGAAAATATGGTGATAGATTCTCAAGTATCAGTCCTAAAAACAAAAACAACTATTGGGGCTTCTAAATGAAGACACTGGCTATCTTACTCGAACCTCTGACCCTTAACTTTTAAATATTTGAATTTGCCAATCTTTGAGCTTCTCGAGTGTATGCATGTTTAAAAATTCTACTAAACATATTTATTTTGTCACTTTTATTTGAGGTGGTTTTATAACCGAAACCGATCCGATAAACCGAGGGTATGCGGTTTCGGTTTTATCCATAAACCGTCTCGATGCGAATCGTGCTCTACCCTAACTCTATCAGCATCTGGGCGTAGATTCTGGTGCGAGTAGTAGCTAATTTGTTTTTTTAACAAAATTGCAATTATGTTTTGTATAATGATGGAATATCTGATCTGTCTGGTTATTCTCACTCTCTGGTATTTCTAATTGCCAAAATTCAAAATGTATGAGTTTGCCATGCTTCATTCTTATGATTTACTTACAAAATGTTCCTAAAATAATGACGGCTTGAAATTCATATCAGTCAAAATTTATTTCAAAACAAGTTGCTAGAGTACTTGGTGGCATAGGGTTGTTTTTAACTCATGATAAAAAATTTCATTGATATTTAGCCTGCACATGATTTTCCATATGTTGACCGCAAAATGGTCGTACTGGTGTAGGTTTCACTTCTTTGGACGACTGCATTTTGGTTTGTGGGATCTTGGTTGGTTCCATTTGGAGCAGATATAATGGGCTACAACAGGGAAACTATGACATATCGAGGCCAAGCATTCCTGAGTCTTTTAACAGACGTTATGGAAGGTCTTGCTGGAGGTGCAATCTTGTACCACAGCCTATCAAGGTTTCGTCCCCTTCCATCCGATTGGTTCAGATTCAGCTTAAAAGGTAATTGGCTCTTCGATGTTGTTGTCGGATGTCTCATGTTTCCATTGGTTAACCGGCTGTCACAATTCAATCTTGATCTACTGCCTATTCTTCCTCCGACTTCTGTCTCAAGTATAGAGCAATCGATCATTGCCCAAGATCCTGTGGCTATGGCAGTGTATGCGATGCTACTCATGGTGTGTTCTCCTATATGGGAGGAGTTGGTGTTTCGAGGTTTTCTTCTCCCATCATTGACCAAGTACTTGCCAATATGGGGATCGATTCTCGTAAGTTCAGTTGCATTTGCTCTAGTACATAGAAATATATATAGGATGTTACCACTGATCTTTCTTGGGCTTCTAATGGGTGTTGTCTATACACGCTCTAAGAACCTATTACCATCAATTCTCCTGCACAGCCTCTGGAATTGCTTTGTTTTCATTGCTTTAATGAAATGATGTCCATGGCTTGCATAGCAAGTGCTTCGTGCATCAAAATGTGGCTCTAGAAAGCATTAGCAGGAATTTTTAGGACAGCACTCAGAAACACACGAGAACAAATTTATAACTACATAAATTTTGAATTTTGTCGGCTTTTATGTTCATTTTTTCTTTGTTTAAACAAAGAAATATGGTCATCTTTTCCTTGTTCAAGCAAAGACAATTGCCGGGTTGCGTTGTTAAAACAACCAGGTGATCTTTGAGAAAATTAACTAACTGGATAAAGTTCCTCATATTGATCCTGTCATCAGTGTCCGCGTGAATAGATCAGATGCGTCATGTAGATATGTTCATATAATGTTGATAAACTAAAATTGTAAAACTGACGATGTCGGAAAAAATTACAAATTATAATTTATGATATTGTCTCTTTGGCTATTTTTTTTTTGTTTTTTTTATCATAGGTAACCTTTTATCGTAGGTAACCCGCAGCCGCTACCCTTACAAGGGTCCCGTAGGATTCGAACCTGTGATCAAAATGATAGTTTTCCTCTCTTTAACCAATTGAGTCAATCCTTACGGGCATCTCTTTGGCTATTTAACTAACAATTACTACAATTTTCATACTTTTTTTAAAATTAATTAGGGGTGAGCATCGATCGGTTTGGGTGGTTTGGAAGATCAAACCGAATTAACGATTTTTCTGAAGTTCAATCCGAAACCAAACCGTTATTTGGAAAAATCAAACAAAATCAATCTGTTTAAAACGGTTCAGTCGGTTTGGTTTCGGTTCAAACCGTTTTTTTTTATAAAACAAAGTTAGAAATTAAATTAAACTTGAACTTGAAAATAAGAATCGAAAGTTTGTATCATATTATAAAATTATATTTTCTATTATAATCATATTCAAAAAGAATATATAAAATTAAGACTTTAAGAAATAAAAAAAGGTAAGAAGGACGAAAAAGATGCGACCAATTCTCATGTTTTATTGAATAAAAATAAAATTAATGAAAACATAACATATATATAGATATTTAGAGTCCCACTCAACAGAGAATTTTTTATATAGAGAATTATGGAGAACCAATCTCAACCATCCATTTAATCACAGATTGAGTAATGGCATTCTTGTAATTAACAAGAGATTTAAGTCTAATTTTTTAAAATCAAAATAAACACCCGCCGTGAATTCTATAACGACTTGTACGAACAAATATACACACCTGATACATAGCACGCACTAAGCTGAAGAGAAAGAGAGAGGAGAAATATGGAGTGAACGGGAGAGTTAATCGAAGATTCAAATCAACAATTACATATGCTATTTAAGCTATAGAATGGGAGATTTAGTCAAAAAAGGTTAAGAATCACTACTAGAAATAGTAGATACAACATCGGTGTTTAGACATCGGCATGTAATGCACCCGATGTTAAAAGTCTGTTTAACATCGGTTTAAAAATAAACGATGTTGATTATAAATGCTGACATTGGTTTCACATAGTAGCCGTTGTCTATATTCAAAAATTAAAAAGGCCAAATATATATTTTTAATTTTGACATCGGCTGATTTTGTTAACCGTTGTCTATGACCATGTTAAAAAAAAATTAAAATTTCACTTATCTTTTTCCCCCGGTTTCAGTACCCCCCCTTTAATTTTGACAAATATTCACTTTATTCTTATTCCCCCTTTTCCAAAATATACCTCACCGGCTTCCCTCGTCTCTCCCGAGACCCTCGTCTCTCTCACCGTCTCTTTCTTATCTCTCTCACCTCTCATCTCTCTCCTCTTTTTCTCTTACCTTGAAACTCCCGCTCATATATCATCTCTTTTTCTATTTTTGTCGAAACCCTAATTTCAGCCCCAATTCAAATTTAAGCTTTGGAGTTTCAAATTGAGCTTCAAACTAGTAAGATTATAAACTAGTAGAAGCTTTGGAGCATCCAGAGGTTCACAGATTTGATGCTTTGGAACTTTCAGGTTTTGGAGCATCTGGAGGTTCACAGTTTGGAGGTTTGGAACTTTGAGGTATATTCTTCTATCTCCCTCTTATGTGCATGTATATAAAAAACATTTTTTTTTGGGTTTTATGTTCGGTTTTTTTGGGTGGTTTTTGGGAGTTTTCGGTCGGATTATATACTTGGACAAGACGGTTTTGGTACTGTTTACAAGGGAAATATTGATGAGAATCTTATAGTTGGTTTGAAATATCTTCCAGTTGCGTTTAAGATTCTTATAAGGAAGGGCTCCAGGGTCATTGTGAGTGGCTTGTGAGTCTTCAAATTCATATTACTTGTTGTTAGTCTAATTATTATGTATTGTGATGTAATTGACTTTTGGTTTATTTTATATACTGTGAATTTTCTAGGTGAGCTAAGGCATCCGAATCTGGTCATGTTGTTTGGTTATTGCTGCGAGGATGATCATAGGTTACTAGTTTTTTACATGTGTTGTTCATCCTGTGTATGATATCGAGATTTGCTTTTATCCTCCATTATCGAGATTGTGATATCATTATAAATCTTGTCGTTAAAGTTTCTCATATACAATCGATACTAGCTAAAACTTGATAATTTTTTTAACTTGTATTTTCAGGCAGTTGTTTTTGTGTGTGTGCGTTGGTCTCTGGGCAGGGCTTATTATTGGTTTTGTTACTGAGTACTACACGAGCAATGCTTACAGGTAATTATCCAATTGTTGATAAAATAATGTTATGCAAATTTGTATGTCAAATTTGCTATCATTTCCTTGTATATCTGAATTGATTTTTTCTTCTCATGGCAGCCCTGTGCAAGATGTAGCTGATTCCTGCAGGACTGGAGCTGCAACAAATGTTATTTTTGGCCTTGCACTAGGATACAAATATGTCATTATTCCCATTTTTGCCATTGCAGTAAGTATTTTTGTTAGTTTTAGCTTTGCTGCCATGTATGGTATTGCCGTGGCTGCACTTGGTATGCTGAATACAATTGCCACTGGACTGGCTATTGATGCATATGGTCCTATCAGTGATAATGCTGGAGGCATAGCTGAGATGGCAGGCATGAGTCACAGGATTCGTGAAAGAACTGATGCCCTTGATGCTGCTAGGAACACAACTGCTGCCATTGGAAAGGTACAATGATCCTCTTTTCCTACATAGTGACTTTACTTCTTATCTCTAGACATATGCAATTAGACAGAGTGTTGTAAGTTCTTCCATATTTTTATTATAATGCATGCTGTAATCGTTAGATTATTAAATTTTCTATTTCTATGTGAGAGCACTACAATCTTTTCTTACCCATGCATTGATCTAGTTTTGGATATCTGAGAGCTATTAATTAATCCAAAGTCCAAACTCTGCTGCTATTTATTATTCTGTGATTATTATTTAATATTATTTTGTTTTCTTGAAATGATCTTATTCAGAAATTTAATTACCGACACTCACACATGCCTCTGCCAAGAGGCTTGAATCCTGGATCTGCTGCCCTTGTTTCATTAGCACTTTTTGGTGCCTATGTAAGTCGTGCATCAATCACAACAGTTGATGTATTGACCCCAAAGGTCTTCATTGGCTTGCTCGTTGGTGCCATGCTTCCTTACTGGTTCTCTGTCATGACCATGAAGAGTGTGGGTAGTGCAGCTTTGAAGATGGTGGAGGAGGTCCGCAGACAATTCAACACCATTCCAGGTCTCATGGAAGGCACTGCCAAGCCTGATTACGCAACCTGTTTTAAGATCTCAACTGATGCGTCTCTCAAGGAAATGATTTCTCCTGGTGCCCTTGTGATGCTTACACCCCTCATTGTTGGAATCCTATTAGGTATCGAAAACTGATTTTTAGGCCTTTTCTCATAGACTTGGAATGTATGTCCGAATTGATTGTTGGAATATTGTATGTTAAGATATTTTGTATCAATGTAGCTTTAGGTTTCTGTTGGATGTTTTTGGTTGGATGTTTCAATGTTTGGTATTTTTTTGGTTGTGTAAATGCAATTGGTTCATGTGGCTGTAAAACAGGGCCAGGATGGCATGTTATTTATACCACATTAACATCACAACGGTAAATGTAAACCGATGTAAAAAATGTACAAAAGACATCATGTAAAATAATATTAAACAAAAAAGAACTAAAAAAACCGATGTGAAATAGTCATTTGACATCGGTTCTGAGAAATTGGCCGATGTTAAACAAAAAGATTTAACATCGGTTTCGTGAAGAACACCCATGTCTTATCCATCATTTCACATCGGGGGGCTAATTTAACCGATGTCTGATCAAACATTTCACATCGGTCAACTAATCTAACCGATGTCTGATCAAACATTTCACATCGGTCAACTAATCTAACCGATATATAACACTGTAATAGACATCGGCTGTTAACCGATGTCAAAGACTAATGACATTTAACATCACACGCGAAGACATCGGTCAGATTTTTTTAACATCGGTTCTGAACCGATGTCTGATCCCATATTTCTAGTAGTGAATCGTTGTTTATAACTCAAATTTTATGTTATTAAGCCTTAATTTGTACATTTAAGGGTTTTCCAATGGCTTTTAAAGTTCAATTTTTTTTTCAGGAAAAATTTCATACACAAATTGGTATTGCAAGAAGATGTTTCTAATAGGTGAGTTTTTTTATTATATATTTGAAGTTCTATTGTAGAATCTAGATTTATAGCTTATTTTATGCTTGTATATTATAATTTTAGTAAAATAATAACATAAATTTATGTGAATGTATATTTCTTTGTAGATTTGTTAATTATATAGTAGATTTATAAAAATTGAATTTCATTTTACAATAGAAGCAATTTTAGAGTTTAGTACATTTATAATTTGATTCTAGATCCATTGATCTGTTACTTCTATTGTAGATTGGGAAAATTTATATTAATTCTAGATTAGGAGCTTGTTTTGGTGTTAATGACGTTTGATTATAAAGAGAGATGATGTTTAGAAATTATGTTTATCATTTGATTCTAGATCTGTTGATTCCAAAGTAGATGCATAGAATTTGATTAAATTCTATATTAGAAGCATTTATTACATTATATTGTTTAATTTTACATAAAAATGATGTTTAGAGTTTTGTTATTTTATAATCTGATTCTAGATCTATTGATTATATAGTAGATTGGGAAAAATGATATTAACTCTAGATGTTAGAAAATGAATAATACAGGGAGGGGTGAATGTGTTTTACTATTTTTAAGCTATTCTTGAATCATTTATGATTGAACAAAGTACATTAAATCTTGTAGTGAAAGTGTGTTCATGCAGAAATTAAACTTGCAGGAATAAAGAACACAGATCTTCAAAACTCACTTAATTTTATATTAAAATTAAGAATGTTTTGCTACAAAATTTCTAGTCTCTTTTTGATAAAGAGCTTAGCTTCTTCTTGAGAGTGTTACAAGATTTTCTATCTCAATTGTTTTTAACTGACAAAAGACCAGTGTTAACTTTATAACTCAATTAACTGCTCGTTTACACAGTGTACAATAAGACATGCTATTAGCTTTTGTAAACAGTCACTTGTCATTTCCATTTATAGAAAAGTATATCTTTTATTTCTGGCTTAGCATATCTTTAACATCCTGTGATTATCTTGATCTTCCTTTGTCAGTTAATCTTCACCATTGATCTTGCACATCCTTCAAGCTGCTTTTTGTAGACTTGTCAATCCAGCTGGTTGGATTGTTTGTTGATTGTATATTTTGGATATTGAACTGATCTGCAATTTTGTTCTTTGAGATTTTACCTCGAGATCTCCAGTTTGATCTATAGAGAACTTGACATCTCGATAAGTATATTGGCTTATCGAGATCTCTAGTACTCTATAGTTAATTTGGCTTGTAGAGATCTCCCAGTTCTCTATAAGAGAATTTGGCTTGTCGAGATCTCTCGTCTTCATATCTTCACTTGACGTATCGATATCTCTGAGTTCTCTAGTGGCTAATTGACTTATCGATAACTCAGAGTTCTCTAGTCAAATTTGACTTGTCGATAACTTAGAGTTCTCTAGTGAATTTTGGCTTATCGATATCTCTGAGTTCTCTAGTGGAATTTGACTTATCGATAACTCAGAGTTCTCTAATGAATGTTGACTTGTCGATAACTTTGAGTTCTCTAGTGAAGAAATGACTTGTCGATATCTCCAATCTTCATGTCCTCAATTTGGCTTGTCGATATCTCTGAGTTCTCTATAAGCTTTTCAGAGTTTCCTATAAGTCATTCTGGAGTTCTCGAATGACTTCTCTATAACACTAAATCTGTGACTTGTAGAGATCTTGACTTAGAATATTTTTCCCAAAACAGATTTATTGAACTCCAAGCTTCTTCATAATTCTTCTGAGGCATGATCTTCTTGATCTTTTTCCAGATAGAATTCTTAGGCTTAACACTGTTTATAGAAAAAGACTCCAGTCTGCTCCTTTGACATTTTTATAGACTTTAAGTGTTACAAGTACAAAATACAAATTAAGATAACAATACAACTTACTTAGGGTTGACAAATTGTCTTAGTCTTGTTAAAGTACATGCATGTCTTGCACAATAATCTCCCCAAATTTGTGGAAAATTGCTTAACACAAATTCATGCCTATTAACAAGACCAACCCCTAAGTTTAAAATAATGGAAAATAAAATTAATACACAAAGCTTGATAAAATTACAACTTTTGTACAACATAAGATTTACGGAGTTCAATGGTTACAAGTATCAGGTAAAGACAGTTTTTGTATCTGCTTCTTCCCTAAGAACATCCTTCAAGTGATCAAGAATTTCCAGTTCTTCTATAATAGGTGTTCCACTTAGAGCTTCTACAAGTTTTTACCTTGCTACCTTGGGATAACCACTGTCTAGCAAATCTATTCTAAATTTTGAGAATCCACCAGCTTTGATGTTTAGAAATTTCCCATCCTTAGAGATTCTGCTCATTTCTTTTGCCTTAAGCTCTTCTGATCTTTTTATAAACATCTCAATTTCTTCATCATACCTCCTCCTTCTTTCTTCAGCTTCAACTTTATTCCTTTTTCTTGTTTCTTCCCTTTCAATCAACCACTCAGCTATAACTGATCTCCATGCCCTTGTGGCAATATTCTTGTCCTTTAACAAACTTATTATTCTCTTAATTTCTGTGGAAAATAGAGAATCCGTTAGATCACTGCCAAGAAAGGTGAAGGAACCATCTTCATAGAAAATTCTGACTTCCTTAAGAGATACAACCTAGACTCTGACTATTTCCTCAGCAAGTTGTTGAAAATGATCTTCATCTGAGATGCACCAATTTAAGGGTAGGAAGTCAGATTGCTTGAAACAGTTCCAGATGGCCCTTTCAGTGACTTCAACTTTTTCAAAAGACTTGACTTTCTTAGTTTTTCTTCCAACAGATTTAAGATTGACTTTTTGTTAGGTCACACACACTGTAGAGGGGGTGAATACATTGTAAAGTACAATCAAATCGAACTTTAATATCTCAAGTAACAGAAAACAAACTTTATTGAAACAATAAACTATGTTACAGTATGGAACTGTTACCTCTCAGTGATGAACAAATATCACGAGAGCTGCTAGGGTTACAATGAATAATCTTCTCGAATATGATAACACTTTTAGTGTAAACCCTATGTCTGTGTTTATATACTACACAGTTACAAGATAATTGCTAATTGATATGGAATATAATTCTGCTTCCTAAAATATATCAATCAGATATCTTTTCTTCCAAGTATTCTATTCTTCATAGAATTCCTTCTTCATGCATATCTCTTCTTAAGTTTATCTCGATCTTCTTTCCTTTAATCAGCTACTGTCCTTATATGAACATTCTTCAGCACTTAAGTTCTGATATCCATCTTCTGATGATTATCTTCTGATAATATAAGTACTGATATCCTTAAGTCCTGACTTCCAGTAAGTACTGATTTATCCTGTTTAAGTAAGATCTGAAAACTAAACATAAATCATATTAACCATGACATTATCAAATATATCTAACAATCTCCCCCAACTTGTAAATTAGCATAATATACAAGTTTAACAGATATTTGATGATGTCAAAAACATTAAGTACAAATGCATGAGAATTAGACTAGATAACTACAACTTAAAGTCCTTAAAGCTTTACCAATATTTAACTTCTGATAACAGCTTCAGTCTGTACAAATATCAGAATTTAAACAGTTGTAGATCTTGAGTTGGCTTCATCTTCTGATCTCTCTGATGTCAGGAGTTGTTCTGAGATAGTTCTTCAACAAACATCTCTCAGCATATCTAAGTTCATCAATCATCCTCCTTTTAGCATCTTTAAGCTCTGCATTATCTTCACCAATTTGAAAGATTGCAGCCCTGAGATCATTAATCTTTGCTTTTCTTATATCCTGATCCAGTCTGATCAAATAAGCTTTATCAGACTCAAGATTGAATTCCACAGCCCTGTAACCCAGAAAGGTAGTTATAATCTTAGCATTATTGGGCTTCATTTCAACTATATCACCCTTGTGATCTCTGTACTTTGGAACATATGTGTTGTCAGACTTAACAGAATAAAGCCTTTTCTATCTCTGAATCTGATCCTTCAAATAGTTTGCAGCACTTCCTGTCAATCTGTCATCCACTTGAAGTAAGAATAGTACATGCTCCAATTCTTCAAAATACTTCAATGGAATGGCATTTTGCCTTATATGATAAACCCTACCATCTGTCATGAAGTACAACAAGATGTGTTCTTTCAAGTAGGTATGGTAAACCATTTGTACAGATTCCAGTTGATTCAATCTCTCAGGAGTTGCTCCAATACCTGGTTCACTCAAGGAAGTTGGATCATTGGTAGTGTTCTGTATTCTTCTTTCATCAGCACTTCCCAATCCAGTTTTATCTCTTGCTTCCTTTCCAGTAACTACTCTTGCTTCAAAACCACTTACAGCAGTCTTCAAAGGTTGAGTCTGTTTTGCTTTAGTGAATCCTGGTAGGAGTGTCTTTGGTCTAACTTCTGATATCAAGTTAACTTGAGCTATGTCAGAGGTTACTTGCTTCTTTGGAATATCAGAACTTACTATCTCTTGACTCTGAACAACTTGAGCCATGTCAGAGGTTATTTTAAGAACTTTTCTTGAAGTCAGAGCAAGATCATCCTTTTCATCAGTGATTTCTTGATTCTCAGGAGGCACATAAACCTTGATAGGTTCACCAACCTTTTCTTTACCCTTGGATCTTGGATCTATCTGTGGTTGTGATTTAACCAATGTTGCTTCAGTATTTTTCCTTTCTTTTATCACAATGCCTTTGAGTTTTGGAAGTGTCTTTTCACCAGAAGCTTCAGATTTAGATATGACTTTTTCTGATTTAAGTCTGGCTTCTTCTTCCATTAAACTCTCCAAGTCCATTCCTGGATTTTCCTGAAGAAATAACTGTCTTGACATTTCTTCATCAAGATCTAAAAGTTCATCAGAACTTATCCTTTTACCAGTAGCAGAACTAATTCTTTTTCCAGTATCAGAACTTGTCCTGTGACTTGTGATTTCAGCTTTTCTTGATGAGAAACCTCTACCTTGACTATGACCTCTACCCATTCCAGAGTTTCCTTGATCATCCTTTTCATCATCCTTCCCTTTCAGTGTCTTGTCAGTCTTGCATTTGGACTTAATTACTTTCTCCCCCTTTTTGGCATCAGCAGGTAGTAGAAGAGAGACAAGCAATTCCACTGAGGCTTGGATTTCAGTAAGTTGAGATTGGTGAGAAGCTTGATTTTGCAGAATATCATCAATCTGAGCTTGTTGTTTCTCTTAAGTCTTCTCAATATAAGCAATCCTGTCAAAGGTAGGTTGGAAGAACTTTTTCTTGTCAATTTTCTGAATTTGGTCCTGTTTGATGAATTCTTCCTGAATCTTGTATAGCTCTGCATGAGTAGTTGAATGGAGACCTTGTAGATGTTTAGTACTCAATACAATGACTCTAAGCTGGGTTTTGAAATCATCAGAATTTAACATTTCATCAGCTTTTGTCAAGTGCTCAGCCAGATGCTTTGCAGATGGAACACAGAAAACTGAGTTCCATTCCTTAGTCCACTCCTGTCCTGCAGGAGTTTCACTCCAAGGCACTG
Source organism: Apium graveolens (assembly GCF_009905375.1). Classification (NCBI taxonomy): domain Eukaryota; kingdom Viridiplantae; phylum Streptophyta; class Magnoliopsida; order Apiales; family Apiaceae; genus Apium; species Apium graveolens. Next base: position 102,030,957 of record NC_133652.1, read on the forward strand.
GTGCTTCTCTGGTAACAAACTTCTTAACAAGTTCAGATTTAAGAATAGTTTGTTGAGGAGCATGTCCTGAAGGACCTGCTTCAACAACATCTGTATTTGGAGCAGCATCACCAGTATCTCCAGCATTTGCAGCATCAGAACTTACAGAATCAGTATCTTCTGATAAAACAACAGTATGAGTAGCAATGAAGGCTTCAGCATCCTCTAATTGCTGATCTGGTTCTAAGTTCTGATCAACAGCCATATCCTGATGCTCACCTATATTCTGATCATCAGCATCTAGATGCAGAGAAGGTGTAGAAGAGAAGTCTGGAGTTTGAGCAGTATCAGTAACAGGTGTTGTTGATGGATTAGTTGCTGTTGGAGCTTCTAAGAGAATTACTTCAGGCACAACCAGATTCTGAACATCAATTTCAGTACTTGTGCCTGGAACAACAGGAGATACAGACGTTCGAACAGGAGACACAGATGGTGTGTTGGCCTTGTTAGGAACAGCTTCCTGAGATGGAGTTGATGAAGAAGAAGTGACTTTAGCAAATTCCTTTTCTTGTGAGATCAGAGATTCCTGATCTCCTTCCTTAGCTGCTGCTTCTTCATCATCTGAAACTGGCCTTTTTTCCCTCTATTTCTTATATCTCTTTGTAGATATGGATTCCTTGGGAGTGTCAAGAACAGTCATTCTTCTAATCCTCTTGAGAAGCCTAGATCCCTCAATTCCAGAATCCTTCTGAGAAGTCATTGTCTCAGCTTCTTTGAGAACAGGTTCTGATGTAGAAACCTGTTCCTCACTGTCAGACTCATCTCTCAAAGAAATCCTCCTTCTCTTTTGAGGTGTTTGAGGAACAGTCTTTATCCTCTTAGGCTTGGAAGATGAAGGCTTCACAGTAGGTACTGAGGATGAGGGTTGAACTGTCTGTGAAGTGGAGAGATAGGATTTGATATATTGCCTGAGGGTTGGTTGAGTAGTATGAGTGGTATGTTCTGATGGTTGTTGTGGTGTTTGGGAGGTGGTTGTTGGTTGGACATCAGGATAAATAGATCTATAGGAATCAGGATCAGCATTTACTAAGATCTGTTTTACAGACTGAGGAATCTGTAAAGGTCTAACCACTGGGTTCTTAGTGTCAGCATTTACCAGGTCATTAAAGTAACGTTTTGCAACTTTGAACGGTGGAGTTAAGGTACTGGTTAGTCGAGGTTCATCAGTACAAAAAGTATATATAAGTTGACAGAATCTAGCAAAGTAGACAACAGTCCTATCCTCTGTCATCCTATCCCCAATAAAACCTATTATAGCAGTTGCAAAATCAAAATGAGTTTGGTTTATAATGGCATACCCGATGTGCTGACTCATTATGGGGATGGCATCAAAATTCGAACACTTGTTCCCAAAAGCTTTAGTGATGCAGTCGAAGAAGAAGCTCCATTCCCTTCTGATATGAGCCCGTTTCAACTGCCCAAGCTTTGCCAAACTCTGTTCATACCCCAAACTGGCCATTAACTCCTGAAGAGCTGATTCCTCTGGAATTGAAAAAGTACATCCTTCTGGGAGATGTAGAGCCTTGCGTATTGTACCAGGAGTGACTGCATATGGAGAATCACCCACTTCGAAAACAATACTAGGAGTACCAGTTTGACCACCATTATCAAAGTTTCCAGTCCTTTAAAGTGTCAGAATTTGTTGGCTTGAGAAGACTGAAGGTTGGGTTAATGCATACCCGATTTCACTGTGTGCAAGAAGATCTTGCACAAAATGCAAATCAGACGGAGCTTCAATATTATCAAGAATTGCAGCATAGTTGTTTGGAACAAATTTAGCTCCATCAATGATTAAATCCTTAGGTGCCATGAAATTAATCGAGATTTATAAGTGCCTGTTAGGTGTTTGATAGAATGTCTATATGAAAAACCAACGTTAGAAGAAGAAAGAGAGTAAAAGCAAATAGAGAGAAAAAGTATGAAAGGAAATAAAAGATTAAAAAAATCCTCTCTCTGTCTTACTTATACTTTTGAAAAAGAATGTAACCGTTGGACACCTGTCAGACATGCAGTAAAAACGAATAGTTAATGGGCACGAGAAAACAGTAATCATTACTTACCCACTTGTAGTTTTTCAAGGAAAAAAAACCGTTCCACTTACCCAGTTATTCCATTAATCAAGGTGAATCAGTTTTAATCAAAATTAAAACTGTTCCCACTTATTTAATTATTTTTCACTGCAACATCAGTATTCTGATAAAAATATTCGAGTGAAAATGACCATATTAAATCAGATGAGCAAGTACTGATGAAGTAAAATCAGAACTTAAGTTAAAACATAATTTATATGGTCATCAGAATATGAATATGTATCAGGATTTATCAATGCATTACAAAATATCTCAGAGACAAGATCTTGAAACAAAAACAAATTTCATTAATATATCAAGAGAATACATTCATGAAATTTAAATTACATCAGAACTTTTTACAAGATTGCCCTAAGCTGCTAAACCTAACGTCAACAGCCTTTGTCCTAGCTCAAGAAGCAGGGCAAGGCTGATGATGAAGAAAAATAGGAAGAAGAAAATAAATCATTTCTTCTTCCTACTCTCGACAAACAGAATAGCGAGTCGTATGATTCGCACTTGCTGGCGGAGAGCTTCCAGCCGTTCCTCCTCCAATCGCTCCAGATGGCGATGGTAGTCCCTGTAGAAGAACAGGAGGTGGGTGAGTACCTCCTGGGGAACTGAGTCCCATATCTCATCAGGAATGGCAGTGACGTGCCATTCCTGCTGCCAATCGGCACAGCTCAGCTCCATGTTGAATATTTCGTAGTTCAAAAACATATTGTATATAAAGATTATGAAGGTGAGTTTGTGATAAAAGATTTGATGGGAAGGCTGATGTGAAGTGGTTGCTTATATAGGCAAGAGAATGCCAGGAGACGCAAAGAAATTTAATGCTGAGAGGTAGAATTAATTCTACCTCGTCTCCCCAGACTTGGAAAAAGAAAAAACATTCATTGGAAAGAGAAAACATGGTTTAATACGCACAAGAAGCAAGTAAAATTTTACTGTTCATGTACGAGTACCACTATCCCTAACTATAGTGACTATTAATCTTCCACTTCAACATATTCTGGTTTAAACTGAGACTGTTGTCAAATTTTATCCACAAATAAGTCAAGTAAAGAATCAGACTGTAATATCAGAACTTAGACTTATATCAGAACTTAACAGTCATCAGAACATAATTTCTCAACTCAAAAAAGGAATGCCTATTTTAGTAAGTCCTTACACAAATTCTGATTTATATTCTTCAGAACTTAATCATCAGAACATGCAATCAGAACTTGTCCTCAGAATTTGTGCAATGTGACACAATGACTGTTCATCTAAAACAACATAGATCACCACAGTGATTTTCATCATTCATATGGAGTGGTTAGTGTGTGCATTAAGCTAAATATCAGACAAGGAGTAAAGTCTGATTCACTTCAGTACATCTTAGAAATAAGGCATAATTAAAATTTTGCTTAAGAGCTGTCATTATTCTGAAACCTACTGTTGAATGAGTTTATGCTTGAGTCCACCTCAACTATTTTGTGCTAATTTTGTGCATCTTTTTAAATTCCATTTTACAGTGGCTTCTCAGTGTAAGTGAGTCACGACTGCTTATCAGAATTTATGCTATTATCAGAGTATTTCTCCAGTAATCATAGAGTGTTAAAAGTCACCAAGAAAATATTTTGCTTTTCTAATGCATATTTACTTAATACCAACAATGCACTTGGGTCTTCCCTTCCACATTTTTACTCTAGATCTCAAAGGAGTACCTGATTTTAATCCATGATTATTTTCTTTTTCTTTTGATAAGAGAGGTTTACCAGCACTTAGTACATTCAATAGATTTACTAGCATCAAAACTTTAACAGATGAGAAGCAATATTCTAGTTTGTGACTTAGTAATAAGATAGACCAAGTAAACTCAACTAAGCTCAATTATCAGAATTTGCTTGTGTCAATAGATTTCCACAGTAATAATTACTTCTTACATGGGATCCCTTGTTTATTGAAGACTACTAGGTCAGCATCTAGCACAGTTATCCTCATAGGATTGAATAGTTACCTAAACAGACATATCAGTATCAGAGTTTAGAAACATTTATCAGACAACAGTCAGTACTTAAACACATTTTTCAATTAAGCACAGAATACACAAAGAGATTAAATTCTGTAAATACTGATCATAAAGTCTGATGCATCAGAACAAAACTAAGCAGATTTAGAGAAAGAACCTGAAACCATTCCAAGTTCATTTACCAATCTTGTAAAAGTAGCTTCACACAATGGTTTTGTGAAGATATTTGCTAGTTGTTGATCTGTTGGAACAAAGTGCAATTCCACTGTACCTTCATCCACATGTTCCCTGATGAAGTGGTACCTAATGCTGATGTGCTTTGTCATAGAGTGTTGAACTGGATTACCTGTCATAGCAATAACACTTTTATTATCACAGTAAATAGGGATTTTGAAATATGTTAACCCATAATCCAGTAACTGATTCTTCATCCAAAGAATCTGTGCAGTTGATGTGGAAATTGACTTTTGTTTCTTGCTAAACCAAGAAACCAATCTGCCTCCAAGAAATTGGCAGCTTCCACTTGTGCTTTTCCTGTCAATTTTCTAACCTGCAAAATCTGCATCTGAGTAACCTATTAGTTTAAAATCTGATTCTCTGGGATACCACAATCCCAGATCAGCTGTGCCCTTAAGATACTTGAAAATTCTTTTCACAGCTGTTAAGTGAGGTTCTCTTGGATCTGCTTGAAATCTTGCACAAAGACAGGTAGCATACATGATATCAGGTCTACTAGCAGTTAGATAGAGTAGAGAGCCAATCATACCTCTGTAATCAGTAATTTCTACTGATTTACCAGTATCCTTATCCAGTTTTGTTGCAGTGGCCATGGGAGTGGATGCACTTGAACAATCTTGCATTCCAAATTTTTTCAGCAAGTTTCTGGTGTACTTAGTTTGACAAATAAAAGTGCCTTCTTCATTCTGCTTGACTTGAAGGCCCAGAAAATAGGTAAGTTCCCCCATCATACTCATCTGATACCTTGACTGCATCAATTTGGCAAACTTCTTGCAAAGTCTGTCATTTGTAGACCCAAAAATGATATCATCAACATAAATCTGGACCAGAAGTAAGTCCTTTCCATGGTTGAGGTAGAACAGTATTTTGTCTATAGTTCCTCTGTTAAATCCACTTTCCAGAAGAAACTGAGCTAAAGTCTCATACCATGCTCTGGGAGCTTGCTTAAGTCCATAAAGTGCTTTATCAATCCTGTAGACATAATCTGGATGTTTGGAATCTACAAAGCCTGGAGGTTGTTCAACATATACTTCCTCCTCCAATTCTCCATTGAGAAAAGCACTTTTCACATCCATTTGAAAGACAGTAAACTTTTTGTGAGCAGCATAAGCCAAAAATATCCTTATGGCTTCTAACCTAGCAACTGGTGCAAATGTTTCATCATAATCAATTCCCTCCTGTTGAGAATATCCTTTTACAACCAGCCTTGCCTTATTCCTTGTAATTATGCCATCACTGTCAGTTTTGTTTCCGAATACCCACTTTGTACCAACAACAGATCTATTCTTTGGTCTTGGAACTAGGGTTCAGACTTTGTTTCTTTCAAATTCATTTAACTCTTCCTGTATTGCTTGCACCCAATCGGCATCTTGAAGAGCTTCTTCCACATTCTTTGGCTCAGTCTGAGAGAGAAAGAATTGTAAAGACATTCGTTTGAAGTACCTATTCTAGTTCTGACACCTGCATCAGGATTTCCAATTATCAAATCAGGTGTATGTGATTTAGGTCACTTCCTTGTAGATGGAAGGTTTTCTCTAGAACTGGATGCTCCCCCATGATCCATGCTGTCTTCATTTTCATTTTCTGATGCTTTCCCTGAAACTATGCTCTCTGAGTTGGATTCTTCAGAATTTAAATTTTCAGAACTATCAGAACTTGGCTTATCAGAATTTGACGGATCAGAACTTGAAGAGCCAGATGTATGTTCTTGAGTATGCTCCCCCTGCATAGGTGCATCTTCCTTTGGCGTAGTCACCACAGTTTCAATAATATCAGAGTTTAATCCATCAGAGTTTACAGTATCAGGACTTAGACTGTCAGGATTTTCAGTATCAGAATTTGAGTCTTCATTTTCAAATCTCAGCTGATCATGATCAATAAAATCTTCGAGTCCAGTAATCTTCTTGTCATCAAAGGAGACATTGATAGATTCCATGACCACTCTTGTTCTCAAATTATAGACTCTGAAGGCTTTTGTGGAAATTGGATATCCAACAAAAATTCCTTCATCAGCTTTTAGATCAAATTTGGATAGCTGTTCAGGATGAGTCTTAAGAACAAAACACTTGCATCCAAATACATGAAAGTACTTCAGATTTGGCTTCTTTTTCTTCACCATCTCATATGGTGTCTTTCCTTGCTTGTTAATGAGTGTTGCATTTTGAGTAAAACAAGCAGTCTGCACAGCTTCAGCCCAGAAGTAGGTTGGAAGCTTTGCTTCTTCAAGCATTGTACGTGCAGCTTCAATGAGAGTTCTATTCTTCCTTTCAACAACTCCATTTTGCTGTGGAGTTCCAGGAGAAGAAAATTCCTGCTTAATTCCATGGTTTTTGCAGAACTCTTCCATTATCAAATTCTTGAACTCAGTGCCATTATCACTCCTTATGGTTTTCACAGAATCTTTGACCAATTTATCCAGATGTTTGACATGATCAATCAAGATAGATGCAGTTTCACTTTTTATGTGAAAGAAATACACCCATGTGTATCTGGTGAACTCATCCACTATGACCAACGCATGTTTCTTCTTTGCAATAGACATGACATTTACTGGACCAAATAGATCAACATGTAGTAGATGATAAGGCTCAAGAATTGAAAATTCAGTCTTGCTCTTGAATGAAGATTTTCTTTGTTTGGCCTTCTGACAAGAATCACAAAGGCCATCAGGAGCAAATACTGACTTTGGCAGTCCTCTCACAAGATCTTTCTTGACTAGTTCATTTATATTGTTGAAATTTAAATGAGAGAGTTTCTTGTGCCAATTCCAGCTTTCTTCAATTGATGCTCTACTCATCAGACAGATTGCAGAACCATCAGTACTTGTTGAAAGCTTGGCTTCATAAATGTTACCACGCCTGTATCCTTTCAGAACAACTTTTCCTTTAGATTTACTCACAACTTCACAGTGTTCTTCAAAGAAATCAACATGATAACCTCTGTCACAGATTTGACTTATACTCAGCAAATTGTGTTTAAGTCCTGAGACTAGAGCTACTTCTTTAATGATGACATTCCCAAGATTGATATTGCCATATCCCAATGTTTTTCCAATATTGCCATCTCCATAAGAAACACTTGGGCCAGCTTTCTCCATAAAGTCTGATAACAGGGCTTTATTTCCAGTCATATGTCCTGAACATCCACTGTCCAGGACTAGGATATTTTTCCTGTTGCCCTGCAATCACAAAGAGAACTAATGATTAGTTTTAAGGACCCAGACTTGCTTGGATCCTTTGGCCTTATCAAGTTTGTTAACATTTACAGCGGATTTAGTATCAGAGTTTATGTTAACATTTTTCTTATCAGAATTTACACTATCAGACTTTGTATCAGAATTTACACTAGAAGGAACAATGGAACTTTCTTTAAAGAAGGTTTTATTTGATAATAATCATAGTACAAACTATGATATTCCTTACAAGTATAAATGGAATACCATAAACTGCCACAATGAAAACAAGGATTTTGTGGCTTATATCTAACAAACTGACTCTTAACTCCTGACTTTGAAGGTAAGGAGTTTATGTTCTTATTCTTCCTGCAAAAAGAAGCCAGATGGTTAGAACTTCCACAGTTATGACACGTTTTCCTAGGAGCATCAGGAACAGGCTTATAATCATTGCTTTTATTCACACCTTCCTTTCCATTCCTATTTTCCTAGGTGATTTTACCTTGTTTGCATTCTTAACATCTTTCAGCTTATGCTTAAGCTGCTTCTTAGTCATTAAGCCTATATTTACTTCAGCTGTCTTTTCCTGTTTTAGTTTGTCAGAAGTTAATCCCTCTTTAACTTCTGATTGCTCATTATCAGACTTTACAGTTACAAACTTAACATGTTTTAACTTTGGCTTTTGCTTAATAACAGGCTTAATTTCTACAGTTCCTTTATCATTCTTTTCCTCTCCATAACCTAAGCCCTCTTTTCAATTTTTACTACTTAGCAAATTTTGAGTTGTTCTGCCAGAGTTAGTCCAAGTCCTGATAATCTCTCTTTCCTTTTCTAACTCAGTTTTTAGAGATTCATTCATTTTTAGCACTTCATCCCTAACATAAAAAGCATCATCTCTATCCTTCTGAGTTTGATGGAACATAACTAACTCTTTTTCTAAGAAATCATTTCTTTTCTTAAAAGCAAGATTTTCAGAAGTTAATCTTTCACATGTTAAAGTTTGATCTCTATAACTAACAAACATGGTTTTAAGATATCTTCTCAACTCATTAATATCATCAGTATGAAAAGCATAAGTAGTCTGAGGTACCTTTGTTTCAGCAGCTTCAGAACTGCTCTCAACACTTTCTTTATCAGCATTTGCCATCAAAACATAGTTCTCCTCACTCTCAGAGTCTGAGGTGTCTGTCCAGCTTTTCTTCTTTGTGACAAGAGCCTTGTCTTTGTCACCCTTCACTTTCTTACAATCAGGAGATATGTGGCTTTTCTCACCACAGTTATAGCATTTGACATTTGTATAATCTCCTCTATCAGACTTTCCTCCTCTTCCCTCAGATCTTCTGAAATTCTTCTTATCAGAACTTGTGCCTTTCCTGGAAAACTTCTTTCCCTTCCTGAACTTCCTGTATGCAATCTTTGTGATCCCTTTCACCATAAGAGCACACAGCTTCATCATCTCCTCATCAACATCAGTCTCAGGCAAGCTTTCAGAATCTCAGTCATCATCACTTTCAGAGCTTGATGACTCAGTATCAGACTTTGTGAAAAGAGCTTTACCCTTGTCTTTCCTTGAGGTAGCTGCCTTGGGGGATTTTTCTTCAGCCTTAAGAGCAACTGTCCTTGACTTTCCTCCTTTCCTCTTGCTTCTTTGTTCCATCTCAAGTTCATGAGTCTTGAGCATTCCATAAATTTCATCAAGAGTTGTTTCATCAAGACTGTAGTTATCTCTTATTGTTGTTACCTTCAAATCCCAACATTCAGGAAGAGCTAACAGGAATTTAAGGTTTGAATCTTCAAGATCATACTCTTTATTAACCAGTGACAGATCATTTAAGAGTTTGACAAATCTATCATATAAACCAGTCAATGACTCATTAACCTTTGAGTCAAAGTGTTCATACTCTCGAGTGAGTATTGTCTTCCTGTTCTTCTTAATTGTATCAGTTCCCAGACACCTTGTTTCCAGAGCATCCCATATCTCCTTTGCAGTCTTGCAGTTAATTACCCTGTTTGACATTACATTATCAATGGCACTATGCAGTAAGTGTCGTACCTTAGCATCATTAGCAATTGATGCGATGTCTTCAGCAGTATAATCACTCTTCTCCTTTGGTACGGTCTTTGTTGCTTCACCTGCAACTGCAACAGCGAGCTTGGTTGGTTTGTGAGGCCCTTCCTTGATTCTATCAAGATATTCTGGATCTGTTGCTTCCAGGAACATGGTCATCCTTACCTTCCATATGGGATATTCAGATGGTCTCAGTATGGGAACTCTGATGGTCTCATACCGACTTTGAATTTGTGTCTTTGGTGGTTCTTCAGTTTTGGTAGGCTTAGTTGGAGTTTCTGTGTCATACATGATTGTGTTTGGATCTTAAACTATATGTGCGTTAACAGATAGGCTCTGATACCACTTGTTAGGTCACACACACTGTAGAGGGGGTGAATACAGTGTAAAGTACAATCAAATCGAACTTTAATATCTCAAGTAACAGAAAACAAACTTTATTGAAATAATAAACTCTGTTACAGTATGGAACTGTTACCTCTCAGTGATGAACAAATATCACGAGAGCTGCTAGGGTTACAATGAATAATCTTCTCGAATATGATAACACTTTTAGTGTAAACCCTATGTCTGTGTTTATATACTACACAGTTACAAGATAATCGCTAATTGATATGGAATATAATTCTGCATCCTAAAATATATCAATCAGATATCTTTTCTTCCAAGTATTCTATTCTTCATAGAATTCCTTCTTCATGCATATCTCTTCTTATGTTTATCTCAATCTTCTTTCCTTTAATCAGCTACTGTCCTTATCTGAACATCCTTCAGCACTTAAGTTCTGATATCCATCTTCTGATAATATAAGTACTGATATCCTTAAGTCCTGACTTCCAGTAAGTACTGATTTATCCTATTTAAGTAAGATCTGAAAACTAAACATAAATCATATTAACCATGACATTATCAAATATATCTAACACTTTTAGTGAAGGCTTGGTTAAAGGTAGGGTTGAGATTTTTTTGAGATTAGTTCGGCTTGAGCTGATGGGAATTTTTAGGAAAGAGTTGGCTGTTTGTTTGTATAGAAATTTGGGTTTTGAGGATTGAGATGGTATAATGTTTGAGATGATCGTTTTTGAAGGTTGAGATAAAGGTTGAGCTAGTTCTGTTTGGATTTTTAGGGATTGTTGTGTTTTTGAGCTATCATGAATATTTTTTCTCCTCCTCTCACTTCTTCTCTTCTTCTCTTCATCTTTCTTATCATCCTCCTTCTTTTTCTATCCACCCTTGCTGCCAGATGGCTTACTAGATTGACTTGGATTTGAGACAGAAGGATTTTGATCATCTTTCTCCTGCTCATCATCATCCAAGTCATCCTTGTTGATTTGAGTTTTGGGCAAGTTGGCTTATGCATTATTCAAGTATCTCCCCAATAGCTTTATCATTTCCATGTCATCAAAGTTCTTGTTCTTCTTGGTTTTTAAGCCAGTTTCTAGGATCATGATAAGCTTTTTGTTGCTCATGACACACTGCATAGGGATCTGAAAATGTTTGAAGTTTTTGGTGTTTGGACAGATGTATGTTATACCCTTGCTTGGCTGTAGATATACTTCAGGAAAAGCAGCCACTTGAGCATTTCTCAATTCAGTTAATAGCAAGGTATCTTCATGAGTTATAACTTTGAATTTGTTGATGAAGATATCCAACTCAGATGCGCTCCTTGAGACAAGGTAATTGATGGACACCTACATACATCTGTCTGTCCCTGAGTCATTTCCATTGATCACTATCTTCTTTTGTAAAAAGTTGTCCTGATTGACCATGATCACTCTTATGAAATTAATTGTCTTGTCCAGGGCCTTTTTGTATATGAAGTGATTATTATTGAGAGAAGCTTTTAGGGTTTGAGTAGTTCATCAAATTCTCTGCTCAGACTAGGTTCTTCAACAGCCCTAATAAGTCTCTCCATGTCAAGATCTACTTCTTTATTTAATTTCTTTTCAGCACCATGGACCTGTTGAGATGATCTTGATTGTGCCATCCTAGCCTCTATCTCCCACTTAGTCTTGTTGGCAGGCATGAGGAGGGGAGTAAGGATTTCGGGCCTAACCTGTTCAGGTAGAGAAGGTAGTGGTATGTTGAGTTTCCCCATGATGGCTCTCAAAGCTATATAATTCTATATTTGAAGATGCTTATGAGAGTCCACCAGGGTTTGGATGTCTGTTTATTGGCTCTTGACAAGAGATGTCAAGGCTTGAACTTGTGCAGTGATAGAAGAGTTAGAGTCTTGCAGTGTTGAGACTTGGCCTTGTAGAGATTAAATTTGTAGGTTTGTGGAGATGGAGCCAGGTTGAAAAGAGCTAGTAGATGTGCCAAATGTTTCATCTACATCTTGTTTGATGCCTTCCAACCTTAGTGTCATTTGAGTGAGTGATTTGTTGCTGGATAAGTGTATTGAGATTGATGAAAGATTGTTTGAGATTTTTGACTTCTTTCTCAATAGAAGCAAGATCCATCCTTGACATTAATTGTTTTTGAGAGGGTATAATCTTATCCATCTTCTCATTCACCAACTTTCTGATTTTATCTTCATGACCAGTTAGCTTGACTTCCAGAGCTTTACCAAAAAGATGAAGTGCTTTGAGCTGAGCTTTGTATACATCTGTAATGGCATCATATACAGCCTGTGGAGTTAAGTCCTTTGCATTGCTGCCCAGAATAGTGATGTATTCTTCCCTAAATCTGGCCAAAACTTGATCTATTTCCAAGACATAGTCATCAGAGAGCCATTCATCCACATTTCCATCTTGCTCTTCATCATTGATAATTTTCTCTTTCTGCTTCTCAACTTCTTCATTGTATATAAGCATGATAGCTTGATAATCTTGATTGCTCATGTTGGAAGTCAAAAGATGCTGTGAGATATTTGCCAGTCCATAAATCTGCTCTACTAGTAGATCATTTACAGAAGTTGGTTGAGAGCCAGATTCTTGCAACCACTGAGAGAGAATGTGAGGTTGTTGAGGTTATGAGGTAGATGGTTCAGAAACACCTGTGACTGAAGTCATAGTTTTACTCACAGATTGCTCTGTGGTTATGGCTAATTATTGTTCCTCACTAGGTGTGGGAACATCCAATTGAATTAGAGGGGATTTGACCGGGTTACTGTCATGTGCACCAATCTCAAACCCTTGTGTGTCTTGCAACACACTGGCACTTGAATGTGCTATACTTGCCTTCCCTATGATAGGATCATTGGCAATTGGACTTCTAGCTTCAACTGCCAAGGCAATTTCTGCTAGGGTTTTGAGGGGAGTTGTTCCTACATGAGGAACCTCCAATTGAATTGGAGAGGATTTAGATAGCTCCCCCTCAGGAGTACTCCCCTTAAACCTTTCAGTATGTGAAGACTGTTTTACATATGAAGGTGCATTAGAAACATCCATGCGGTCTTCAGTAAAAACTGATGAATCCCCCATGGTTTTGATGGTGTCATCAAGGTCTACCCCATCATGTAGCCTCTCACCATCTAAATTGAGTGTCTGGGTGGTGAGCAAAACTTCTTGAGCTAAGTCACTTGAGTGAGCTTGCACTTGAGAATTGAATTCAAGTGCAGTTGGTGAGGAAGAAATTTGAGATTTGAGAGACTGTTGCTCAAATAAGAGTGTGGGCAGCTCCCCTGAGTAGATGAGGGAGCTTCAAGAGATGTGCTCTCACAGTGTGTGCCATCCTTATTTCTCCTACCATACTTGAATTGCTTCAAGTGCAGGCTGTGCAGACTCAATACTGGGTGCTTTTACAACTGCATCTTGTTGGGAGGATACAAAGGTGACTTGAGTGGTCATCTCAGATATCTTACTTCTTTTGGATCTCTTGACCAAAGGTGACTCAGTTACATCTTGATCCTCACCACTCTCAGTTAGAATTGTTAGGGTTACCTCATTTCTCTTCCTTTTACTCACCTCATCCTTTTGAGAAGATGAGGTATTTTGTTTCCTAGCTACTAAGGGTTTTGAAGAAATGGTTACAGCTTGGGAAGATCCCTGTTGGTGTTCTTGTGTTTGTACTTCTACAGGTTCAGGGATCATAGCTGTGTTAGATTGAACATTTGACCTCATGTCAGGCATAGGGTAAGGGTAAGTCCTAAACCTCTCCAACATGAATGGAGTGAGTTTTAGACTTACATTCACCTTATTCTTTGTAGTAAGTGAACCAAATATTATTCTAGACACTTGCTTATAATTGCCTATTTTTGTGTTATCTATGCCATTTAACAAATGTATGTCTCCTACCTTATGATTTAAAGTGGACATGATAAATCTAGGAAATAAAATTTCCTTACCTCTAGCTAATAGGGGCATTGATAGCCTGGTTGCTAGCTCTTCCAGGATCAATAGACCAACATTCAAGTGTCTGTTGTGGGCAATTGAATACACCAACTTTTGCACCACACTTGAAATGTTGTCATATCCTGTCTTCCTGCATGTGAAGGTCCTCACCACAGAATCAAAGATGAATGACCACTCCTTCCTTAGATTAGTTTTGTTTAGGCTTGACAAGTTGATTTTTCTACCATAGTTGATGAAGTCCAGAAACTCAGTCCGCTCATTAGGAGTTAGCACCTCCACCAGATTTGCAGTGGGCAATCCCAAAGCTAGGTTCACATCTTGCTCATTAAACTCAATTTGTTGTCCTCCAACTGAGCAAGTCACCACCATAGATACAGAATTGTCATTCATCACAGTCCTTACCACAGCTGTAGTCCAAAACTCATGCAACACATCCAGGTACAACACTGGATTAGCAGTCAAGGCTCCTGCAATGTAAGATTCAAACAGAAATTTCACAAACCCCTTAAAACTATCAGGGGCTTGGTTAGCATCAGTAAATTCCAAATAGTTTGCTTCTTTCTCTGGGATAGTTGCTCTAAAATTGTTTTGTGCCATTGTAGTTTAGTGAGTGAGAATGGGTAAGAAGAATTTTTAAGAAAGGAGTAAAAACGAGAGAGAAATCGGTTTTTGTTTGAAAGGCTAGGTCACTTGAGATCTCGAAAATTGTAAGTATGTATATGTATCGAGAAGTCATATTAAATTACTCTTATAGAGAAATAAAAATTAACTTATCGAGATGTTAAATAAATACTCAGTTTGTCCAAAAATGGATTGAATTAATTCCAACTTTTATTTGAATAAATTCAAAATTAAATTAGAATAAATTTCCAAAAGTATTTTACCAAAATAATTTATTAATTTAAATTATTTCAGCTCTGAGTTATTGATAAGTAAAAAAAAATTATACTTGTAGAGAACTCTGTGAATGAACACTACTAGAGAACTCTACAAAGACTTATCGATAAGTCGTATTTAAGCCTATCGAGAAGTCAGTAAATTGACTTGTCGAGAACTCACTCGAGAAGTCCTAAAATGACTTGTAAAGAAGTCAATTAGACTTATCGAGAACTCAGTTCTATATATACTTTTGACCATTATAATTCTGCCCTGTGCTAATTTTACATATTAAAGATGCAAATTAACAGTTGAACAGTTTACTTAGAATTTGAAAAATTCCAAGTTGAATTTTGTTTGAAAAATAAATATGCAGAGATTTCTGAAATATTTATAATTCATATTTCAGTTAATTTCCAATTTAAATCAAATAAAGATTGATTTATTAGAAATTAATCTGCTGCAAAACATTAGCTGACTTCTTGCCTTAGAATGAAGAATTAAGCATTCCAATATCACCTACAAGCCTAGTGAAAGTTGCTTCATCCAAAGATTTAGTAAAAATGTCAGCTAATTGTTTTTCTAGTTAGAACAAAAATGAGCTCAATGGTACCATTTGTAGCATGTTCTCTAATAAAATGGTACTTACATCAATGTGCTTTGTTTTAGAATGATTAACTGGATTAGACACTATAGATATAGCACTAGTATTGTCACACATGATAGGAATTTTGTGTAACACTAGGCCATTATTCATTAGCTAATTTCTAATCCAAAGCACTTGAGCACAATAACTTCCTGCAGCTATGTATTCAGCCTCAGTTGTAGAAGTTGATACAGATTGTTGTTTCTTACTATACCAGGATATAAGTCTTTGTCCAATAAATTGATAGCTTTCACTAATACTCTTCCTGTCAACCCTGCATCCAGCAAAATCTGCATCTGTGTAACCAACAGCTTCAAAACCAATTCCCTTAGGATACCATAATCCCAAGTTTAGAGTTATCTTCAAATATCTGAAAATCCTTTTTACAGCCATCAAATGTGATTCTTTTGTATTGGCTTGAAATCTTGCACATAGACATGTTGCAAACATGATGTCTGGTCTACTTGCTGTCAAATAAAGCAATGATCCAATCATCCCTCTATAGCTTGAGATATCTACACTCTTGCCCTTTTTATCTTCATCCAACTTTGTTGCAGTAGACATAGGTGTAGATGCAGGTGAACAATCAACCATACCAAACTTTTTGAATAAATCCTTGACATACTTAGTTTGGCTGATGAAGATACCATCACTTCTTTGACTGACTTGAAGTCCAAGAAAGTAACTCAGTTCCCCCATCATACTCATTTCATATTCACTTTGCATAAGCTTGGAGAATATTTGGCAAAACTTCTCATTTGTAGAGCCAAAGATGATATCATCCACATAGATCTGAACTAGGATCATATCCTCATCATATTTCTTGTAGAAGAGAGTCTTGTCTATAGTGTTGGATTTTTAACGCAGTGGGGGCATGGCAAAACACTTTTACACATACAAAATCCAAATAAAAGCATATAAATCGTGAATAAAAATTCGAGGGATCGAATCTAACCTTTTAAAATAATTCGGAGACAACGATCAGAGATCCTTAGCAGTTGCTCCTCAAGTGTGAAGCACTCCACCGGTATCCACCAAGAAAATGATGTTAAGGAGGAGGAAGAAGGTGGAGAGAATTGGGTTTTCCAAACTTTTTGGGTTTTCGGGTTAAAATAAAATTAGGGTCTATAATAGTGTATTTATAGGCAAAATTTTCAGCTGAAATTTTCCCAAAATTTTTCAGCTGAAATTTTCCCATAAATAATATTATTATTATCCCATTTATTATTCTTATTAATAATTAAAACACCTTTTAATTATTAATCCTTTTTCTAAACACTTTAGAAATAATTCTCTCTCTTGATTTAATTTCCAAAAATTAAATCCATTAAATAATAATATTAAGAACTTTTCTTAATTAATTTATAATCAATTAAATCTCATTTAATCAATTATTAAATTTTCCAATTAATTATTTATTTCATAAATAAATAATTATCAGCCATTATTAATTAATTCCTCCACCATTAAATCATTCTCTTTTTATGGTGTGACCCTGTAGGTTCAATATTAAGTCGGTAGTAGAAATAAATAATAATAAAACTATTTTATCATTATTTATATAAATTTTCTAATTTATTAAATATGATTAATTAATTAATCACATTTATTCTACATCGTGAGGGATACTTCTCAGCATATCGCGACTATCCGGATAATATGAATTCACTGCTTAGAATACCAAGAACCTATTCAGTGAATAGTTACCGTACAATAAACTCCTTCTACCCTACAATGTCCCGATTAAATACAAGGCATGGATCTCGTGTCAAGCCTATCTAATTCAATCACTTTGCTTACCATTTACTATGCGTAGTTCTATGCAAATTAGAAACTCCTTTCTAATTTCATTTACTCTGGCCAGAGATTCCTGAACTAGCATAAGTGGATCAGCCTTGAACATTCGCTTCCTTCACTGGAAGGGGTAGATCCTTTATTGATCATACACTCTCTTCGTGTACAAATTCCTATACCCAGAAGAGCCCTAATAATTGTCCCTGGAGACTAAGAACTAAACCAAAGCATAGTGTCACTGCTCAACTAAAGGCGTTGTCTATGAAGATCGATTCTCTGGCTAACTATGGTGTTAAGCAGATAATTAGTATTTGTGAGCTGTGTGCAGGTTCGCATGTGACGGAGCAATACGATATATCTAGTGACTTAGCTCAGTTTGTAAGAAACTTTCAGAGATCGCAATAACCAATTCCAGACACTTATCATCCTGACAACTGGAATCATCCTAACTTTAGCTGGAGCAACAATCAGAATGCGATGTAACAACAGTTCCAGCACTTTAGAAATAAGCTATTCAACCCTCCTGGTTTTCAGCAACAAATTGCACCAATATAACAACTCTAAATTCAACAACAAACTCATGTTGTATGTCTCTCTTCGAATGAAAAATCTGAATTGGAGGAGTTGCGGCTTATGTGTAAAAACCAGGCTCTTATATGCCAAAGCCAGGCTGTTTCTATCAAGACTCTGGAGAACCAAATAGGGCAAATTGCTAATGCCTTATTGAATCGACCACCAGGAACGCTTCCTAGTGATACAGAAACTAATCCAGGCAAGAGGGAAGTTGAAGAACAGGTGAATGCCATCACCTTGAGGTCTGGAAAGGTCGCAAGCCCCCAAATTCAGCAAGATGAAGAGCTCGAAAAATCTCAAGTTTCATAAAATGCAGTTGTAACTGAAGAAGAAGTGCAGAAGGAAGCAGAGGTGGAACTAAGGAAGACGACTATGGAATACACTCCTCCTGAGGGTAATACAGGGGAGAAACAGATCTATCCTCCACCTCCTTTTCCTAAGAGGCTGTAGAAGAAAAAGCTGGATAAGCAGTTTGAGAATTTTTGGAGGTGTTCAAGAAACTTCATATCAACATACCTTTCGCTGCATCTCTTAAACAGATGCCTAGCTATGTGAGGTTTATGAAAGGTATTCTCTCTCGGAAAGTGAAGCTCGATGACTTAGAGACCATTGCTCTAACGGAGGAATGCAGTGCTGTGTTGCAACAGAAGTTGCCTTCGAAGCTTAAAGATCCTGGAAGCTTCACTATTCCTTGTACCATCGGAAACTTGTCGTTCGACAAGTTTTTATGTGATTTAGGAGCTAGCATCAATCTGATGCCCTTATATATCTTCAAGAAGCTTGGTCTGCCTGATCCGAAACCAACATACATGTCATTGCAACTAGCTGACCGTTCCATCGCTTATCCACGAGGTATAGTGGAGGATGTCTTGGTCAAGGTGGATAAACTTATCTTCCCTACTGACTTTGTAATTTTTGACTTTGAGGAGGATAAGAAGATTCCCATTATCTTGGGGAGACTATTCTTAGCTACTGGCCGAACTATGATTGATGTACAAAAATGAGAGCTTACGATGAAGGTTCTTGATCAGAAGGTCACTTTTAATATGTTCAAAGCAATAAAGTTACCCACAGCTAAAGAGAAGTGCTTTAAAATAGAGTGGGTAGACTCTGTCGTGAATTCAGAACTTGACCTCAAGTCTAAGGATACTTGTACAACTATCACTATGTGAACAACTGCTGACACGTGAGTGAACTCCATCAGTTGTTCAGCTGTGCGAGTCATGTTCAGTGAACTTATTCTATAATAAGCACCTACATACTAGCTATAGTGTCACCACACAAATGTCTATGAGAACAGACATCCTTCATAATGAAGCAAGCATAGTATGTACCGATCTTTGCGGATTATTAATTACCAGTTAGTAATCCTATGACCAGGAACTATTTAAGTTTAGAGTTATCATCTTTTTAGGTCTCACTATTATGATCTCATCATAATCCATAAAAAGCTTTACTCTAAACTATGGTATATCTTATTTAAACACTTAAATAGATAAAGCCCGTAATAAAAACAAAACAAGTCTTTTATTAATATTAATGAAATCAAAACAGATTACATAAAAGTTATTCCTAAATCCTTATACATGATTGGACTTAGGACATATTCCTTTCATATAGTACCTCTAGTAAAACATGTTTCAGTAGAAATTCTGACAGTGTGTCATACCAAGCTCTAGGTGTCTGCTTTAGTCCATATAGAGCCTTGAGTAACTTGTACACAAAATTTAGAAATTCTGGATCTTCAAAACCAGGTGGCTATTGCACATAAACTTCTTCTTCTAGCTCACCATTCAGGAAGGTACTCTTGACATCCATTTGATACACTTTAAAATTTGATTGTGCAGCAAATGCTAGAAAAATCCTTACTGCTTCAAGTCTTGTAACTGGAGCAAAAGTTTCATCATAATCAATTCCTTCTTCTTGTGAGTAGCCTTTTGAAACCAACCTTGCTTTGTTTATGATAACTATACCATTTTCATCCTTCTTATTCCTGAACACCCATTTTGTTCCAATAATGCTTTTATTCTTTGGTGCAGGAACCAATTCCCAAACTTTGTTTCTTTCAAACTGATTCAGGTCTTCCTGCATGACAGATATCCAATCAGGATCTGGTAGAGCTTCATCAATTTTCTTAGGCTCTACTTGAGACAGAAAATATGCATGTAGGAACTCATTAGAAGTTGCACTTCTACTCCTCACACCAACAGTAGGATCACCAATTATTGCTTCTCTAGTATGACTTCTATCCCACTTTCTTTTATGAGTTTGTTGACTTGTGCTTTCATCATTTTCTTCATTATTGGTATGATTGCTAGATCCTTCTTCTCTTTCTCCCCCTGAGTTTATGCTATCAAATTCAGGTGTTTGAGATGAGCTTCCATTTCCATAATTTTCTTGTTCTGTAGACTCTTCATTTATCTTCTGTTGTGCATCAACTTCATCTTCCCCATCAGGATCACTATCAATGTTGAGGTTTTCAAATACAAGGGCTTCAGCTTCATTTTCATCAAAAGTCACATCTGTGCTTTCCATAATCTTCTTTTGATCTATCACATAAACTTTGTAGGCTGTTTTTTCCAATGAATATACCAGAAAAATTGGTTCAAAGATTTTGAGTCAAATTTTCCTACATATTCAGAGTTGTCTTTCAAAATGTAACACTTGCTTCCAAACACATGAAGATTCTTTACAGTAGGCTTTCTTTTAGACATGATTGAGTAAGGTGATTTGCCATGTGTCTTGTTAATGAGATATATGTTCTGAGTGTAACATGCAGTGTTAACAGCCTCTTCCCAGAAATTTGTTGGCAACTTGGCATCTTACAACATTGTTCTAGCAGCTTCAACTAATTTTCCTGTTCTTTCTTTCAACTACTCCATTTTGTTGAGGTGTTCTAGCAGTTGAGAATTCTTGAATAATGCCTTTACTTTTGCAGAATTCACTAAATATTGCATTTCTGAATTTTATTCCATTATCACTTCTCAATCTTTTTACACAATTGTGATCTTCAGCCTATTTTTCTATCTTCTTGATGTGCTCAATTATGATGTGTGGAGTTTCATCTTTAAAGTGCATGAACTCTACCCAAGTGTATCTTGAGAAATCATCCACCATCATGAGTGCATATTTGTTTCTTGCAATTGATAAGACATTTACTGGACCAAACAAGTCCATGTGAATAAGTTGCAATGGTGCACTTATAGAATTTACAGTTTTTGACTTGTGACTTAATCTTTTCATTTTTCCTTTCTGACAAGCTTCACAAACTTCAACTTGAGCAAACTCCAGTTTAGGCATATCTCTAACTAACTCCTTTTTGATCAAGGTGTTAATTGTCTTGAAATTCAAGTGAGATAATTTCTTATGCCATAGCTTGCTTTGTTCTTCTGATGCCTTGGTATAGTAGTAACAAATTCCATCCTTATTTGTTGAGTCCAGGTCTGCAATAAATAAGCTCCCTTTTATTGCTCCTTTCAGAGCAACTTCGCCAGTTTTTTTGTTAATAAAAGTGCATTCTTCTTTGTTGAATAAAACTTCAAAGCCTTTGTCTACAAATTGGCTAATACTGAGAAGATCCACTTCAAGACCAGCTACCAGTGCTACATCATCAATGATAATATTTTCAGAAACAATCTTGCCAAATCCCATTATGAATCCTTTGTTGTTGTCTCCAAAGGTCACCAAAGGGCCAGCTTTATCACCTGTCATATGCCTGGAACATCCACTATCTATGATCCGGATGACTTTCTTCACTTTGCCCTGCACACAATGAGTTTTAAGTGTGTTTAGCAACCCAAATAGTATTGGGTACTTTCTTCTTGTTAACTGATTTAGCAGAATTAGAATGAGTAGTTTCAGATAAAACAGAGTTCATTGACTGTTGAGCATTTTCCTTTTCTGTTGTAGACCCAATTTTTGTTTCTTTGAGGTCTACTCTCAGTTTGTGACAACTTTTCATCACTTTCAAGTTGCAAGAAATGCAGTCAAACTTGTCACAGAAGGTGTAGGGATCATTTGCATTTGCTTCATTATATTTACAGGCTCCTTCAGTTGGCTTGCTAACTACCTTTTTACAAAGGTGGGTTAGGTGATTCACAGAGCCACATTTTTCACATTTCTTTCCTGGAGCATCTACAACATAAGCAAAATTATTGCTTTTGTTTATCCCTATTTTCTCATTTCTATTTTTCTTTTTCTTTCTTGCATCTGTAGTTTTGGTTTCTTTAATAGGTGTCTTGGGACTTTTTTTGTCCATGAGCTTCTCTTCAGTATTGGAAGACTGAGTTAATTATGCAGTTTTCTTCTCTTTGTCCTCATCAACAATTTCTTGCTTGATAATCAATTCTGCTTCACTGAAGTTGACTTCACATGCCTTGAACATAGGTGATACAACCTTTTTCAGCATAACTGGAGCATTTTCATTGACTGTTGCTTTTTCCTTTATCACCTATCTCTTTCTTCTTGATGTTCAAGGCATCATAGTCAAGACTAATAACAATATTTACACATGGTTTGTTTTTCTCATGGTGTTGTCCAACTAACTCAGATGCATTTCTGAAGGACTTCAACTTCACCTCATTCTTTTCCAGCTTCTCCCGTAGCACTGCTTCAATTTCATTTGCACACTTGAGCTTGTTCCTGAGATAAGCATTTTCTTGTTTTACAGCTTCAAGCTCCACCAACAACAATTCAGTTTCTTGCTTCTCACTTTCAAGCTTCTCATTAATCTTTGTCATTCTGCTCACTTCTTCATTAGCAGCAACCATGCTTGTGTGAATGTGAAACATTTATGTGCTCATATTCTCTACAGTTTCCTTATATTGACTCACATTTAAATCAATGGTGGTAAGAGTTTGTACCCGTGATTTAGATGAGGTGATTCTCATTGCTCCAAGGCCATGAGTGCATAATTTCCAAATTCTTCAACTTCATAATTTTTAGAGTCATCCCAATTTTTTCCCTCTGTAATATAAGCTTTGCTTTGTTGTTTCTTCAGAAGAGCTTCATACTTTGCTTCTAGTTCAAGATAAGCTTTGTCTTTCTTTGCTTTCTTGGGTTTCCTGCATTCTGTAGCAAAATGGCCTAGTTCATCACAGTTGAAGCACCTTATCTTAGATCTGTCAATAGATCCAGTTTTGTAACCATTTTTGCTGTCAGAAGTGTACTTCCCTTTTCCTTTCCAGCTGCTGTCTTTGTTGAAAGACTGTCCTTTACCCTTATAGTATCTTGGCTTTTTTACTCTAATATTAGAGAATTTTCTATCCAAATAGGCCATTGACTGATCTAGCTCATCCAGTTCATCAAGAGTGTAGAACTCATCTTCTTCCAATTCCAGAATAACTTGTTCCTATGAATCATTTATTCTTTGCTCACTTGTTGAGGCAACTGGAGTTTGAGATATTAGCTCATCATTAGATGTTTGGCTTTCATTGACAAATAAAGCACTTGATCCATCTACTACATGTCCTTAACCATATCTCAATGATTTCCTTTGAATCATTTCTAGTTCATATATTTTAAGAATTCCATATAGAACTTCCAGTGTTATTCTCATCAAGTCTCTCCCTTCCCTAGATGAGATTTTCTATTCCAAATGATCAGGGAGAGTAAGCAAGAACTTTAAGTTCACTTCTTCAGCTTCATAGTATTTGTCATGGAGCTGCAAGTCATTCACCAGCTTATTGAATCTTTCAAATACATCAGTTATACTTTCTTTTGGCTTGGCCATGAAACCCTCATATTGTGAAATTAGTATCCTTCTTTGATTAGATCTAACTTCCTCAGTTCCTTCACAGAGTATTTCAATCTTTTCCCAGATTTGTTTGGCAGTGTCACAGTTGATAATGTTGTTGTACATCACATTGTCAAGTGATTTTATGATTATTAGTTGCAAGCCACTATCCAGGGAAACTTTCTCCTTTTCAGGCTCAGAATACTTAGAATGGTCTTTTGGAGCATAATGAGCTTGAATGACCATATCACCATTTGTTGTTTCTTCAACTCTAACCATAGGAGTGAAGGGCCCATTTTTGAGAATCTGAATATAGAGTGGATTGGCCATCCTGATAAAGCTCAACATTTTTAATTTCCAAAGAGTGTAGTTAGCTTTGTCAAAAATAGGAATTTTGATGCTACTGATTTTCTGTGTATTCATTCTTCCAAGATCTTGAATCTGTTTACTTTCAGATTTTCCTCTGATACCACTTGTTAGGAAACGAATAACACACATGAGGGTGAATGTGTTTTACTATTTTTAAGCTTTTCTTGAATCTTTTATGATTGAACAAAGTAAATTAAATCTTGTAGTGAAAGTGTGTTCATGCAGAAATTAAATTTGCAGGAATAAAGAACACAGATCTTCAAAACTCACTTAATTGTATATTAAAATTAAGAATGTTATGCTACAAAATTCCTAGGCTCTTTGTTGATAAAGAGCTTAGCTTCTTCTTGAGAGTGTTACAAGATTTTCAATCTCAATTGTTGTAACTGACAAAAGACTAGTGTTAACTTTATAACTCAGTTAACTGCTGGTTTACACAGTGTACAATAAGGCATGCTATTGGCTTTTGTAAACAGTCACTTGTCATTTCTATTTATAGAAAAGTATATCTTCTATTTCTGGCTTAGCATATCTTTAACATCCCGTGATTATCTTGATCTTCCTTTGTCAGTTAATCTTCACCATTGATCTTGCACATCCTTCAAGCTAATTTTGTAGACTTGTCAATCCAGCTGGTTAGATTGTTTGTTGACTGTATATCTTGGATATTAAACTGATCTGCAATTTTGTACTTTAAGATTTTACCTCGAGATCTCCAGTTTGATCTATAGAGAACTTGACATCTCGATAAGTATATTGGCTTACTGAGATCTCTAGTACTCTACAGTTAATTTGACTTGTAGAGATCTCCCAGTTCTCTATAAGAGAATTTGGCTTGTCGAGATCTCTAGTCTTCATATCTTCACTTTGACTTATCGATATCTCTGAGTTCTCTAGTGGCTTATTGACTTATCGATAACTCAGAGTTCTCTAGTCAAATTTGACTTGTCGATAACTCAGAGTTCTCTAGTAAATTTTGGCTTATCGATATCTCTGAGTTCTCTAGTGGAATTTGACTTATCGATAACTCAGAGTTCTCTAATAAATGTTGACTTGTCGATAAACTCTGAGTTCTCTAGTGAAGAAATGACTTTTTGATATCTCCAATCTTCATATCCTCAATTTGGCTTGTCGATATCTCTGAGTTCTCTATAAGCTTTATGAGTTCTCTATAAGCCATTTTGGAGTTCTCGAATAACTTCTCTATATCACTAAATTTGTGACTTGTAGAGATCTTGACTTAGAATATTTTTCCTAAAATAGATTTATTCAACTCCAAGCTTCATCATAATTCTTCTGAGGCATGATCTTCTTGATCTTCTTCCAGATAGAATTCTTAGGCTTGACACTGTTTTTAGAAAAAGACTTCAGTCTGCTCCTTTGATATTTTTACAGACTTTAAGTGTTACAAGTACAAAATACAAATTATGATAAAAATACAACTTACTTAGGGTTGACAAATTGTTTTAGTCTTGTTAAAGTACAGGCATGTCTTGCACAACACTAGATTAGAAGCTTATTTTTTCGTTTATATTCTAGTTTTAATTATTCAAATAGAACTAAAAAAGGATTACTTTTGCCGGAAACTTCTGCATTTTATCATAATATTGATCAATAGTAAAAGTTACAAAATCTTGTTATCTTGATTTTTTAATTATTTATAAATTTCGATTGTACGATGAAAGCTTTTTAATAATTTTTTTTAGTTTTTTCGTGTATTGTAATGATTCTACACTAGAGTTATACATTCGTATTTCTTAGCAATTACTTTATGGTAGATTTTTTTTGGTATGTGTTCTCTTTAGTATAATTTTTTTGTAGTGGTTCTATTATAATTGGTTTCACAATTTGATTGTGTAATGTAATGTTTATGTACTCTGTAGTAGACTAAATCTGAATTCGGCTAATGCTTGTATGTGTTTTGTGTTAAAGGGTAGAAGCATCTACAAATTATAAGTGTGTACTTATAGTTTCTAGTCTTGTCGTGTGCGGTTTTTAAGTTAATTTAAGGTTCAATAATAAACTTTTATATTTTACTGATGTATTTTTATCCACCGGGTTGTCATCACAAAACAAAGGGATGCGCCCGTTTTAACTTTTGTGTTCACTTCCAAAGACGTCTCCCTTCCCCCAGAAGAAACAAAGAGATGGTATCGAGTTTGTGTGGCCAAATCAGAATCCATGGAATTCTATTACCATTACTGAATAGGTTCTTCTACCTTCCTTTTCCAGAATCTTGCTAGTGAGCTATATTATAATGGTGTCCTTAAGTAGGAGGTAAGTAGTGAAAGGCTAAAGAGCTCGGTTTTCTTCTCATTTACATGACTTGTTTTTTTTATGCTAAATTATTTTCCCCATTTCACATAATGTGTCGATACTTTCTTTTGTCATCTTTACTAGTGAGGAGGTCGAAAATCTATCATCTATGAAAAAAATTGGTGGAGAAAAGAGTAAAAGGTATTGCAATCGATCTTACAAATGTAGATACTACCAGCATGGATCTAATTAGTTCCTTTTTCTTTACTTACTTTTATCTTTTTTGTAGTCTATCATGCAGTCAAAAAATGAATCGCATAAGCCAGTTATTTGAACTTGCTGATATAAATCATCTAACCAGTTTTTTTAAAAGCAGGGAGTGTTTGATGCCGACTGAGATTGGGTTTTACATAACTTTATTTAAGGAATCCTTTCTGATGAGTTTTACAAGATTCATAATGAGAAATTTTATATCCAAGCCTGGAATACGATTTACGTATATCGGGCATTTCATATTCTTTGGATTAATTGAAATGGGATGTTGTTGGAATAACAAATGACAAGGGAATGCTATAATATAACCATATACAAACTTTCACCCGTATTTGGATTGTAGAACATCTGGTCTAAAGATTACTATGGTATCATAATATATAGGTCTCAGAAAACCACCACAACCAATAAATTTTGTTAGTAACCCAACATGAGTATTTTTGTATATATATAGTTATATAGTGAAAATTCTGGATCAGTACTGGAAATTAGATCAATAGATTCTAATGTATCTATAGCAGTGTAACCACAATATGTCTAGCTACAAAAATGCTAGAACAGTGTATTTTCCATGCAGCTTTATTCAAAAATATTTAGATTGATTAATGAAAAGCAAATTTTATTTGTAAATATCTGGTAAATAATTAGGCTTGTGTAAAGGGGAATCAAGAGAAATACTTGCAGTGTTAAAAGGTTATGTTCTCGCATACTTCTCAATGCTTTCTGGTATATTTCTACTAGATATTGATCGCCTGTATTGGGTATAGGCTTGGTGATAACTTCCCTAAAATGGTGACCACCCTTGGAATTTATAGTGAATCTACTCGATGGGAAGATATCCCTTAGTTTTTATGCTACATGGAGAGCAAATGTTATTGGGTTTGTAAATATGTTAATTGGTTGTGTTCATGTATGGATTCAGTGGTTGGCACAAGGATAGTGAAGAGTTTAAGCAAACGCTTGAGGAATAGTTAAAAATATATTTAAAGTTACATTAGTGAAGATGATAGATGTATTCTGTAATTTTGAGTGGGATAGTAGGTTGTACCAAAACATAGGACATTTACAGTTTCTGGAGCCTAATTTGATTTTTTTGAGTGGCCAATGTCATCAGTGCATGTCATATTTAAGATTTAAATTTTAGTACAATGTTATCTTATGTAACCTTATTCTGGAACCAAATGCTAAGTTATCCCATCAATTTTTTGGGTTTTTATGACTAAACATTATATCATATGGCTATATTATTAATCACCTCAAGTAGTGCTAAAAATTACATAAAAGAAAGAAAAGTCATATTACAACTGCTTGAAACAAGAAACAATTTACAGTCGAACATTTAGTCAGGATCCTACTTTGTGTTTCTAGTGTGGGGGGAAACTAGAGATGCATAAAAATCATCTTGGATACTGATCAATTTCTTATGTTTACTTTTCTCCACGATGCCTTGCCACTTCAAATTGCCAAGCTACGGTCTCGCAAAATTTGAACATCAGGTCGAGTTGGATATATGAAGCTTAGATGGTGCAACTGTATGTCTCCATTTAAATTTGGTATGTAACACTAGATTCTTCATTGAGGTCTATTTCCGACTTTCTGTCTAGGATGACAAAAATAGATGCAACACTTGTTCTAGCTTTGAATGAATCTGTTTCCACCGAACTTGATTGAGAAATACTGATAGCTGCCAGTGCAAAAAAAAACCCTGCAATGCAAGTAAAATCTCACAATATTCGAATCATCTATATTTATACGTGAATTACTAACAAACGTGTGGAAAATATAGGTTCTTACACTATAAGGACGTGATGTAAGTTTCCCCATAGTGATACTATCAACTCAAACCAATATTTCTGCAGATGCTCGACGTAGAAAACCTTGGCAATAACTTGTGATGCAGTTGATCGAGTACATCACGCATCAGGTACATGGAATAAATTATCTTGAGCAAATATGTCTTGATCTGCTCCTTACAACTACATCAAGTGACAACCATTCTGGAAACTTAATAGCTGCGATGTCACAAGGAAGAAGAAAAATATTAAAAGACCATTGTATTATGGCCAGTAGTCTAACATGGAGAACACTGGCATATTTGTGCACATCCATACAAAATTCAGCAATTATGCATCATATTTCAAAATGATATATAATGTAGAAGTTAGAAACTCTAAACACGTGACACAACCTTACTCTTGAATCATCAAATATTTGGTACAAAATATAATAGGTTTTAAGAGAAAAATAATTTATATTCTTTTAAAAAAGAAGTTTTAAGTAACAAACACAGCCAGGCACACAATTTTTGACATTTCTAGAGTATAATATCGAAGATTCTTCTTAAAATATTGATAATAAGACTAGCAAAAAATCATTTTTTCTATTACTAATATTTTTTTAAAAATACCTAAATGTAAAAAAAGACCTTAAAAATTAGAAAGTATAAAAACATAAATTATGCACTAGAAATATAAACAATAAAGTGCGATAGTAGTATTACAAATAAGAAAAACTATAAAATAAGAATATATGCATTGAACTTCTATACAATATAGTCCAAATTTTTTTAATATATTAACCAAATAAACTATTTAATTTAATTCTATAGTAGATTCACAACACCCGCTTAAAATTTTGAGCATAAGATTTTAATACTAATAAAAAAACCTAAATGTTAAAATAAATCTAAAGGTCGGAACCTAAAGCAGTCTCATGAAGCACTGCAAATTGTAACACATTAGCGGAAAGCAACATAGTCCATTCTCTTTGTGTCTGTTTCACCATCATTTCCCCCATAACCAATGCAATTTAAACATCAAGTGACATGAACACCTGCCAAGCAACAAGACAATGATTAGCCAATCTATTATTGAAATGAAGTGTTAAAAAAAGCAACCAATTTAAGAAAAGAATGTCGAATCATCACTTCTAGCAAAAAACTATATATGCTTCAACTCTAAGACTAACAATATATCTTGTATGTTGACATTAAATTTAAAATTTTATATTCTACTTTAAAATCATAACACAACATTTAAAAAATAGGATAAAAATTAAGTACTATATAATTGAACCTCCAATCAGATTACACACGACACACGTAGAACCCAAACAGAAAAATAACAGATATATGTAAAAACAAAAAAAATGATTCTACTTTTAAATTATAAGAGAATATTTTATAAATTCGAGTAAAAATGTAAAACTATTGGAGGTATTTTAATCTTACAGTTATACAATGGAGAAAAGGTGCAATCAGACGACATGGAGATAAGGGAAGAACCAAGATCGAGGAAACTGGAAAGGCTATCATTCACTCATTTTCCATAATAGAGAATAGGGCATGGAATCTTTCCGTGACCAAGGTAAACTACACATATAGCCATAACCTCACAGAATTATGACGTAGTGTATAAAAATTTTGATGTACAAGGAAATCATTCCAAATTTTTGAAAAAAATATTAAAAATGAAGAACCTATGGAGGCACTCTAATCATAATTTAGTTGAATATAACCTTTCAATTTTTCCATGCAAGGCAGAAAAAAACGACATATAAAAAAATTTGACGATGCTATGGAAATCTTTTGGAATCGCAACATATAACATTTTTGCTTCTTTTTTAATATCATAACACAATATTCGAAAAGAATAGAATAACTGAAAACTACCAGAAGCACTCTAATCGTTGCGCAGTTTAGCAAAACAATCAACACTTTCCAACATAAGCAACAAAATAATATTTTGTAATTATAAACTTTCAGTTCTACTTTAAAATCATTAAATGATTATACAAAACATACTATAATAAATTCTAAAATGTAAATAAATTGAAACAGAGATCAAATAAGAAAGTTTGAAAATGGTTCTAATATAGAATCACACGTAAAATAAAAAAAAATCAATTCAATTGATTATTTACTATGTAAACATTTTGATTCCCCGGTGGAATTATAAGATTTACATCAATTTCATATCTTGACAAATTCCAAATTAAACTCCCTATAAAGTCTAATATAGATACAATTTTTTGCACCAGAACAAACATCCACAAATAAATACGTAATTTAAAGCTTGTCTAACATATAGAATGTGTAACTAAATTAATGCTTTTTAAATTTATACATCCATAAACAATTTTAAGTAGATTCTACAAAAAAAATCAAATTTAAGTATATTATTTTGTATATGATTTGTCCCTCTAGTTATGTACATTTGATTCTACATTCAAACAATTCTCTTAGCAAAATTGCAATAAGATGAATAGTAATAAAATAATGCCACTACAACAAAAATTGATTTTACATTCTACATGTATCTATATAATTTTATATGATTCCACTGTAGACCACACAAATTAGCGTGATTTAGTGAAAACATCAAGTAATATCAGTTTTCAACCATAATTAACCTCCAAAAAATCAAATATGGCCTTCATTTTTATTATGATGCATACAATTTCAAATAAAAACCCTAATTTAATTTAGTAGTAGAATCAAACTTCACTATAAAAGTGTAACCTTTAGGAACTTAAATTCATTGAGACGAACTTGAATTCAATAAATCATTAGAACAATAAAGTAAAGAGGAAGAGAGAAAACTAATGAAAATGGAATTTCAATTATAGAATCAAAAACTCAAACTTGATTGAGGTAGAGACATACTTTTCATTAAAATTGCAGAGATCGAGATGATTACAGGGAGATAGAAATCATCATAAATATATGAGCTTATATTCACAGAGAGAATAGATACAATGATTGAGAAATTGCCGGAATAATTCATCGGAGAGATATTAATCTGTAAGAGTTTGTGTGTATTTATTTTTCATTTAATTATAAAACTATATGGGTCGTTAGATCTACTTGTCATCCTGTGGCCGAGATTAATTGGGTGAGTTCTCCACTATACTCCATATAATTTGGCACGCCGTGGAGTAGTAGCCTAGATATTAATATCTTATAATAAAATATATTAAAATTAGTTCTTTTATTTGCATTAGTTTACACATATGATATAAATTATAATTTTATTATTAATTGCACATTACTAATATATGTATATTAGCTAAAAACTTCTTATGCTTATAACCCTCAACAAAATGGGGTTATTGAGAGGAAGCATAAGCATTTTCTTGAAACATCTCGAGCACTATTTTCCAATCCAATTTTCCAAATAAATATTGGGGTGACCGTGTTTTTTCTTCAACTTATGTTATCAATAGATTCCCTTCCACAATTCTGGAAGGTGTTTTTCTATATGACTATATGTACTATTGTTCAAGAAATCACCTTATGAATATTTAAAACCTTTTGGTTGTCTTGCTCATATTTGTATTCCAAAACCTTATAGAGATAAGTTCTCTACTAGAGCTGTTCCCTCAGTATTTTTGGGATATTCTTTTGGAAAAAAAGGTTATACATTTTTGAACTTAGAAACTCAATCCATACAGTATTCAAGAGATGCTCATTTTCATGAAAATGTGTTTCAAATGTTCCTTCTTCATATTCTCATTTTATTCCTTATTTTGTACCTGATATTCAATCTCCAAACCTAATCACTCCTACTTTTACAAATGATAATCTATTTCATTCTTCTCAAACTCCTGTCCCATATGATACAATACATCTTAATCCTATACTACATGGTACATCAGTTTCACAACAAACAACTCTAAGAAAATCTTTCAGGTGTACTAAGACTCCTTCATATCTTAGTGATTATGTTCATAATGTTGGTCATTTCACTTGTACTCTATCTTTTTGTTCATGTACTGTTACCTCTCTATGTACTCAACCTTCATTTCATATTACTTCAACACCCTTATGTTGTAATGTTGCATCTGATTTCACTTATATTCCCGAGCCAACTACTTATGCAGAAGCTTATGTTTACCCTGAATAACAACAGGCCATAGTAGCAGAAAATTCTACTTTTGAGGCCAATAACACTTGGTTCTTAGTCAAATTACCTCTAGGGAAGAAAGCAATTTCCTGTAAGTGAGTCTTTAAGATAAAACATCATGCATACGAGTCTATTGAAAGATACGAAACATATTTAGTGGTCAAGGGTTGTTGTGCAAGATATGTCTGTACTTTAACAAGACTAAGTCAATTTGACAACCCTAAGTAAGTTGTATTGTTATCAAAATTTATATTTTGTACTTGTAACATTTATAGTCTGTAAAAATGTCAAAGGAGCAGATTGGAGTCTTTTTCTATAAACAGTGTCAAGCCTAAGAATTCTATCTGGAAGAAGATCAAGAAGATCATGCCTCAGAAGAATTATGAAGAAGCTTGGACTTGAATAAATCTGTTTTAGGAAAAATATTCTAAGTCAAGATCTCTACAAGTCACAGATTTAGTGATATAGAGAAGTCATTCGAGAACTCCAGAATGACTTATAGAGAACTCAGGAAAGCTACTAGAGAACTCATAGATATCGACAAGCCAAATTGAAGACAGGAAGATTGGAGATATCGACAAGTCATTTCTTCACTAAAGAACTCTGAGTTATCGATAAGTAAAATTATACTAGATAACTCAGAGATATCGATAAGTCAAAATTCACTAGAGAACTCTGAGATATCGACAAGTCAAATTTGACTAGAGAACTCTGAGTTATCGACAAGTCAACAAGTCACTAGAGAACTCAGAGATATCGATAAGTCAAAATGAAGATATGAAGACTAGAGATCTCGACAAGCCAAATTCTCTTATAGAGAACTGAGAGACCTCTACAAGTCAAATTAACTATAGAGCACTAGAGATCTCGATAAACCATTATACTTATCGAGATGTCAAGTTCTTTATAGACCAAACTGGAGATCTCGAGGTAAAATCTCAAAGTACAGAATTGCAGATCAGTTCAATATCCAAGATTAAAAATCAACAAATAATCCAACCAGCTGGATTAACAAGTCTACAAAAAGCAGCTTGAAGAGTGTGCAAGATCAATGGTGAAGATTAACTGACAAAGGAATATCAAAGTTAACACAGTGTGCAAAGATATGCTAAGACAGAAATGGAAGATATACTTTTCCTAAAAATGGAAATGATAAGTGATAGTTTACTAAAGTAAAAAGTATATCTTGTTATACACTGTGTAAACCAGAAGTTAACTGAGTTATAAAGTTAACACTGGTCCTTTGTTTAGAAGTAACAATTTAAGATAGAAAATCTTGTAACTCTCTCGAGAAGAAGCTAAGCTCTTTATCAACAAAGAGCCTAGAAATTTTGTAGCTAAATAGTCTTAATTTTAATATAAAATTAAGTGAGTTTTGAAAGATCTGTGTTCTTAACTATTGCATGTTTAATTTCAGAAGTAACACATTTCACTATAAGATTTAATTTACTTTGTTCAACCATAAAAAGCTCAAGAAAAGTATAAAAATAATAAAACACATTCACCCCCCCTCCGTGTTATTCATTTCCTAACAAGGGTTTTACTCAAAAGGTTGGTATAGATTACAATGAAACGTTTTCACCTTTTGTTAAAATGACGACTATTCATTGTTTAGTTGCTATTACAGTTAAGAAAGGTTGGCACACTCCTCAATTAGTTGTGAATAACACATTTCTTCACGGGGATTTGCATGGGGTTGTGTATATGAAACCTCCACCTGATTTATTCTTATCAGATCCTAGCTTAGTTTGCAAACTTATTAAATCCTTATGCAGTTTGGAACAAACATCCTGGGAATGGCATAAAAAGTTAAGTGTTGAAATCCTGAAAATGGGTTATAAATATTCCAAAAATGACCATGCTTTATTTTAGAAGAAGAATGGTGACTTGGTTATTTTCTTTGTTATTTACATTGGTGATATACTTGTTATTGGCAATGATACTATTGGTATAGTTTCTCTTAAACATTATCTTGACTTTTTCTTCAAGATAAAAGAGTTAGGGGCTTTTCATTATTTTCTTGGTTTGGAATTCTAACAAGTTCCTAAAGGTATTTTTATGTCTCAGCATAAGTTTACTCGGGATTTACTTCAAGTGTTTGAATGCTCAGATGGTTCTCTTGTGGTTTCCCCGTTTGATTTGAATTTCAAACTGTTTCATGATCAAGGTCCACTCGTTTATGATACTTCTCAATATCAGAATCTTGTTGGTAAACTAAACTATCTAACCCATATCAGGCCGGATTTATACTTTTGTGTTCAACACTTAAGCCAGTTTATGGCCTCTCCTCGCTTGCCACATTGGAATGCTGCCATTCACGTTCTCACATATCTTCGAGCTGCTCCAGCTCAGGGTCTGTTGTTTATCAATACTTCTTCCTTCCATATTGAATCCTATTGTGATATTGATTGGGCAGCTTGCCCTCATACACAGAAGTCTGTTAGTGGATATATTGTATATTGGTAGAAGTCTCGTTTCCTGGAAATCCAAGAAGCAGCATACCGTCTCCTTATCATCAGTAGAGGTTGAATATTGTTCTCTACATCTTGTTACTGTTGAGTTAGCCTGGCTGTTTCATTTGTTTCTAAACTTGAGGTGCCCAACATCATCCTAATTCCTGTCAAATGTGACAATCATGCCGCTATTTATATTGCCAAAATCATGTCTATAACGAACGCACCAAACACATAGAGTTGGATTATCATTTTGTCAGTGAGAAAATTGGCTCCTGGTCTTATTTCGTTATCCTACACTCCTACAACATATCAACTTGCCGATGTTTTTACCAAACCTTTACCATGAATCATCATCACAATATTCTGTTCAAGTTGGGGTTAAGTCACTTACCATCCAACTTGAGGGGGTGTGTTGGAATTACTTGGTCAATAAGTCAGCAACTTAGTCAAACAAGTTAACAACTTGTTTAATCAGTTAGTTTTCCCGCCAATTCTATTAACTCCATTTTGGAGATGTGATTTATATATAGACATGTACATAATAGTAGGTAGTTAGTTGTATCACAAACAAGAACTCCATTTTTTTCCATTCAAGCTTTAATAGAAGTAGTTCTCTCTTTTAACTTGTTATAGAATAGATTTATTGTGTGATTTCTGGATTATAACATTCTCAATCAAAACATCACATCTTTTTCTCCCTCCAAATCTCCTTCCCCTCGTAACAATCTTTCTTGTTTACTCTTTATAATCTTTCAATAAATATCGTCATGTGAGATTTGTTGTCGTACCCATATTTTTGAGTTATTATTTATTCCCAATTTTTTGGGTTGTTCATGTTATATTATGTTTTGGTGCATATAGGTGAACAACTGTCGGTTTGGGCGGTTTGGAAGGTCTAAACTGAACCAAATCGAAATTAACAATTTTTCTAAAGTCCAATCCGAAACCAAACCTTTGTGTGAAAAAATCAAACAAAATCAATATGTTTAAAATGTTTCGGTCCTGTTTGGTTTCGGTTTAAACCGCTTTTTCTATAAAACAAAGTTAGAAACTAAATTAAACTTGAACTTGTAAATAAGAATCAAAAGTTTGTATCAAATTATAGAATTGTATTTTCTTTTATAATCATATTCAAAAAGAATATATAAATTATGACTTTAAGAAATAAAAAAAAGGTAAGAAGATGAGAAAGATGCGACCAATTCTCATGTTTTCTTAAATAAAAATAAAAATAATGAAAATATAACACATAGATAGATATTAATATCTTAGAATAAATATATTAAGATTAGTTCTTTTATATGTTTTAGTTTACACATATGATATAAATTATGATTTTATTATTGATTTCACATTACTGTTATATGTATATTAATGTTTCATTTTAAATATACAGTTCGGTTATTTCGGTCGGTTTGGAGGTAAAAACCAAAACCAAACCAAAAAAATTCGATTTTTAAAATATCAATCAGTAACCAAAACAAATCGTCGGTAAACCGTAAAATTTGGTTTGGTCGGTTTGGATTGGGCGGTTACAGTCGATTTGGATAATTTATACTTTGTCGTAATGGTGCACTATGAAATCTGTGAAGCACACTTCGAAACTGAAATGATTGTGGATATCACAATAACTCACATTTCATAAGGAAAATTATCCATTCAACATATGGAGGCATATGTACCTAGGGCTGCCAAACAGATAATTCAGATATGGATTCGTCTATATTCGTATTCGAATCTGAATCTAAATATCTGTATCTGTATCCGTATTCGATTCCGGAAATATTTAAAGAATAATATCTGAATCTGGATCCGACGGATACTATCCGGATACGGATAATATTCGGATCCGAATCCGATTTTCAATCAGATTTTTTTATTTTATATTAAAAATTGAAAAAATGTATAAAGTAAAAATTCATTTTTAAAAATTAAAATAAGAGATTATCTGATTTAATCATATTTTAATTTTTCAAAAAAATAATTTTAGTTTTCTTTTCAATATAATCGTTATCCTTATATATATACACATAAACACACTATAAATTTAATATATTATATTTTTAAATTATTTAAATTATTTAAATATAAAATATATTTATCGGATTCGGATATTATCGGATACGAATATGACTATATCTGCATCCGTATCCGCAATCGTCGGATTCGAGTACGGATAATATCTGCTTTGTTTCGGATATGGATAATATCCGCTTTATTTCGGATACAAATATAATTTTTTCGGACGAATATCGGATTTTTCGAATTTTTTTGAATCACTGAGTTTTTTATATTCGAATGTCGATTGTGATACTACTGATTTCAGGGAAGTTGGTATCATTTGGATTGTTTGGGAAACCTTTGTAATCATTTTTAGTGTCAAGAATTTTAATTCCACTTTTTTAAGTGATCTGAAAATAATGCGGCTATTTGTTTAGCTCTTTATCTATTTTTCAACCAGATTGTGTTGTCAGTTGGGGAGTTTGTCCAGACTGAGTTTCAATTGTTTTATTAAAATTCTCTAAATTATTTGTAAAAAAAATATTTATTGTTTCGACCGTTTTATGTAATTTATTTGTTATTAAATTATCAAATTTTTTGTATGCTCGAATATATACATATAAGTCTTTCTAAACCACACGAATATAGTCGTATATAATGTTCCCTCTATTTTATTTTATAAATCTTCTTAAATTATAAGTCGTTTAAGGATCATTCACATTGACCAAGGAATCATTTAGTGACTAGGCTAAATTCTTCATTTACTTTTATTTAACATCCTTTTGAAACTAAAAATTTGAAATCTACGAGAAATGATGGGACAATATTAGATGATTGGACAATACTAGAATAACCTTTATTTAAGGTCTTTTTGAAACAAAAAATTTCAAATCTATAGAAAATGAGGGGGACAATACTATAATAACATTCTGAATCTTATGTAGGTGTACAAGAATGTCTCATTTGTTAAATTTGAATAATTAAAATCTGAATGACTAAAATTTTCAAATCATTAAAATCTGAATTATGAATGAGTAAGATCATTTGATAATAGATATTATAAAAAAAATAATTTAGATTTTACTATTAAAATCTGAAAAATTAGTAAAATAGATATTATTTTACTAATTTTTCCTTGGCATATAAATAAAATTATAAATAATCATTTGTATGCTAGTCCAAAATATTTTTATTATACTTTTATATCTAGACATGTGATAAAATGTTACTGTAAATAAAAATTCAAATATCTCAACATCTAAACTAAAAATTCTAATAATGTTATTTGATGCATTATAATTTAATAATTATTTTTATCATTTAATTTAGAATTAAAAATAGTAATATTACTAAATGATAAAAAATAATGAAAATAAGAACTAACTAATAATTAGAAAAATATATGAGAAGTACAAACAAGACACCAATACAAAACTCAACATGCCTTCTTAACCATTGAGCTCGTATTTTGTTTCTTAAGTGCTAAGTAGATTTTAAATGATTATGAACAACAAAATCCTAAAGAAACGGTCTGATTATTTAGAAATCAGTTATTAAATTAAATTAAGTTGGTTAAGACATTAACAAATGATCTCCTAAGAATTCTAGAACGACTAACAAAAAAAATAAAGGGACTAGTTAATGAGATAAATTTTATTTTTGTTAAGAAAATGAGCTTTACTTAAAAAAAAATTACACCTAGGTAATTGATTTTGTTCTTTAAAAAACGATAATTGATTCTGTTCACAAAATCTAAAGAGGAAGGTGGTTTGGGTTTTAAAATTTTAAAGGCTATTAACTTGGCATTCTTTGCTAAACAAGGTTGGCTACTCCTAATAAATCCCAGATGCTTTTGGACCTAAGTTATTAGCGGTCTCTATTTTCCAAACGGATCTTTTATGACAGCTAAGAAAGGTCGCTAGACATCGTGGTTTTGGAATTCTATTCTTCAACGGAGAGATGCTCTTCTAGCTGGTGTGAGAAGGCAGGTTAGGGATAGTCGGTCTATTAACTTTTGGTGTAACAAATGGTTTCCTAGTACCCCAGATTTTTTAATTCCTGATGCCAAAGGTCCTTTCCCAAATAATTTAGTTGTTTCATATTTTATAATGAATGGAAAGTAGGACTTAGAAAAGCTTGATTATGTTCATGAGATCTCGTTGATCCCTATTAGTAAAAACTAGAGCTCATGATAAACTTATTTGACATCATTGCACTAATGGCTTATACACTGTCAATTATGGATACTATATTGCCTATAAATTATTACAGAATCCGGTAGTGTCAATTGCTTCTTCATTCTCTTCTGGTGAGTGTAATAATTTCTTAAAACTAATTTAGCAAATTTCAGCTCCTCCAAAAATTAAAATGTTTATGTGATGCATTTGTAATAATGCCATTGCTACATCCTCAAATCTTTTTAATCGAAAATGTGCATGATTTCCAGCTTGTTAGATATGTTTTCAAGAGTCTGAAACCACAAAATATATGTTATTTGGCTGTACTTGGACAACACCAGTTTGGTTGGCATGTCCCCTTTCTCTACGATAATTGTTAGATAGCTCCAGAACAGTATGTTCTTTGCTTTATTATATTATTGCTCAAGTTCCTTCAAAGAAAATTGTTTTAGATATTTTAGCATCTTTTTCTTTTACCAGCTAGGCAATTTGGAAATCTAGAAACACACACATTTTCGAAAATATTCCAATCAATCCCAACCATACTCATAGTCCGAGTCAGTCATTTTCTTACGAGTTTGCATATCTTTTCTGCCATCCCTCTGTTGATCCTCCCAACCCCACAACAAATTCACAATGGGGGTCTCCCCCTCCTGCATAATAAATGAAGTATAATTGTGATGAGAGTTTCAAGAATAGGAAAGCCTCAACTGGTATTTTAGGTAAGAATAATATGGGAATCTTGATTGATGGTCATGGTGTTAGAAAATGGGAAGTTTCAAGAATAGAAATTTTGTTAGAAAATGGGAAGTTTAATATGTCCTTGATGAAATTTCCAGAAACAAACGATTAAAATTTGTACCTTGTAATGAGGACTCAAACTTTCATCTTTGAATCTAAGACATTTTCTTAGTGAAACTCATATATAATTTCAGTTAAAAGTGCTTACTTGGAAATGTGTGTGGTTTAGTTTTGTTGATGAAAACTTGTATCTCACATTGCTTTCGTAAAGTGGGTTTGGTGACTTTATATAGTAACATATGCAAGTGTGGTGTACAACTACTAAGACATGTGGGAGTGCATGGTGTTAGTGTGAGCTTCCCGCACGTACACACGCATGTCGCCACTGCCTCACCTAGCCACGCCGCGACACGACACAGGTCAGGTCGGGTAGAAGGGCGATTTGGGCGAATGTCTCGGCATTTCGCGTACGCGAGGCGACCTGGGCGGAGAATTTTATTACTGATTAAATTAAAAAAATAATAATTAAATATTTTTTTTAACAGAAATTGTTTCAGAATTTATTTTATAAATATTTCCTGATTGATCTGTTAAATGAATAAAAACTGAATTTTTTTTATTAACATTTAAGTGTGTGATTAGGTATTCGAATAGATATACACAAGGAAATACCCTAATCCTAGCATCAACCACTCTCTCTCTCTCAAAACTGATCTCTCTATTCTCAGGCGAATTGAGGTGCTGATCGCC
Source organism: Apium graveolens (assembly GCF_009905375.1). NCBI lineage: Eukaryota > Viridiplantae > Streptophyta > Magnoliopsida > Apiales > Apiaceae > Apium > Apium graveolens. Next base: position 102,071,400 of record NC_133652.1, read on the forward strand.
ATTCACCTTGCCGTAACTATGTACGAATAGGTCTGTAGTTGTTTTATCCTGGGAGAGACTTTGTGAACCCATCACATCGTAAGTGGGGAAAATTTCTCTTCAAGAAAAGTCTAGTATTCTCGAAGGGTTAGGCGACTCAGCATGTTTATCTCTTTTCGATTTCTGATTCAAGCGATAAAAAGTAAGCTTTCTTTTTTATCTTTGTCAATTTTAGTTGCTGATTATTTCTCGTTATTTGCCTTTCATTGTTTGTTTCGTTATTTGGTTTTTGCATGTTCTTGTGATTATATATAACTGGCCTTCAGATAATTAGTGATTTTTTCCCAACAATCTTGAAGAGAAATTTTTGTTATATATTGTTTTGCAAGATGGTTAATGAAGCTGAGACTTCTGTTGTTATTGTTGAGGGCTCTGGTTCTGGTGATACCGCAGCCACCATTGATTGGACCATATACCGTTTCCCAAAGCCCATCGATTTTACAGGCATGCCTGAGAAATTCGGCGGGGGCTTGTTTTTTCTCGCTGGTAGAGAAAGATGAAGTTGTGGTTTACAGTTAAGAGTCTATGGCCGATGCTGCAATATGAAAAACCAATGGTGGATAAAAAAGGCTAAAACTGTTAAGGCCTATGCTATGTGGGGGGAAAAGGATAGGGCAGCTAGGGATACAATTTTGGCAGCCTTAAAGAATGTCCTATTCGATGTTTACTCATCTGACTCCTACACTGCTAAGCTTTTATGGGAGAAGCTTGACCAGACACACAATACTGACTCGTAAGGGTTGGAAAAGTATTCCGTGGCTAGGTTTTTTGAGTTCAAACTGGTGGATACTAAATCCATGACTGAGCAGGTGCATGAGTTTGATATGTTAGTGCATGCTTTAAAGGAGTCCAACATGGACCTTCCTGAGAAATTTAGGGTTATGGTTGTGATTGAAAAACTCCCGAAATCTTGGGAAGAGTCTGCTCTTTCCCTGAAATAACGGAAATGAGAGATCAGTTGGACTAATCTTATGCTGGATATCTCGATGCAGGAGCAACACAAGTCCAAACAGGGACATGTGATGCCTGCTAAACATGGGAGTTCGAAGGTGAATGTAGTGACTGTTGGACAGAAAAGAAAGTATGTTCCTAAGAAAGAAAACACTAAGTCTAAAGACAAGAATAAGGCTAAGAAACCATAGACAAACAAACCTTATTGGTCAAGTTGATCATTGGAGTAAGGACTATCCTGGTAAAAAAAGATAAGAAAACTGGAGTGGTAGCTCAAGCAAACACTGTGCTTGGACCTGAAACCACGAGTGGCCATGTAGCTAACATGGTTGTTGGTGAGGTTGTTGCCTCTAGAACCGATGACGGGTATGTTACTTACAACCTATACTACATTCCACTTATCTGTCATATTAGTCATTGATTGATATTGGAGCTAATATATTTATTTGTGTTGATATTAGTTTATTTGTACCTTATCAACGAAGTCATTGAGTGACAGTGATGATGGAAAATGCTAGTGCTGCACAAGTACTTGGAATAGGAAACGTGGACCTGAAGTTTGCTTCTGGGAGGATTCTATGTTGTGCAAGACATGCCTGTACTTTAACAAGACTAAGTCAATTTGACAATCCTAAGTAAGTTGTATTGTTATCTTAATTTGTATTTTGTACTTGTAACATTTAAAGTCTGTAAAAATGTCAAAGGAGCATGTTAAATATATTTGATAATGTCATGTGTAATATGATTTGTGTTTAGTTTTCAGATCTTACTTAACAGAACAAATCAGTACTTAAGTGGAAATCAACACTTATACTGAAGATAGAACTTAAGATATCAGAACTTAAGTTAACAAAAGATATTTATCAGGAGATAATATCAGGACTTAAGATGACTTTCAGATAAGGCAGGCGGCTGATTGAAAGGAAAGAAGATCGAGACTAAGACAGAAAGAATTATGCATGAAGAAAGAATTCTATGAAGAATAGAATACTTGGAAGAAAAGATAACCAGTTGATATATTTTAGGAAGTAGAATTATATTCCATATCAATTAGAATTTATCTTGTAACTGTGTAGTATATAAACACATGCATAGGGTTTACACTATAAGTGTTATCATTATCGAAGTTATTATTCTTTGTAACCCTAGCAGCTCTCGTGATAATTTGTTCATCACTGAGAGAGGACAGTTCCATATTATAACAGAGTTTATTATGTTGAATAAAATCTGTTTTCTGTTACTTGAGTTCTTATATCCGATTTGATTGTGCTAAACACTGTATTCAACCCCCTTCTACAGTGTGTGTGACCCAAGTGGTATCAGAGCAGATCTGTTAACACACATACAGTTTAAGATCCAAAAACAATCATGTCTGAAGAAGAAACTCCAACCAAGCCCACCAAAACTGAAGAACCTCCAAAAACCATAACCCATAGTCGATATGAGACTATAAGAGTTCCCATGTTGAAACCTTCCGAGTATTCCATATGGAAAGTGAAGATGGCTATGTTTCTGGAAGCTACAGATCGAGAATATCTCGAAAGGATTAATGAAGGACCACATATGCCAACCAAACTCTCTGTGGAAGTTGCAGGTCAGCCACCAAAGTCTGTACCAAAGGAAAAAAGTGATTACACTGCTGAAGATATCTCATCGATTGCAAAGGATGCAAAGGTAAGACACTTGCTGCATAGTGCCATTGATAATGTCATGTCAAACATGGTAATTCAATGCAAGACTGCAAAAGAGATATGGGATGCTTTGGAAATAAGGTGTCAGGGAACTGATTCAATCAAGAAGAACAGGAAGATTATACTCACTCAAGAATATGAGCACTTTGACTCAAAGCCTGATGAGTCATTAACTGATTTATATGACAGATTTGTCAAATTCTTGAATGATTTGTCACTAGTTGACAAAGAGTATGATATTGAAGATTCAAATCTTAAATTCCTGTTAGCTCTTCCTGAAAGATGGGATTTGAAGGCCACAATAATAAGAGACAACTATAATCTTGATGATACAACTCTTGATGAAATTTATGGGATGCTCAAGACTCATGAACTTGAGATGGAACAAAGAAGCAAGAGGAATGGAAGAAAGTCAAGGACAATTGTCTTTGTGGCTAAGGAGGAAAGTCCCAAAATTGCTGCCTCAAAGAAGGGCAAGGGAAAAGCTCTCATCACAAAGTCTGATACTGAGTCATCAAGTTCTGATAGTGATGATGACTTAGAAACTGAAAGTATACCTGAGATAGACCCTGATAAAGAGCTGATGAAGCTGTGTGCTCTTATGGTGAAAGGAATCACAAAGATTGCATACAGGAAATTCAGGAAAGGAAAGAAGTTTTCCAGGAAAGGTGCAAGTTCTGAAAAGAAAGGTTTCAGAAAATCTGAAGGCAAAGGAGGAAAGTCTGACAGAGGAGATTACTCAAATGTTAAATACTACAACTGTGGTGAGAAAGGCCACATATCTCCTGATTGCAGAAAAGGGAAGAGTGACAAAGGCAAGGCTCTTGTCACAAAGAAGAAAAGCTGGTCAGATGCTTCAGATTCTGAGGATAAGGAAAACTATGCCTTGATGGCAAATGCTGATAGCAGTTCTGATACTGCCGACTTAAAGGTACCTCAAACTACTTATGCCTTTCATACTGATGATATTACTGAGTTGAGAAGATATCTTAAAACCATGTTCATTAGTTATAAAGATCAAACTTTAACATGTGAAAGATTAACTTCTGAAAATCTTGCTTATAAAAAGAGGAATGATTATTTAGAAAAAGAGTTAGTCATGTTCCATCAAACTCAGAAAGATAGAGATGATGCCTTTTATGTTAGGGATGAAGTGCTAAAAATGAATGAATCTCTAAAAATTGAGTTAGAAAAGGAAAGAGAGATTATCAGGACTTGGACTAACTCTGGTAAAGCAACTCAGGATATTCTTAGTAGTGGAAACTGGAAAGAGGGCTTAGGTTATGGAGATGATAAGAATAGTAAGGGAATAGTAGAAACTGAGCCTATAGTTGTTAAACAAAAACCAAAGGTAAATCCTGTTAAGTTTGTAACTGCAAAGTCTAATATTGAGAAATCAGAAGTTAAGGAGAAAGTAACTTCTGACAAACCTAAACAGGATAAGCCAACTGAAGTTAGCATAGGCTTAATGATTAAGAAGCAGCTTAAGCATAAGTTGAAAGATGTCAAGAATGTAAACAAGGTAAAACCACCTAGGAAAAATAGGAATGGAAAAGAAGGTGTGAACAAAAGTAACAATTATAATCCTGTTCCTACTGCTCCTAGAAAAACATGTCATAACTGTGGAAACTCTAACCATCTGGCTTCTTTTTGCAGGAAGAATAAGAACATAAACTCCTTACCTTCAAAGTCAGGAGTTAAGAGTCATTCTGTTAGATATAAGCCATAAAATTCTTGTTTTCATTGTGGTAGTTTATGGCATTCCATTTATACTTGTAAGGAATATCATAGTTTGTACTATGATTATTATCAAATAAAACCTTCTGTAAAGAAAGTTAGCATTATTCCTTCTAGTGTAAGTTCTGATGTAAAGTCTGATATTACAAATTCTGATAAGAAAAGTGTTAACATAAACTCTGATGCTAAATCCGCTGCAAATGTTAACAAACTTAAAAAAGGCCAAAGGATCCAAGTAAGTCTGGGTCCTTAAAACTAATCATTAGTGGTCTTTGTGATTGCAGGGCAACAGAAAAAACATCCTAGTTCTGGACAGTGGATGTTCAGGACATATGATTGGAAATAAAGCCCTGCTGCAATGCCCTCCAGACCCGGAGTATAAGTCTGGGGGTTACTAGCTAATCACCAAACCTGTACAATCTGATTAACAAATAATAAAGAAATGAAATTAAACCCTTTTAGACACTAATCAGGATCTTTTTAGGTTGAAGTATGAAAACAAGAACCACTAACTACTTTATTACAAAACCAAATTCAAAATCTCACAAGCTCTCTTTATTAGAGACCATTGTCTAATTCATTTTAAACTAAGTTCAACTTTTATTCAAACACACACATTATCTATTAACACTCCACCTGTTCGGGTAACTCAAAGCTTTCTTCCTGGATTGGGATCAACATCTTGGGTATGAGAGGATCCCGAGGCTTGACCCGCTTCTTTACCACTCGAGTCCTGATGGGTTTCATATTCCTGCTTAACTGAAAACAATAAGGTGAATAACAACAAAAAGGGGTGAGCCAAAAATTGCTCAACAAGTCCACAAAATATAAATAGTGTTAAAGCATTTTAAATGAATCCATAATCCCGGGTATATTTGTAAAGATATAACCCCCACGAGAATAGAAAGAAGACCATTACTGGCGAGTACAAATGAACTAAACTGGACACAAGTTCGCATCTATATTCTGCTGATCAGTCAGAATATAATGCAGATCTATATCTCAATATATAGATCCATTCGGGTACCCAGGCACTACGGCCCATGTCGAGGCACCAGTCAAATCCCGGTCCTCAGGATTAAGACACACTCAATCCCAAAAAAATAGCATTATCCAGTCCATCGCTTAGCAACCGGAACAATCGGTATGCTTTGATATATTCTAAACACCAGAATATATCAATCTCAATATATCATCAATGGAATATGAATCAGGAATTCAAAGGAACGTAGAAATCAAGAATCGAAATGAAATATGAACAAGGGAATAACAAATGTGTATCAGTGAATAAGAACAAGAATCAAAAGAGTGCAAATGTGATAAACATCTGAAGAAATGTCAATATTCTGAAAGTAGAATAGGGGAAAAACTTCCCTTCTGGCGCGACTAACTGCAATTAGATCACTTTCGTCTATCACATTTGACTAATACCAACTCAACCTGCCTGGCTGGCTTAGCTTCTGTTAGCAAAATATACTGGTTAAGTCATTTCATACTTCAATTGTATCTTGAATCGACTTCACACCGTTCCTAACATCTACCCATACGCTTATGACTGACTCATGTATTATTTATTAGCAAATAAGACTCAATTAACCACGTACTACACATAAGCACATAAGCACATAATCATTTTTATAGTTAAAATAATTTTTAGAACCAAAATCGACTCGATGATCGCTCAACTGATCGTTATCTGACTCGTTTCCCATTTTTCCGGAATTTTTCGGACTCGTCTCGGCACGCATTACGACTAATAATCAAACAAGTAAAAAATCAACTAATTTCTAGAAGAAATGAAGCTTTGATATTATTTTTAATGAAAAGAATTCATTTTTCTGAGTCAACAGGCTTTCGTTTCACTCGAATCGGACTAACGGTTGAATTATTATCAATTAAACACTGATAATTCCAATTTTTATTCACTATAAATAATTATTACTAATTTTTAAAACTCAAAAATAATTTTTAAATCATTATTTAAGAAAAATCAGAATAAAAATGATTTTTCTATAATTTTTGGAATTAAAATAAATTTATTATGATTTATTGAAAATTATTTGATTAATTATCAAAATAATTAATCATTTTTAAATAATTAATAAATAGTTAATAAATAATAAATAATTAAGAAAATAATTCAATCTGATTTTTAGAAAATAATTCACAAATTATTTATAATATAAATCAATTAATTAATTAATTTATAAAATAAATAAATCTGATTTTCAAAATTAATAAAATAAAATTAAAATTAAAAATCCAGAAACATATGTAAGAAACCAACCATCTGACAAAACAGATCAAAACCGGGTTGACAAACGGGTCAACCGGGTGACCATCCAGGTCATGAAGAACATGACCGGATTTTTCCAGAATCCGGCCATTGGCCAGGATTCCGGCGAATCAAAATTAGACCAAAAACAACACCGTTTGGTATGGTTTTTACTGGGTTTCAATTCCACACAACTGCAGCAACTCAATTACGGCCAAAACATGCCAAAAACATCACTGAAACTTTATCTCCGATCAAAACCATAATGAACTCTGGCCAAAATCGAATTTGCAGAATCGTACATGAAATTGAACGTTTAATAGTGCAAATCAAAGCGAAGAACATATACAATCATAACCCTAACCTTTCAGGAACCACGGATTCACGGAAATCATCGAGTTATATTTTGAAAATCTAACATAAACCCTAGTAATCGAATTCATCGATTTAAGTATCGTTTGTTCAATTAATTAGTACCAATCGATTGCTTGCAACACAGAGAATCTATATCAGTCATCAAAATCATTCAAAACACCTAGAACTAAAATCCCCAAATCACAGCTATGAACCCTAGAATCGAAATCAAAAATATACTGATTTAAACATGAAATTGATGATACAAACCGAAAGAACACTTCAAGAGCTTCGTTTTGAGTACTTACATGACTGTAAACGATGCCGGAAACTGATCGGAATCACTGCTCGATTTCTTGACCCGAATTACAAACCCTAACCCGACTGCAGAGAATTTTGGGTATTTTTCTGATTTTAATTAATAACTATGATTAATTAAATAAAAATTAGGCTATTTATAGTAGTAAAATTAATACTTCTAATTAAAATTAAGGCCTTAATTCTACACTTTCTAAAATTAATAGGCCCCTAATTTTATAATTTTTTGAGTATTAAAATTTAATTTATAAATATTTTATATATGCAATATATATGCCAAAATTTCCCAAAAATTGTGAATATTGCAAAAAATGCAAAGAAATAATATAAATGAAAGTCCTATAATTTTATAAAAATAAAAATGTGATTTTTGTGGGGTTTTTGACACCCAATGGGGCCCAAAAAAGTCATTTTTCGTAAAACGAGAAAATTTATAAAATATCTAGATGTTCAGAATAATGCGATGGTAAAAGCCGTTTGATAATAAAATAAGGCCCATTATTTTATTTGAAATACTGGCTTTAAAATCATAGTTTGGGTCGTAAAACGTTTGAAATGAAAGCGATGAATGCACAATAAAATATCTGAAAAATATCTTGAAAATACAGAAATGACACAGAATGCACATAACACGTAATAATTAGGGTTTAACAGATAATCACACATAAATGACACATTAACACACCTTATTTATTATGATTATGATATAATATAAACGTAAATTTCTCAGTCGTTACATCCTTCCCCCTTTAATAGGATTCTGTCCTCAGAATCTTCTACGAAAACAAATGAGGGTATTTTTCTAACATCTCGCTCTCAAGTTCCCAGGTTGATTTTTCAACCATAGGGTTTCTCCACAACACTCGTACTAAATATACAGATTTATTTCTCAACACTTTCTCTTGCCGATCTAAAATTCTTACCGGCTGTTCTACAAAAGATAAATCAGGTTGGATATCTATCGGTTCATACTCTATTACATGCCTAGAATCAGGATTATATCGCTTAAGCATCGACACGTGAAACACATTATGAATATGTTGCATATGAAGCGGTAAAGCTAATTCGTACGCAACTTTTCCCACTTTTTTCAAAATTTTAAACGGTTCGACGTATCGTGGTTTCAATTTACCCTTATTGCTAAATCTGGTCAATCCTTTCCATGGCGATATTTTGAGTAATACGTTTTCTCCTTCCTGATAGTCCATATCCTTCCTGGCTTGATTTGCATATTTACGTTGCCTGTCTTGTGCTGCATCGAGTCATTTCCGAATGAGTTCAATCTTTTCTTTACTTTGTTGAATTAATTCTGGACCCAAAATCTTGCGTTCTCCAACTTCATCCCAATATACTGGTGATCTGCATTTTCTTCCATATAATGCTTCATACGGTGGCATTCCAATGCTTGCGTGGTAGCTGTTATTGTAAAAAAATTCCACCAAAGGTAAATGCTCATCCCAACTGCCTTCGAAATCAATCGCACAAACTCGTAGCATGTCTTCAATCGTTTGGATAGTTCTTTCGCTCTGCCCATCGGTTTTCGGATGATAAGAGGTACTCATGTTTAATTTAGTTCCAAGACATTCTTGAAATTGTCTCCAAAATCTTGAGTTAAAATGAGGATCTCGATCAAACACGATAGATATTGGAACTCCATGTCGCATCACAATTTCCTTGAGATATATGTGCACTAGCTTGTCGAGTGAAAATCTTTCGTTAATTGGTAGAAAATGTGCTGACTTTGTGAGTCTGTCAATGATTACCCATATCGCATCATGATTTGCCTTAGTCCTCGGTAGTCCTACCACAAAATCCATCGCTAGATGTTCCCATTTCCATTCTGGAATGTCTAACGGTTGTAGTAATCCGCTCGGACGTTGATGTTCCGCTTTAACTCGCTGGCATGTGTAGCATTTACTCACCCATTCTGCTATTTCCTTCTTCATATTCGGCCACCAAAAGTTTTCCTTCAGATCGCGATACATCTTTGTACTTCCTGGATGAATGGAATACTTCGAACTGTGCGCATCTCGCATTATTTCTTCTTTTAATTCTGCCACATTAGGAATCCAGATTCTCGATACAAAGCATAAAATTCCTTCATTATCTTTCTGAGTGGTGATCTCTTCTCCCGTTAGGTCGTCATCTTGACTCATTACTTCTTCTTGACAGCAGCGAATCTTCTCTAACAACTCTAGTTGGAAAGTCATAGCGTAGATAGCTTCTGCAGATTCATTGAGAATACGAACCTCGTTTTCCAATTTGTCGAATTCCTTGGCTACTTCTTCGCATGAAGTTAACCAATTCAATCTTTCTTTCCTGCTCAGCGCATCTGCTACAAAATTTGCTTTCCCTGGATGATAACTGATCGTGACATCGTAATCTTTAATTAATTCCAGCCATCGACGTTGACGCATGTTCAATTCTTTTTGCGTAAAGATATACTTCAGACTTTTATGATCCGTGTAGATTTCGTACTTTTCACCATAGAGATAATGTCTCCAAAGTTTCAACGCAAATACGATCGCTGCTAATTCCAGGTCATGCGTAGGATATTTCTGTTCATGAGGTTTAAGTTGTCTCGAAGCATATGCAATGACGTTACCGTGCTGCATCAATACACATCCTAGTCCGCGATACGAGGCATCCCTGTAAATGACAAAATTCCCTTGCTCGTCCGGCAATACTAGTAATGGTGCGGTTACTAACCGATTCTTCAACTCTTGGAAACTTTCTTCACATTTATCATTCTATACAAACTTTTCACTTTTTCGAGTTAACTTGGTCAACGGCGTTGCTATTTTCGCAAAATCTTTGACAAACCTTCGATAATATCCTGCCAATCCCAAGAAACTTCGAACTTCTGTCGGCGTCTTTGGTCTTTCCCAATTTAACACAGCTTCAATCTTTGCTGGATCGACTTGGATTCCTTCTCTACTGATGATATGCCCTAGAAATTGTACTTCCCTTAACCAGAATTCACATTTTGAGAATTTCGCGTATAGTTGCTCTTTCCTCAGAATTTCCAAAGCTATCTTCAAGTGTTCTGCATGCTCTTCTTCTGTCCTTGAGTAAATCAAGATGTCATCAATAAATACAATCACAAATTTGTCCAAATATCTCTTGAATACTCTGTTCATCAGATCCATGAATGCTGCCGGCGCGTTTGTCAAACCGAATGCCATCACAAGAAACTCGTAATGTCCATATCTCGTGCGAAACGCAGTCTTGGGAATATCTTTGGCTTTAATCTTCAAGTGATGATAGCCTGACCGCAAATCTATCTTTGAAAACCATGGGCTCCTTTTAGCTGGTCGAACAAATCATTGATTCTTGGTAAAGGATACTTGTTCTTGATAGTGAGCTTATTCAACTCCCAATAGTCGATGCATAATTGTATGCTGTCGTCCTTTTTCTTTACGAACAACACCGGTGCACCCCATGGGGATACACTAGGTCGTATGATGCCTCGGTCTAGAAGATCTTGCAGTTGCGTTGACAATTCCTTCATTTTGACTGGAGCCATTCGATATGGAGCTTTCGAAACTGGTTCTGTGCCTGGTGCTAGATCAATCGTAAATTCAATTTCTCGATCTGGCGGTAACCCGGGAAGCTCATCTGGAAATTCACATACAACAGGAATATCTTCTATTCTAGGACTTCCTTTTTCAATATCTAACACGTAAGCTAAGTACACCTCACATCCTTGTCGAAGCAATCATTTAGTCTGCATCACGGTGAGAAATTTCTTCCACCGTTTTTTGCCTTTGAATATTACCGTTGCATTTTCCGCAGTTCGCAATTTGACTTTCTTATTCGTACAATCTATCTGAGCATTATGACATGCTAACCAATCCATTACCAAAATGATATCTAACTCTCCTAGCTTAAAAGGAATCAGGTCTATAGAAAAATGATGTCCTGCTATTTCTACATTACACGCAGGACATACTCGATCTACTGGAACTTGGTCGTTATTCGCTAATTTTATAATTAACGTCTCGCCCAACCATTCGATTCCACAATGTAACTTATCAAAAAATTCTTCAGAAATAAATGAACGAGTAGCTCCAGAATCAATTAATACTTTTGAACTTACGGAATTCACCAAAATCATACCTGCAATCACACTCGGACTCTGTACTGTTTCTTTCATTGTCATGTTGAAAGTCCTTGCTCTAGGTTGATTAGGCGGTGGCGGAGGTAATGCCAATACTCTTGAAATACTGTTTGCCATAGCTGGTCCTTTGCAATTTCTGGCGATATGACCTTTCTTTCCACACTAGAAGCAAGTAATTTCTGCTATCTTTCCCGTTGGACATTCGTTAGAATAATGCCATTTCTGCTTACATCGATAACACGTCACATCCCTTTTTATACATATGCCGGTATGTTTTCGATTACATATCTTGCAGTACGACACTGGAACTCTGGCCATTCCCTGTTGACTGGGAGCTTGGAAACGATTACCTATTTTCTGTGTACCTTGTCCTATCCTTTTAAAATTCAAATTTGTCCGGGCTTGAAATCCCGGCTTTCTACTGGAGCGGTCTTAGATACTTCCCTGTCCTTTGTCTTGCTGAGATCTTTCACTTTCCCCTTCAATAATCAAAGCTTTCTGGACTACGGCGGTTTACGTTGCTAATTCAAAAACTACAACTTGGCCATGAATCCATGGTCATAATCCTTCTTGAAATTTCTGAACTAGCTTTTCTTCAGTATCAACCGGTTCTGGGACAAACCTAGCGAACTCAGTAAATTTAGCTTCATACTCTGCCACGAACATATTTCCCTGCTTCAGTTCTAAAAATTTAATCTGCATTTGGTTCTTCACATAGCGAGGAAAATGCTTTTCTAAAAACAACTCTTTAAACCTATCCCACGCAATAACATCTTCACCCTCTAAAGCCTTTTTAGATTCCCACCAATAATTTGCCTCTCCTTTCAATAAATAGCTGGCAAAATCAGTCTTCTGGTCTTCACTTATCTTTACTAGTGCAAACGCTTTCTCTATCTCTTTTAACCAAGTGGTAGCTTTAATAGGATCAGTAGATCCTTCAAATTCTGGAGGTTTAACTGACTGAAACTGCTTAAAAGTAACAATAGGTAATGTTGGTGGTAGTTGAGGCTCAAGACGAGGTGGCTGCTGTAACATTTGTTGTTGTATCTGCTGTTGTTGATGCTGCATCTGCTGATGCATCATTACCATCTGTTGTTGCATCAGATGGAACATTTGGTTCATGGTCTCATTAGTCTGACCTTCAGAATTGTTGTTAGAGGTCTCATCCCTAGTCTTTCTTTTTGGTGCCATCTTCTTCTGATAATAAAACAGGTGATATTTCTTTAACAGTTTAATAAACAATTGAAAATATATAAGGAAAACAATTTATCCTGTATTAATAACATGGTTTATATAAAGAAAATAGTTGCTGAATGTAAAAACTGGAAATGTAAACAGTTAAATAAAATGGTTGTTCTATTTTTTTTCAACAAGAATTATAATATGAAAAGCTGTAAACAATAAAATGAAAGTAGATGTTGTAAAACTGTAAAGGCTGAAATTTAAATAAAAGAAATTGAAAAAGTTCATCTTATATATATATGACACCAGCTTCAGGTGTAAATGCTTGATACAAAAGGTCTCGTGCTACTGATAAGTGGCATTTTATACCACTTAGAACGTCTTAAAATGGCTTAAATTGGTGTCTTGAAATCAAGTATTTTGTGTATTTGATGCATTTTTCTAGTGTTTATGCATTTCAGGGTTTTAGTTGCATTTCGGGGGAGAAATCATCAAGAATAAGCCTTGGCATGTGTTCACCATTGCGAGAGGAAAGAAACGGGCAGATTACGGCAAAGAAACGGAGCAACATCAGATTTTTTCCAGTAGAGGTCTGAGCGCCCGCTCAGCATTGCTGAGCGGCCGCGCAGCAAGCTGAGCGCCCGCTCAGCATTGCTGAGCGGCCGCGCAGGGTCGGGAAAAAAGACAAATTATTTTAGGACTTCTACTTCTGTTTGGTTTCCACTTCTATGTAATCTGAGTTTTATGGGACTATTATATAAGTAGATTTGAGACGTTTCCACAAGTGTGGATTAAAAGAAGATTGTGTTTTTACGCAAGAAACGAAGGAGATAAGGAAGAAGACCGATTTAGCACACCGCAACGAAGAGGAAGCATATCTTCTTGTGATTCTTGTTTCGTTGTAACGTTGGATGCTAGTTTTCTTGCTTTGAACTTATTTACTCTTGTGACGTACTCTGTTTTAATATAATTAGTTTAGTTATTATTATCTTGTGTTTGTTTATCATGATTTCATATGAACCCATGATGACGATAAGTTCTATTATGGGCTAATCGTGATCATGGGGTTACAACGGATTTATTATGGAATTCTTTAGTTAATCGTTTAATACTTTAGTGTGTGATGATTGCATGATATCTAGTATTGGTTGTGCGTATTCGTCTTATGTGCGTCGCGGACATATAAGATAGGGTGTTAATCTCTTGTGAAGCGACGGTGGATCTTGAGATTTAGAACTTGCCATGCTAGCATAGGTTCATGTACGTTGTGCATGATTAGTGGGTGACTCTAACAGTTTTATTTGCCCTATTTAATCAAAAGAAATAACTTGTGCTTAAATCGTTGTGTTGTCAATTTCTGTAGACATATAGGAACTCAACATAATTGATGACTATTCAACTTCTATCTTAATTGTGGATGCTTGGTAGAATGGTATTAATACAATGAAAGTTGGCTTTTATCAGTTTCGTGTTATTCGATTAATATCATCAATGTCACATGCTAAAGGTAATAACAATGGCTATAGAAGGAAGTAATAATGAAGTTGTGATCTCATGAGTGTTTTATTATTGATAAATTGAAGTGTTAGTTAAGTGATTAATTAAGTAGTTAATTATAGTTAATATTTAATCAACAATTTTAAGTGTTAGTGTCTTAACATTGAGAAGTAATCATACATTGGTGAGTGAGTTTAATTAGACAATAATTTAGTCTGAGTCTCTGAGGGAACGAACTAGAAAATATTCTATATTACTTGCGAACGCGTATACTTGCGTGAATATTAGCGCGTGTTTTCGCCCTAACAAGTTTTTGGCGCCGCTGCCGGGGACTCGGCGTATTTGTTTAGTTTATGTACTTACCATCATTGGTCATTAGGACTCAGTGATTAGGACGTAGTAGTTACTTATTTTTTCCGGTTGTGTTTCAGGTACTTTAGCAAGCGTTTATGCAAACTCGTTCTCGTGCTCACAAGAGGACTTTAGATACAGCTGAGGAGACAGACGAAGTTCTTGATATTCCGGAGCAGTTAGATTTTGAGGATTCGGATTCAGGAACTGAGCAGAAAGAACCAGTAAACATGGGAGATCGTATTGTTCAAGCTGATCCAGCTCTTATGGATTTTTCTCGGCCTAAAATTGATGACATTCAGTCAAGCATCCTTCATCCGGCTATTCAAGCTAACACTTTTGAAATCAAGCCGGGCACTATTCAGATGGTGCAGAATTCTGTTTCTTTTGGAGGAGCGGCAACTGAAGACCCCAACATGCACATAAGGAATTTTGTCGAGATCTGCAGCACTTTTAAGTATAATGGCGTGACTGATGAGGCTATCAAGTTGAGGCTTTTCCCATTCTCACTGAGGGACAAGGCTAAAGACTGGTTACATTCTGAACCAGCTGGGTCCATCACTACGTGGCAAGATCTTGCGCAAAAGTTTCTGGTGAAATTTTATCCGATGGCAAAGACTGCTTCTATGAGGAGTGCTCTTACTCAGTTTGCGCAGCAACCTACAGAATCTATGTGCGAGGTTTGGGAACGCTACAAGGAAATGTTGAGAAAATATCCACATCATGGAATGTCGGATTGGATGGTGATCACTGGTTTCTATAATGGTTTGGGGGCCCAATCTCGGCCCATGCTCGATGCAGCAGCTGGAGGCGCCTTATGGGCTAAAAGCTATACTGAGGCGTATAATCTTATAGAGACGATGGCTGCAAATGAGCATCAAAACCCAACTCAGAGGATGACGTCAGGCAAGGTAGCAGGTATTCTGGAAGTTGATGCAGCCACCGCTATTGCAGCCCAGCTCCAAGCGCTATCAATAAAGGTTGATTCTCTGGCTACATATGGAGTTAATCAAATAGCTATGGTTTGTGAGCTTTGTGCAGGTTCTCATGCTACGGATCAGTGTTCTCTTGTCAACGAATCTGTTCAGTATGTGAATAATTATCAGCGACAATAGCAGCCTGTGCCAGCGATCTATCATCCTAACAACAGAAATCATCCAAATTTCAGCTGGGGGAATAATCAGAATGCTATTCAGCCACCATATCAGCAAGGAGTGAGTAAACAGTTTAACCCACCTGGATTCCAGCAACCACAGCAGTATGCTACAAGGCAATCATATCCTCAACAGGGAAGTACAGCTGCACCTACTAGTGCTGATTTTGAGGAACTTAAGCTGTTGTCCAAGAGTCAGACGATTTCTATCAAGACCTTGGAAAATCAAATCGGTCAATTAGCCAATGCAGTGCTCAATCGTCAACCTGGCACTCTTCCCAGTGACACGGAAGTACCAGGCAGGAAGGAAGCTAAAGAGCAAGTTAAGGCTATTAGCTTAAGGTCTGGAAAAGTGGCTGATGCTGAAAAGGCAAAAGAAGTAGAAGCTGAAATTAGAGATGAAGAATCTAAGCAAAAGGAGAAAGCGACGGAACCAAGGAAGACTACTGTTGAACACACTCTGCCTGAGGCTAATACAGGGGAGAAACAGCTCTATCCTCCACCACCTTTTCCTAAGAGATTGCAGCAACAAAAGCTGGATAGACAGTTCGGGAAGTTTCTGGAGGTGTTCAAGAAACTTCACATCAATATACCTTTCGCTAAGGCTCTTGAACAAATGCCTAGTTATGCGAAGTTTATGAAGACTATTCTTTCAAGGAAGGTGAAACTGGATGACCTTGAAACCGTTGCTCTCACGGAAGAATGCAGCGCTGTTCTGCAGCAAAAGTTACCACCAAAACTGAAAGATCCAGGAAGCTTCACCATTCCTTGCACCATTGGCAATCTGACTTTTGACAAGTGCCTTTATGATTTGGGAGCAAGCATTAATCTGATGCCGTTGTCGATCTTTAAAAAGCTGGATCTGCCTGATCCAAAACCCACATACATGTCGCTACAATTGGCTGACCGTTCCATTACTTACCCAAGGGGCATAGTTGAGGATGTGCTCGTCAAGGTGGATAAGCTCTTCTTTTCTGCAGATTTTGTTATTCTGGATTTTGAGGAAGATAAGAAGATTCCCATAATCTTGGGAAGGCCTTTCTTGGCTACTGGTCGTACCTTGATAGATGTGCAAAAAAGTGAACTTACTATGCGGGTCCAAGATCAGGATGTGACCTTCAACGTATTCAAGGCAATAAAATTCCCTACAGAAGATGAGGAGTGCTTAAAATTGGATGTGATTGATTCTGCGGTTACTTCGGAACTCGATCGCATGCTAATGTCTGATGCATTGGAAAATGCCTTAGTGGGGAATTTTGACAGCGATGATGAAGATGGCAACGAGCAATTACAATATCTGAACGCTTCTCCCTGGAAGCGAAAGCTAGACATACCATTTGAATCTCTTGGTACTTCTGACCTTAAGAATGCTGAAGGGAAGCTCAAACCATCAATAGAGGAAGCACCTACCTTGGAGCTCAAGCCATTACCTGAACACTTGAGGTATGCTTTTTTAGGTGATTCATCTACGTTACCTGTTATTATTTCATCTGACCTTTCAGGTAGTGAGGAAGACAAGCTCTTAAGGATTTTGAGAGAATTCAAATCGGCTATAGGATGGACCATAGCAGACATCAAGGGGATAAGTCCTTCATATTGTATGCATAAAATTCTGCTAGAGGAAGGTAGTAAGCCAACTGTGGAACAGCAGCGAAGACTGAATCCCATCATGAAGGAAGTGGTGAAGAAAGAAATTCTGAAATGGCTGGATGCAGGCATCATTTATCCTATTTCTGACAGCTCGTGGGTGAGCCCCGTACAATGTGTACCTAAGAAAGGAGGTATCACTGTGGTCGCAAATGAAAAGAATGAGTTCATCCCTACTCGAACAGTTACAGGATGGAGAGTATGCATGGATTATAGAAAATTGAACAAAACCACAAGGAAGGATCACTTCCCTCTTCCATTTATTGATCAGATGCTTGACAGATTGGCGGGTCATGAGTATTTTTGTCTTCTAGATGGTTATTCCGGGTATAATCAGATTTGTATTGCACCAGAGGATCAGGAAAAGACTACCTTCACTTGTCCATTTGGCACGTTTGCTTTTCGCAGAGTTTCGTTTGGGTTATGTGGCGCCCCGGCCACTTTTCAGAGATGTATGATGGCTATATTCTCTGACATGATTGGAAATAACGTCGAAGTGTTCATGGATGACTTCTCCGTCTTTGGACACTCATATGATGAATGTTTGAATAATCTGCGCGCCGTACTCAAAAGATGTGTGGAAACTAATTTGGTGCTCAATTGGGAGAAATGTCATTTTATGGTGCGTGAAGGCATTATCCTTGGGCATAAGATCTCTAGCAAGGGTCTGGAGGTGGACAAGGCCAAGGTGGGAGTCATTGAAAATCTTCCCCCACCTAATTCTGTGAAAGGAATCCGTAGTTTTCTTGGTCATGCGGGTTTTTATCGGCGATTCATCAAGGACTTTTCAAAGATATCTAAGCCGTTGTGCAATTTGCTTGAGAAAGATGTGCCTTTTAAATTTGATGATGAATGTTTGGCAGCATTCGAGACTCTCAAGAAGATTTTGATCACTGCACCAGTTATTACAGCACCAGATTGGACAGAACCGTTTGAGATGATGTGTGATGCGAGTGATTATGCGGTAGGTACAGTTCTGGGACAGCGCAAGAAAAACCTCTTCCATGTGGTCTACTATGCGAGTAAGACTTTAAATGGTGCCCAATTGAACTACACCACTACTGAGAAGGAGCTGTTGGCTATAGTCTTTGGTTTTGAGAAATTTCGATCGTATCTACTTGCTACGAAAGTAACAGTATTCACTGATCATGCAGCTATTCTCTATCTAGTGTCCAAGAAGGATTCGAAGCCGAGACTCATTCGTTGGGTGCTTTTACTTCAGGAATTTGAGTTAGAGATCAAAGATAGAAAAGGTACTGAGAATCAAGTAGCTGACCATCTCTCTAGATTGGAGAATCCCGATTCTACTTCACAGGATAGGACGTTAATCAATGAATCTTTTCCGGATGAGCAGTTGTTTACAATTCAGGAGGAAGAACCATGGTTTGCAGATATTGTAAACTATCTCGTCAGCAATATAATGCCTCCTAATTTGACATCCGCTCAAAAGAAGAAGTTTCTGCATGAGGTGAAGTGGTATATGTGGGATGAACCATATTTGTTTAGACAGGGAGCTGACCAGATCATCAGGAGATGTATCCCGTTCTGTGAGACGGAGGGGATATTACGAGACTGCCATTCCACGGTTTATGGTGGACACTATGGTGGTGAGAAGACGGCAGCTCGTATTCTGCAAGCAGGTTTTTTCTGGCCTACTTTGTTCAAGGATGCTCATCAGTTTGTTTTAAGGTGTGATCGTTGCCAAAGAGTGGGAAATTTGTCAAGGAAGGATGAGATGCCATTAAATGTGATGCTTGAAGTCGAGGTCTTTGATGTGTGGGGAATCGATTTCATGGGGCCTTTTATCTCGTCTTGCAATAATCAGTACATCTTGCTGGCAGTCGATTATATCTCAAAATGGGTCGAAGTTAAAGCTTTACCGATAAATGATGCAAAGGCAGTGCCAAATTTTCTTCATAAGCAAATTTTCACAAGGTTTGGAACACCTCGGGTAATCATAAGTGATGAAGGATCGCATTTTTGCAACCGTAAGTTCACTTCTATGATGCAGTGTTATAATGTGAATCATCGAGTAGCTACTGCCTATCATCCGCAAATAAATGGTCAAGCGGAAGTGTCTAACAGAGAAATAAAGCGCATTCTAGAGAAGGTTGTTTGTCCGTCAAGGAAGGATTGGTCTTTAAAGCTCGATGAAGCTGTTTTGGCTTACAGAACAGCATACAAAACTCCACTTGGGATGTCACCGTTTCAGTTGGTGTACGGTAAGGGATGTCATCTACCTGCGGAGCTTGAGCATAAGGCCTACTGGGCATTGAAGAAGTTGAACCTGGATTTAGATGCAGCTGGTAAGAAAAGAATGCTTCAGCTTAATGAACTTGATGAATTTCGACTTCAAGCGTACGAGAATAACAAAATGTATAAGGAAAAGGTGAAGAGGTGGCACGATAGGAAGCTACATCCTAAGTTATTTGTGCCAGGGCAACAAGTTCTTTTATTCAACTCTCGGCTCCGAATTTTTCCTGGGAAGTTGAAATCAAGGTGGTCTGGACCTTTTATTGTCAAAACTCTGTTTCCACATGGAGCGGTGGAAATTTTTGAGAATGATTCGGACCAAGCATTCAAGGTTAACGGTCAGCGGTTGAAGCACTACTATGGGGACATGGCAAACCGAGAAGTGGTTAGTGCCATTTTGTTGACTACTTGAGAAGGGTACGAAACGTCAAGCTAATGACGAAAAAGAAGCGCTGCGTGGGAGGCAACCCATGAATTGTTGTTACAGGAACCCTTAGAAGTTAATAACCTATCCAAAAACACAAAAAAATCAGAAAACAGGGGCTAAAAAAAAAATTCCAGTGACCCCCTGAGCGCCCGCTCAGCTTTGCTGAGCGACCGCGTAGCAAGCTGAGCGCCCGCTCAGTTTTGCTGAGCGACCACTCAGGGGTCGAGTACCAGAATTTTTTTTACAGTTCAGAAAAAAAAAAACAACACAAAAACAGTTTTAGCCCGCTCAGTTTTGGAGGAGTACACTAGGCTGTTGGGGAAGCCGATTCTGAAGGAGAGGGGGTTTTTACCATCGGGGAGGGATGGTGAGTTGCTGTCCATGATTGCAGAGAAGGGGTGGATAGCTTTTTGTGAGTCACCCGAAGCGGTACCGATGAGCGTTGTTCGCGAGTTGTACGCGAACGCGAAGGCCGAAATGAATGGGTTTTCTGTGGTCCGTGGGCTGACGGTTGATTATCATCCTGCGGCGATTCGCCGTGTGATTGGACAGCGAGAGAGGAAGCCCGAGGAGGAGAACTGGAATGAAAAGACTGCTGAGGATTTTGACTTGGATTTGATTTGTGCGACTCTCTGTCGACCGGGCACAGTTTGGACCTTCAGGACCGGCACTAATGAGTATCGTCACTTTCCGGTGATCGCCATGAACAGGTATGCCCGTGCATGGAATGCATTTATTTGTGATAATATTTTGCCTTCTTCGCATGCACACGAGGTCACAGTTGAGAGAGCACAGTTGTTGTGGGGAATTCTGAATGAGGAATACTATGTGGACCTTGGTGAGTTTATCTACCAAGGAATTCTGAAGTTTTTGAGAGGAGCGAAGCATATGAACATCCCTTATACATCTACGGTTACGAAGCTATGCCGAGCAGTGGGAGTGAACTGGCCGGCTCATGAGCAGTTGCAGTTTCCAGCAGCTCCGATTGATTCTGGCACTCTGAATGGGATGCAGGAGTGGACCGGTGGTGAGCCTGAGGAGCATGGGCTGGGTTATCGTCTTCCAGGAGGGCGTCCAGCACGAGGTGCTACTATGGCTAGGCCAGGGCGTGATGAGGCTGGTTCTTCGAGAGCTCAGGAGGGTGCTGGGATGGTTGATGCCCAGTATAGGAGGCTTTCACGGCGGATGGATGCCATGTATGAGACGCAGAGCAGGTTTGCTCAGGAGCTCACCCTTGCGTTAGGGACTACTTTTCGAGGCCTTGGAGCTGATATCCAGTGGCCAGTTTTTGGTGAGGACTCTGCATACCCGCCGCCTGATACTCCACCCACTGAGGGTGATGATGATGATGACTCCGAGTAGGTATACCCTGTGTTCCTTTCTACTACTTTCACTGAGGACAGTGAAGATTTTTAGTTTGGGGGTGGTAGTTAAGGAATATTGTGTGTGTGTCATATAGTTGCATATTCATGATAGTTTAGTTCATATAGTTGCATAATTTATGCCATATAGTTTTTTTTTGTTATGAATGTCATGTAGCTCATGCATTTACCATGATCCCTTTTGTAATGATTTATCGACTGAATTGTGATATTGATGCGAGTGTAGTGATAGCATTAAAGTGATATTAAGTCGTGTAGGTTGATATGCATGCTAGAAACAATTGTAAGTCCACTAAGTCTTAGAGAATGCGTAAGGGCTAGATTGTTGTTATGATTTGGTTGTTTTCAAGGGCAATCTACTTATTATGCTTAGAATTCGATTATAGGTTCTTAGTGATAAAGGCATGAAAAAGAAAAAAAAATTTGGAGAAAAAAATATGGAAGTTATTGCTAGTTGTGGCTAGGCGTCAAATGGCTAGTAGCCGGCTCGCATATGGTGCGAGTAGTCTAGGGTTGAGCAAGAAGGAGCGAAACGCACTTGCTCAGAAGTTATTAAAAAAAAAATTAGTTTATGCATAATTGATCAAGAGTGTGCTCTTTGGTATTCGAGTTATTAAGTTCTTAGGGGACTTTGTGCCTAGTGACCTAAGGCTTTTAGAGTCTGAGATCCGCTAACCTAACGCTCGTTACATGGATACCATTATATAAGTCTTTTGTGGACCTCACTCATTGCACGGTCAAATAAGCATTTGAGTTGTAAATAAAAAGCACGATTCCATAATAAGCTCCAGAGTTCTTGTAGTGTTGTATATCACTTTGTGCCTAGAATTTTTTATTCTTTGTATAATCGTAGGATTGCCTTGAGGATAGTCTAGTCATAGTAATTGGTCTAGTTCCGAAGCATATCTGTTAAGCATTTGCACACACCACGTTTCTGGCAGTATGTCCGTTTGCATGAGTTTATTGATCTTTAGTTGTCTAACTGCATTCGTTGAGATGTGGCAATTTGGTTGGTTAATTGTAGTAAGGGGGATCGCTGCATTTTCATATAGATTGCATTCATGCATGTTTTTATTTGTTTTTGAGTCTGTGACGCTTGAGGGCAAGCATCAATTTAAGTTTGGGGGTGTGATAAGTGGCATTTTATACCACTTAGAACGTCTTAAAATGGCTTAAATTGGTGTCTTGAAATCAAGTATTTTGTGTATTTGATGCGTTTTTCTAGTGTTTATGCATTTCAGGGTTTTAGTTGCATTTCGGGGGAGGAATCATCAAGAATAAGCCTTGGCATGTGTTCACCATTGCGAGAGGAAAGAAACGGGCAGATTACGGAGAAGAAACGGAGCAAAATCAGATTTTTTCCAGTAGAGGTCTGAGCGCCCGCTCAGCATTGCTGAGCGGCCGCGCAGGGTCGGGAAAAAAGACAAATTATTTTAGGACTTCTACTTCTGTTTGGTTTCCACTTCTATATAATCTGAGTTTTATGGGACTATTATATAAGTAGATTTGAGACGTTTCCACAAGTGTGGATTAAAAGAAGATTGTGTTTTTACGCAAGAAGCGAAGGAGATAAGAAAGAAGACCGATTTAGCACACCGCAACGAAGAGGAAGCATATCTTCTTGTGATTCTTGTTTCGTTGTAACGTTGGATGCTAGTTTTCTTCCTTTGAACTTATATACTCTTGTGACGTACTCTGTTTTAATATAATTAGTTTAGTTATTATTATCTTGTGTTTGTTTATCATGATTTCATATGAATCCATGATGACGATAAGTTCTATTATGGGCTAATCGTGATCATGGGGTTGCAACGGATTTATTATGGAATTCTTTAGTTAATCGTTTAATACTTTAGTGTGTGATGATTGCATGATATCTAGTATTAGTTGTGCGTATTCGTCTTATGTGCGTCGCGAACATATAAGATAGGGTGTTAATCTCTTGTGAAGCGACGGTGGATCTTGAGATTTAGAACTTGCCATGCTAGCATAGGTTCATGTACGTTGTGCATGATTAGTGGGTAACTCTAACAGTTTTATTTGCCCTATTTAATCAAAAGGAATAACTTGTGCTTAAATCGTTGTGTTGTCAATTTCTGTAGACATATAGGAACTCAACATAATTGATGACTATTCAACTTCTATCTTAATTGTGGATGCTTGGTAGAATGGTATTAATACAATGAAAGTTGGCTTTTATCAGTTTCGTGTTATTCGATTAATATCATCAATGTTACATGCTAAAGGTAATAACAATGGCTATAGAAGGAAGTAATAATGAAGTTGTGATCTCATGAGTGTTTTATTATTGATAAATTGAAGTGTTAGTTAAATGATTAATTAAGTAGTTAATTATAGTTAATATTTAATCAACAATTTTAAGTGTTAGTGTCTTAACATTGAGAAGTAATCATACATTGGTGAGTGAGTTTAATTAGACAATAATTTAGTCTGAGTCTCTGAGGGAACGAACTAGAAAATATTCTATATTACTTGCGAACGCGTATACTTGCGTGAATATTAGCGCGTGTTTTCGCCCTAACAGCTACTGGTAATCACTTCGGCTACAAGTCATACTACCACTACAGGTCAACTACTAATACAGGTTAAACTACTACTACAGGTTAAACTACTAGTACACACATACACACTACTCACTAGGTTATACTATGCTGCCTATATATACATCTGTACTCTGAAGTCACTGTCTCAAAACCCAGGCGGAATACGCCTAAGCTCCTCTCTAAGTGCCTGGACCAAGGTCTGTGCCAAGTGGAATATCATGTAGAACTCTGCGAAAGAAGGTGGTCCCTCATGGGTCAAATCATCAAGCTCCCAAGTGGCACTCATCAACACTGACTGCAAGCGCTGTCTCATATAGTAATCCGGCTATAGGGCCGCTAACGGTCCTCTGTCCCTCTAGTCAAACAGATACATGATCTCTCGATACTGTGCCCGCCAATATTCCACATCATCCCTCATAACCCTGTACTCATGGTATGGTACCATATGCGGCTGTGCAACCTGACCTACTAACTCCTGTGATGGAACCCTCAGTATACCTGCACCCTGCTTTGGTAAACCTAACTGTAGATCCACATCATGCTCTCCCATCCCCTCGACTGGAATCATCTGAAACACATCTGGCTCTGGGGCATGCACTGGTATAGGAGGTAACAATGGTGGTGGTGGTAACTCCTGCTCAATACCCGGTATAAACTGGTGCTCAACTAGTAAAGGAACCATCGACTCAAAGAACTCAAATGGATCAAACATCTCTATGGGGTCATGAACTATCCCCTGTACTGGTGGTACCGACTCCTGTGGTAATGGTGGTGGAGGTGGTAGAGGAGGAAACATATACTCAGATACTGAAGGTATAACTGGTGTTGCTGGCCCGGTGACTGTCCTCTCAGAAGACGCAGAATAACCAGAAGATGCCATCTGATAATATACCAAGAAAAGAATAGTCACTAAACAATCCTAAGATTTACACTTCCCTATTCTAATCTGACCTAAATCCTAACACTATTTTTCCTATTTGACCATTTCTATCCTATGTACTCTCCCTATCTTATCTTAACCCTAATGTTCTTGTTTTCAAGGACCAAACCTACAGCTCTGATACCAAACCTACAACGCCCTCCAGACCCGGGGTATAAGTCTGGGGGTTACTAGCTAATCACCAAACCTGTACAATCTGATTAACAAATAATAAAGAAATGAAATTAAACCCCTTTAGACACTAATCAGGATCTTTTTAGGTTGAAGTATGAAAATAAGAACCACTAACTACTTTATTACAAAACCAAATTCAAAATCTCACAAGCTCTCTTTATTACAGACCATTGTCTAATTCATTTTAAACTAAGTTCAACTTTTATTCAAACACACACACTATCTATCAACACTCCACCTGTTCGGGTAACTCAAAGCTTTCTTCCTGGATTGGGATCAACACCTTGGGTATGAGAGGATCCCGAGGCTTGACCCGCGTCTTTACCACTCGAGTCTTGATGGGTTTCATATTCCTTCTTAACTGAAAACAATAAGGTGAATAACAATAAAAAGGGGTGAGCCAAAAATTGCTCAACAAGTCCATAAAATATAAACAGTGTTAAAGCATTTTAAATGAATCTGTAATCCCGGGTATATCTGCAAAGATATAACCCCCACGAGAGTAGAAAGAAGGCCATTACTGGTGAGTACAAATGAACTAAACTGGACACAAGTTCGCATCTATATTCTGCTTATCAGTCAGAATATAATGCAGATCTATATCTCAATATATGGATCCAGTCGGGTACCCAGGCACTACGGCCCATGTCGAGGCACCAGTCAAATCCCGGTCCTCAGGATTAAGACACACTCAATCCCAAAAAAAATAGCAATATCCAGTCCATCGCTTAGCAACCGGAACAATCGGTATGCTTTGATATATTCTAAACACCAGAATATATCAATCTCAATATATCATCAATGGAATATGAATCAGGAATTCAAAGGAACGTAGAAATCAAGAATCGGAATGAAATATGAACAAGGGAATAACAAGTGTGTATCAGTGAATAAGAACAAGAATCAAAAGAGTGCAAATGTGATAAACATCTGAAGAAATGTCACTATTCTGAAAGTAGAATAGGGGAAAAACTTTCCTTCTGCGCGACTCACTGCAATTAGATCACTTTCGTCTATCACCTTTGACTAATACCGACTCAACCTGCCTGGATGGCTTAGCTTCTGTTAGCAAAATAGACTGGTTAAGTCATTTCGTACTTCAATTGCATCTCGAATCGACTTCACACCGTTCCTAACATCTACCCATGCGCTTATGACTGACTCATGTATTATTTATTAGCAAATAAGTGTCAATTAACCACGTACTACACATAAGCACATAAGCACATAATCATTTTTATAGTTAAAATAATTGTTAGAATCAAAATCGACTCGCTGATCGTTCAACTGATCGTTATCTGACTCGTTTCCCATTTTTCCGGAATTTTTCAGACTCGTCTCGGCACGCATTGCGACTGATAATCAAACAAGTAACAAAATCAACTAATTTCTAGAAGAAATTAAGCTTTGATATTATTTTTAATGAAAATAATTCATTTTTCTGAGTCAACAGGCTGTCGTTTCACTCGAATCGGACTAACGGTTGAATTATTATCAATTAAACACTGATAATTCAAATTTTTATTCACTATAAATAATTATTACTAATTTTTAAAACTCAGAAATAATTTTTAAATCATTATTTAAGAAAAATCAGAACTAAAAATGATTTTTCTATAATTTTTGGAATTAAAATGAATTTATTATGATTTATTGAAAATTATTTGATTAATTATCAAAATAATTAATCATTTTTAAATAATTAATAATTAGTTAATAAATAATAAAAATTAAGAAAATAATTTAATCTGATTTTTAGAAAATAATTCAGAATTATTTATAATATAAATCAATTAATTAAATAATTAATTAATCAATTTATAAAATAAATAAATCTGATTTTCAAAATTAATAAAATAAAATTAAAATTAAAAATCCAGAAACATATGTCAGAAACCAACCATCTGACAAAATAGATCAAAACCAGGTTGACAAACGGGTCAACCGGGTCACCATCCGGGTCATGAAGAACATGACCGGATTTTTCCAGAATCCGGCCAGGATTCCAGCGAATCA
The DNA here is from genome assembly GCF_009905375.1 of Apium graveolens. Lineage (NCBI taxonomy): Eukaryota > Viridiplantae > Streptophyta > Magnoliopsida > Apiales > Apiaceae > Apium > Apium graveolens. The sequence goes on from NC_133652.1 coordinate 102,098,471, forward strand.
AAATCAGGCCAAAAACAACACCGTTTGGTGTGGTTTTTACTGGGTTTCAATTCCACACAACTGCAGCAACTCAACTACGGCCAAAACATGCCAAAAACATCACTGAAACTTTATCTCCGATCAAAACCATCATGAACTCCGGCCAAAATCGAATTTGCAGAATCGTACATGAAATTGAACGTTTAATAGTGCAAATCAAAGCTAAGAACATATACAATCATAACCCTAACCTTTCAGGAACCACAGATTCACAGAAATCATCGACTTGTATTTTGAAAATCTGACATAAACCCTAGAAATCGAATTCATCAATTTAAGTATCGTTTGTTCAATTAATTAGTACTAATCGATTGCTTGCAACACAGAGAATCTATATCAGTCATCAAAATCATTCAACAACCCCTAGAACTAAAATCCCCAAATCACAGCTATGAACCCTAGAATCGAAATCAAAAATATACTGATTTAAACATGAAATTGATGATACAAACCGAATAACACTTCAAGAGCTTCGTTTTGAGTACTTACATGACTGTAAACGATGTCGGAAACTGATCGGAATCACTGCTCCATTTCTTGACCCGAATTACAAACCCTAACCCGACTGCAGAGAATTTTGGGTATTTTTCTGATTTTTAATTAATAATTATGATTGATTAAATAAAAATTAGGCTATTTATAGTAGTAAAATTAATACTCCTAATTAAAATTAAGGCGACAATTCTACACATTTTAAAATTAATAGGCCCCTAATTTTATAATTTTTTGAGTATTAAAATTTAATTTATAAATATTTTATATATGTAATATATATGCCAAAATTTCCCAAAAATTGTGAATATTGCAAAAATGCAAAGAAATAATATAAATGAAAGTCCTATAATTTTATAAAAATAAAAATGTGATTTTTGTGGGGTTTTTGACACCCAATGGGGCCCGAAAAAGTCATTTTTCGTAAAACGAGAAAATTTATAAAATATCTAGATGTTCAGAATAATGCGATGGTAAAAGCCGTTTGATGAAAAATAAGGCCCATTATTTTATTTGAAATATTGGCTTTAAAATCATAGTTTGGGTCGTAAAACGTTTGAAATGAAAGCGATGAATGCACAATAAAATATCTGAAAAATATCTTGAAAATACAAAAATGACACATAATGCACATAACACGTAACAATTAGGGTTTAACATATAATCACACATAAATGACACAATAACACACCTTATTTATTATGATTATGATATAATATAAACGTAAATTTCCCAGTCGTTACGCCTGCTATCAGACTTTGTGGAGAAAGCTGGCCCAAGTGTTTCTTATGGAGATGACAACATTGGAAAACTCTGGGATATGGCAATATCAATCTTGGAAATGTTATCATTGAAAAAGTAGCTCTGGTCTCAGGACTTAAACACAATCTGTTGAGTGTGAGTCAAATCTGTGACAGAGGTTATCATGTGGATTTCTTTGAAGAACACTGTGAAGTTGTAAGCAAATCTACAGGAAAAGTTGTTCTGAAAGGATACAGGCATGGTAATATTTATGAAGCCAAGGTTTCAACAAGTACTGATAGTTCTGCAATCTGTCTATTGAGTAGAGCATCAATTGAAGAAAGCTGGGATTGGCACAAGAAACTCTCTCATTTAAATTTTAACAATATAAATGAACTAGTCAAGAAAGATCTTGTGAGAGGACTACCAAAGTCAGTATTTGCTCCTGATGGCCTTTGTGATTCATGTCAGAAGGAAAAACAAAGAAAATCTTCATTCAAGAGCAAGACTGAATCATCAATTCTTGAGCCTTATCACCTACTACATGTTGATCTATTTGGTCCAGTGAATGTCATGTCTATTGCAAAGAAGAAATATGCTATGGTCATAGTGGATGAGTTCACCAGATACACATGGGTGTATTTCTTGCACATAAAAAGTGAAACTGCATCTATCTTGATTGATCATGTCAAGCAACTGGATAAATTGGTCAAAGATTATGTGAAGATTATAAGAAGTGATAATGGCACTGAGTTCAAGTATTTGATCATGAAAGAGTTCTCCAAAGACCATGGAATAAAGCATGAATTTTCTGCTCCTGGAACTCCATAGCAAAATAGAGTTGTTGAAAGAAAGAATAGAACTCTTATTGAAGCTGCATGAACTATGCTTGATGAAGCAAAGTTGCCAACCTACTTTTGGGCCGAAGCTGTGCAGACTGCTTGTTTTACTCAGAATTCAACACTTATCAACAAGCATGGAAAAACACTATATGAGATGGTGAAGAAAAAGAAGCCAAATCTGAAGTATTTTCATGTATTTGGATGCAAGTATTTTGTTCTTAAGACTCATCCCGAACAGCTATCCAAATTTGATCTAAAAGCTGATGAAGGAATTTTTGTTGGATATCCACTTTCTACAAAAGCCTTCAGAGTCTACAATTTAAGAACAAGGGTTGTCATGGAATCTATCAATGTCTCTTTTAATGATAAGAAGATTACCGGACTTGAAGATTTAAATGATTATGATCAGCTGAGATTTGAAAATGAATTTTTAAATTCTGATTCTGTAACTCCTGACAGTCTAAATCCTGATACTGCAAACTCTGATGGATTAAACTCTGATATTATTGAAACTGTGGTTACTACACCAAAGGAAGATGCACTTGTGTAGGCGGAGCATACTGAAGATACAACCACATCTCAAGAAGCATCAGAATCTACAACAGGCTCTTCAAGTTCTGATTCGTCAAGTTCTGATGAGCCAAGTCTTGATAATTCTGGAAACTCATGTTCTGATATTTCTGGAAACTCAAATTCTGAAGGATCCAACTCAGAGAGCACAATTCAGAGGGAGCATCAGAAAATGTTGATGGAGACCGCATGGATCATGGGGGAGCATCCAGTTCTAGAGAGAACCTTACATCTGCAAGGAAGTGGACTAAAGCACATACACCTGACTTAATTATTGGAGATCCTGATGCAGGTGTTAGAACTAGAATAGCTACATCAAATGAATGTCTCTATCATTCTTTTCTTTCTCAGACTGAACCAAAGAAAGTGGAAGAAGCTCTTCAAGATGCTGATTGGGTGCAAGCAATGCAAGAAGAGTTAAATGAATTTGAAAGAAATAAGGTCTGGACCCTAGTGCCAAGACCAAAGAACAGGTCTGTTGTTGGTACAAATTGGGTGTTCAGAAACAAAACTGACGGTGATGGCATAATTAAAAGGAACAAAGCAAGGCTGGTTGCAAAAGGATACTCTCAACAGGAGGGAATTGATTATGATGAAACATTTGCACCGGTTGCTAGATTGGAAGCCATAAGGATATTTTTGGCTTATGCTGCTCACAAGAAGTTTAAAGTCCTTTAAATGGATGTGAAAAGTGCTTTTCTCAATGGAGAATTGGAAGAAGAGGTACATGTTGAACAACCTCCAGGCTTTGTAGGTCCCAAATTTCCCAATCATGTCTACAGGCTTGATAAAGCACTTTATGGCCTTAAGCAAGCTCCAAGAGCATGGTATGAGACTTTAGCTCAGTTTCTTCTGGAAAGTGGATTTAACAGAGGGACTATTGACAAAACATTGTTCTACCTCAACTATGGAAAGGACTTACTTTTAGTGCAAATATATGTTGATGATATCATTTTTGGTTCTACAAATGACAGACTTTGTAAGAAGTTTGCCAAGCTGATGCAGTCAAGATATCAAATGAGTATGATGGGAGAACTTAACTATTTTATGGGCCTTCAAGTCAAGCAGAATGAAGAAGGAACTTTTATTTGTCAATCTAAGTACACCAGAAATTTGTTGAAAAAGTTTGGAATGCAAGATTGTTCAAGTGCATCCACTCCTATGGCCACTGCAACTAAGTTGGATAAGGATACTGGTAAATCAGTAGATATTACTGATTATAGAGGTATGATTGGCTCTCTACTCTATCTAACTGTAAGTAGACCTGATATCATGTATGCTACCTGTCTTTGTGCAAGATTTCAAGCAGATCCAAGAGAACCTCACTTAATATCTGTGAAAAGAATTTTCAAGTATCTTAAGGGTACAACTGATCTGGGATTGTGGTATCCTAGAGAATCGGACTTTAAGCTAATAGGTTACTCAGATGCAGATTTTACAGGATGCAAAATTGACAGGAAAAGCACAAGTGGAAGCTGCCAATTTCTTGGAGGCAGATTGGTTTCTTGGTTTAGCAAGAAACAGAAGTCAATTTCCATATCAACTGCAGGAAGCTGTTGTGCACAGATTCTTTGGATGAAGAATCAGTTACTGGATTATGGGTTAGAATTTTCTAAAATCCCTATTTACTGTGATAATCAAAGTGTTATTGCTATGACAGGTAATCCAGTTCAACACTCAATGACAAAGCACATCAGCATTAGGTACCACTTCATACGGGAACATGTGGATGAAGGTACAGTGGAATTGCATTTTATTCCAATAGATCAACAACTAGCAGATATCTTCACAAAACCACTGTGTGAAGCTACTTTTACAAGATTGGTAAATGAACTTGGAATGGTTTCAGGTTCTTTCTCTAAATCTTCTTAGTTTATGTTCTGATACATCAGACTTTATGATCAGTATTTACAGATATTACTATCTTTGTGTATTCTGTGCTTAAATTGAAAATTGCTTAAGTGTTGATTATTGTCTGATGTGAATTTCTAAACTCTGATAGTGATATGGATGTTTCTGTGACTATTCAATCCAATGAGGATAACTGTGCTAGATGCTGAACTAGTATTCTTTATGTGGAAGATCCCATATTTGAAGTAATTGTTTATGTGGAAATCTTTTAACACAAGCAAATTCTGATATTGAGCTTAGTTAAGTTTACTTTGTGTATCTTATTACTAAGTCAAAAACTAGAATAATGCTTCTTATCTGTTAAGTTCTGATGTTAGTAAATCTGGTGGATGTACTAAGTGCTGATAAGCCCCACTTATAAAAAAAAGAAATAAAAATCAAGTACTCCTTTGAGATCTAGAGTAAAAATGTGGAAGGGAAGACTCAAGTGCATTGCTGGTATTAAGTAATATGCATTAGAAAAGCAAAATAAAATTTCCTTGGTGACTTTTCACACTCTATGATTACTGGAGAAATACTCTAATAGCAGCATAAATTCTGATAAGCAGTCGTGACTCACTTACACTGAGAAGCCACTGTAAAATAGAATTTCAAAAGATGCATAAAATAAGCACAAAACAGTTGAGGTGGACTCATGCATGAACTCATTTTAAAGTAGACTTCAGAATAATGACAGATTTTGAGTAAATTTCTTAGTTATGCCTTATTTCTAAGATTTACTGAAGTGAATCAGACTTTACTCTTTGACTGATATTTAGCTTAATGCACACACAAACACTCCATATGAACGATGAAAATTACCGTGGTGATAAATGTTGTTTTAGATAAACAGTTTATGTGTCAGATTGCATAAATTCTGAGGATAAGTTCTGATGGAAGTTATGATGATTAAGTTCTGATGAAACCATATCAGTATTTGTGTAAAGAATTACAGGAATACACATTCACTTTTGGGTTAAGGAGCCATATTCTGATGACTTTTAAATCCTGATAATAATCAAGTTCTGATGCTGACATGGCATTATTTATTTACTTGGTTTATTTTTGGTCATTACTTGAACGATAATATTTTTACAGAATATTGGTTAATGTGAGATAAAACAGTCATAAATATTATAGGTTAGTGGTTAGCGTGTATGTCTTGAAAAACTGCATGCGCACAATAATTATTATTATATCCCGTGCCCATTAACTCTGGCTTTAGCTCTTTTACTGACTATTATTATTACACATCAGTCTAGGGAGTCGAGGGGTCATTATTTTTACTTGTAATGTTTAACCAGTCCTCGCGTCCCTTGGTATTCTATTTCCTATTTAAATGACTGATCATTCATCAGTAAAGCCACATCTGTTTATTTCTCTCAAATAATGGCACATTTTAGTTGGTATTACTCTTATGGCACAGAAACTGTGACTATCTTTCGAAATGGAATTCCGTCTTCATATTCTATCAACAACATTCCATTTGTCATCTGGATTCAACTTCCAGAGAACATTAAAAATGATCTGTTGTCTTTCCAAAGAGAAGTTTATCTTCATATTCTTAAACAGCAGGAGCAAATCATTCATCTTGTTGTTCTCTTTGTTGAAAGTAGGAAGAAGAATTAATTGTTATCCATCCGTTTCTCTTCACCGTCAGCTTTGTCAGTCTTCTTAGACAAGGACTAAGGCTGTTGATGTTAGGAATCGTAGAATAGGACTATCTTGAAATTTTTGCATGTAATTGCTAAATTTCATCAAATGTAATCATCTGATATATCAATGAAATTTTCTTTAATTGCAAGATTTGTTCTTTATTTCTCAAATTATGTGACTGTGCATGTTTAATTGCAATTTATTAATCTTTACTTCATCGACTTTTAATTTTATTTTATGATGAATTTTTTGATTAAATTCTGTTGATTTGAGGAAACAACTGAGGAACAGGTTCCCATATCATAACCTGTTGTTGTAGAAGCTAAGAAGGTTTCTTCTCAGAAAGATACTGAAACTAGGAGTTCTAGGCCCCTCAAAAAGCTTAGAAAGTTAAATTCTGATGATAAAGCTCCCTACAGTGTCTCCACCATTGAAGAAATTAAAGAAACAGAGAGCTCACAAGGACATAGTTGAGTCAGATTTCGATGTAGTGGAAGCAGCTAAGGAAGGGGATCAGGAATCTCTGATCTCAACAGAACCAATTATTATTGAATCACTTTCTTCTGCACAACATGAAACTCCTCAAGACAAAATTCCTACACCTCCTATGTCAAACTATAGTTGATCCAGTACATACTGAAGAACCAGGTACAAGTGCTGAAATTGATATTCATAACTTGATTGTGCCTGAGGTTTTATACTTGAAGGCTCCACCAATTCAACTCACTCCACCAACAACATCAATTTTGGATGTTTATCATAACCTGGCTGCAGATCAGAATTTAGAGGATGATGTTGAATCCTCTATAGCCTCACATACTGCTATTTTATCAGAGGATGCTGATACTGCAGGATCTACAAGTTCTGATGCTGCCAATGAAGAAACTACTGGTGAAGCTACTGCTAATTTAGATGCTGATGCAGCTGGTCCATCAGGACATGCACCTCAACAAACAGTTAATAAAGCTGATTTAGTTAAGAAGTTTGTTACAGGGGAAGCACCAGTACCTTGGAGTGAAACTCTTAGAGGAAAGGAGTGGACTAAGGAATGGAACACAGTTAGTTTTGTTCCTTCTGAAAAGATTCTTGCTGAGCATCTGGCAAAAGCTGATGAAATGCTGATAAATGATGATTTCAAGGCACAGCTGAGAGTTACTGCATTGAGTACTAGTCACATTTAGGGTCAACACTCAATAACTCATGCCAAGGTGAATAAAATTCAAGAAACTTTAATCCAGCAAGATATGAATGTGAAACTTGAAGAGAACAGATTTTTCAAGCCAGCCTTTGACAGAATTGCCTACATTGAGAAAACTCAGGAGAAGCAACAAACTCAAATTGAAGAAATTCTGAAGAATCAAGATTCTCACCAAAATCAACTCAATGAGATCCAATCCTCAGTGGAATTGCTTGTCTCTCTTCTTTTATCTGCTGATGCCAAAAAGGGGGAGAAAGTGATTAAGTCCAAATGCAAATCTATTCAAACACTGAAAGGAAAGGATGATGAAAATGATGACCAGGGAAACTCTAACAAGGGTAGAGGTCAAGGTCAAGGCAAAGGATTTTCATCAAGTAAAGGAACAAGTTCTGATACTGGGAGAAGAATAAGTTCTAATACTGCTAAAAGGATAAGTTCTGGTGAACATGTGGAACTTGATGAAGAAATTTCAAAGTAGTTATTTCTTAAAGAAAATCCAGGAATGGACTTTGAGAGTCTAAAAGAAGAAGAAGCTAGACCCAAAGCAGAAGGTGTCAAGATAAAATCTTATTGTGATAAAGGAAAGAACAAGTTCTGAGGCAACCAAAGCCAAATCACAAGTGGAAATTGATCCAAGGTCCAAGGGCAAAGAAAAAGTTGATGAACTTGTAAAGGTTTATATGCTAGTCATGGATGAAGAAATAATTGATGAAGAAGAAGATGATAATCTTACTCTGATACAAAAGAAAATTTTTCAAACAACCTCTGACATGGCTCATGTTGTTCAGAGTCAAGATGTAGTAAGTTCTGATATGACAGTGAAGCAAGCAACCTCTGACATAGCTCAAGTTGGCTTGATATCAAAAGGTAAGGAAAAGGAAACCTCTGACATTTCTCATGTTAAACCTTCAAAGATACTCCTACCAGGATTCACTAAAGCTAAACAGGCTTAACCTTTAAAGACTGCAACAAGTGGTTTTGAAGCAAGAGTTGTTACAGGAAAGGAAGCAAGAGATAAATCTGGATTGGGTAGTTCTGATGAAAGAAGAGTACATAACACTACCAATGATCCAACTTCCTTAAGTGAACCAGGTGTTGGAGCAACTCCTGAAAGATTGAATCGACTTGAATCTGTACAAATGGTTTACCATACCTTTTTGAAAGAACATATCTTGTTATATTTTATGACAGATGGAAGGGTATACCAGATTAGGTAGAATGCTATACCACTGAAGTATTTTGAGGAACCGGAACATGTTCTATTCCTACTTTAAGTGAAAGACAGATTAACAGATAGTGTTGCAGGGTATTTAAAGTCTCAAATTCAAAGACAGAAGAAGCTTTATTCTGTAAAGTCTGACAACATATATTGTCCCAAGTACAGAGATCACAAAGGTGATATTATCGAAATGAAGCCTAACTCTGCTAAGATTATAACTACTTTTCTGGATTATAAAGCTGTGGAATTCAATCTAGAGTCTGACAAGGCATATCTGATTAGACTAGATCAGGAGATAAGAAAAGCTAAGATGAATGATCTCAGAGCAGCTATTTTTCAAACTGGTGAAGATATAGATGAATTGATAAAGGATAAAAGGAGGATGGTTAATGAACTTGAATATGCTGAGAGATGTTTGTTGAAGAACTATCTCAGAACAACTCCTAATATCAAAGAGATCAGAAATTGAAGCCAAGTCAAAGATCTACAACTGCTTAAATTCTAAAGTGTATACAGACTGAAGCTGTTTTCAGAAGTTAATGATGGTAAAGCTGAAAGGACTGTAAGTTATAGTTATCTAGTCAAATTCTCATGCATTTGTACTTAATGTTTTTGACATCATCAAATATCTGTTGAACTTGTATATTATGCTAATTTCAAGTTGGGGGAGATTGTTAGATGTATTTGATAATATCATGTATAATAAGATTTGTGTTTCTTTTTCAGATCTTACTTAACAGGACAAATCAGTACTTAACTGGAAATCAGCACTTATACTGAAGACAGAACTTAAGATATCAGAACTTAAGTTATCAGAAGATATTTATCAGGAGATAATATCAGGACTTAAGATGACCTTCAGATAAGGCAGGCGGCTGATTGAAAGGAAAGAAGATCGAGACTAAGACAGAAAGAATTATGCAAGAAGAAATAATTCTATGAAGAATAGAATACTTGGAAAAAAAAGATAACTAGTTGATATATTTTAGGAAGTAGAATTATATTCCATATCAAGTAGAATTTATCTTGTAACTGTGTAGTATATAAACACAGGCATAGGGTTTACACTATAAGTGTTATCATTATCGAAGTTATTATTCTTTGTAACCCTAGCAGCTTTCATGATAATTTGTTCATCACTGAGAGAGGACAGTTCCATATTGTAATAGAGTTTATTATGTTGAGTATAATATGTTTTCTGTTACTTGAGTTCTTATATCCGATTTGATTGTGCTAAACACTGTATTCAACCCCCTTCTACAGTGTGTGTGACCTAACAGAGCAGACTGAAGTCTTTTTCTATAAACAGTGTCAACCCTAAAAATTCTATCTAGAAGAAGATCAAGAAGATCATGCCTCATAAGAATTATGAAGAAGCTTGGAGTTGAATAAATTTGTTTTGGGAAAAAAATTCTAAGTCAATATCTCTACAAGTCACAGATTTAGTGATATAGAGAAGTCATTCGAGAACTCCAGAATGACTTATAGATAACTCAGGAAAGCTACTAGAGAACTCAGAGATATCGACAAGCCAAATTGAAGACATGAAGATTGTGGCGCCTTCCAAACCCGGGTCAGAAGTTTGGGGTCCACACACATACCATATTTATAACCTGCTTATAACAATAATAAAGATAATAATAATATGCAGTGACCCTACTTACAAACTACCACGGACCGCAACAAGTTAAAGTATGTACACAAGCCACACACACACTTTATATTACAAACGTCCAAATCCCAACTATTCACACTCAGAACTGAGTATTAAACATTATTACAAACTTTTACAAACTTAAATTATCTCAAAAGATGTCTGCTAGCTTAACTCGATCAACCTGGACCCCTAGCTCTCGCACTGGATTGGGGATCCTCGCTACCAATTGGTTCCTTCTTAACTAGAAAAGAACATAAACAACATCGCACAAATAAGCTAACTAGCTCAGCAAGTCTCAATGACAAGACTGGGAATAATGATCATCAAGTGGAAAGGGTTATGATATCAAGTGAACAATGAATTATGATTTAGAATTGGATATTATATTTTTATTTTAAAAACCAAGGTTAGGCTGCTGATCAGTCACGAACTAACCCCGAGCAAAGCACACAACACTGCTCTAACTACTAGATCCAAGGCACACATTGCCCTAAGTTGACCATTAATATGGTCTGACCACGAATCTGGTCCATAATTTTATAAAAACAATCCAATTCTAACATGATAACAGAATAATCAATGTAAAGTAATAAACAGAATCATAAATAGCAATGGATGTTTGATAATAAAATGGTTTCAATCTTCACAAAGGATCAATGTGGCAATTTCAAAGCTTGGTTGTTAAGTAATGAAAGAATTGAATAACAAAGGAATCAACGTTTCAAGGTTTCAAGGATTTGGTCTCTCAAAGCATAAGGTACAATGGTTTGAATATGTAAGTAATCTGGTTCCGTGTTTGGTATTTAGTTTGTATGTAATTATGGAGTAGTATCGTATATGTATGGTTCATATTTGGGTATATAATAATCAATGGTTTATAAAGAATAAGGTTTACGGCTTAAGATCAATAACTGAAATCAGGGTTTAGGTTTCAGTGCTTCAAAGCACTTGCAATATAAAACAGGACTATCAAGCAACTACAATATATTTTGAGAAAGTTCAGAACACTTGCCTGGTACTAGCTTGCTATACTGCACTAACTTCCAATTACAACCGTCTATCCCTCGACTATCTGTTTCCCTTTCCTACGCCTTGCCTCTTCTGCTCACATGTCATAAGCATCTATCAATATTCAACTCCTACGATTCTATTTAATACACACTTCTATATACCCTTCGTTTTACCCAAAATCCGATTAACGGATTGAAAGTTACGCAATAAACAAGTAAACACCGAACATATAGACCGATAATCAATCAACAAGTCACATATAACACGTAATACGTCAAACAATCAATGATATATTATTTATAAAGTCACCGAACAGGCTTTCGGGTATTTAAAATGATTTTTAAAATATTTTTTGGAATTAAAACGGGTCGTTGGATAAATTTTAAAGCAATAAACAGGGTTCGGTTGGCCAAATCTGGCTCCAAAACAATTTTATAATAATTATCGAGCCTTGAAAACAATTTAAAATAATATTTTAAAGCTCGAAACTATTTTTCGGAATTTTAAATCCTTTTTAAATAATTAAATCTAATTAAATAATTAATTAAAATCAATTAATAATTAATTAAATCAATTAATCAATTAATTTTCGAATTAATTGACCAATTAATCAATTACTATTAACTAAAATTAATTAACTAATTAATTCAGATTTATTTTTAAATTAAAAATAAATTTTAGAATTAAAATAATAATTTTTTTGGAATTTTCAGAAATTAAAAACGAATTTTTTATAATTAAAATAAATAGAAAATATAATTTTTAAACATTTTTAAAAAAGGAATCCTATTTTTGCAAACTCTGGAAACTTCAGGGACCAAACTGCATCGTCCCCAAAAGTTTAGGTATCAAACTGTAATTTTACAGGGGGGTCGCCGGAAAATGCCCTGTCTCGCCGGAGAAGACGATTCAGGGATGTTCAGGCCACCACCACCTCCAGATATGATCTACACCACACCAGGAATCTAACCATGCCATCAAATCACACAACCCATCCCTGAGTTGGCCGGAATTTGGCTGAAAAGTTCGCCGGTTTCCGGCGAACTCGACGTGAACTTAAAATCACAACTCCCTTCGATTCACGAATCCTCTGCTAAAAAGCTATATACCAATCGATTGCAAATTTCATAAGGAACACAACCCACTATATATCAACAGCTAATAACCCCTAGATCAAAAAGCCCTAAATTTCAATTAAGAACATTCATACGGGTTATAAACCCTAATTTCAAAATTCCAAAATCAAACTCAATTTTGAACATGTTATTGAACTCCAAATCAATCATATAATATATCAAAATTATCAGGAAAACAAGCTCTACAACATGCAATCATCAAATCATTCAAACAATAATCCGAACAAAAATTCATATTTTTAATTAAAATAATTCGAAAATAATAAAAATTATAGAAAAATAACCTTGATTTCTGCAGGTGTATGGATCACAGATTCTGAAAGTACTCCTCAAGACCTTCGATTTGGTTACTCGAGCTTTCCAAACAGAGATCACTAACACCTCGATTTGTTAGTTTGATTTTCAAAAAGGTCTATGAATATATGAATTTTCTTTGTAAAAACTATATACTTACTGTTTGCAAATGATTTTCGGTACGAAATAAAATATGGTAAAGGCTATTTATAATTACGGAAAATTAGTATCCCGTTGGATCATTCCAGATATAAAATGGTACGTTTATTTATAAAAACTGATCCAAACAGTACCGGTTTTCGGGATAATTATTCAAATCAGTACAATTTGTACTGCGGTCTTGGTGTCAGCGCCTGGTTACACGTATTACGAGGTGATAATTGTGATAGTTTAATAAAAAGATCCCATTTATCAAAAATACGAGTTTTATTGATTTACTGAAACGAATAATGTATCGAAAATATTGCGTCGGGACCCGCACAGGACAAACCGTACTCCAGATCGAAAAAGTCGAAACATGGAAAATGTTCGGAATATTGCAATTAGTTTAGGAAGGAGTTCTCGAAAGAGTTTCAGGTTATAAAAACATAAAAACGGATGATGTCGGTTGGTTCCGATTGTATAAAATAGTTTTAAATACTCGGAAAAAAGATTTTACAAAATCCATATATTTCCTATAAAATCATAAATCAACATAAAAATAAATAGGAAGATATGACAATTATTTATATTTTATTTTGGACATATAAAAATTAAAATACTCAATTAATATTATTTTTAAACATCCAAACACATTTAACAGTTAACAAATAATTCACAGAATAAATACTAAACATACATAATAATTATTTATTAGCAAAATAATTACACGGTATATCCCAGATATTACAAAGATTAGAAATATCGACAAGTCATTTCTTCACTAGAGAACTCAGAGTTATCGACAAGTCAAAATTCACTAGAGAACGCTGAGATATCGACAAGTCAAATTTGACTAGAGAACTCTGAGTTATCGACAAGTCAACAAGTCACTAGAGAACTCAGAGATATCGATAAGTCAAAGTGAAGATATGAAGACTAGAGATCTCGACAAGCAAAATTCTCTTATAGAGAACTGAGAGACCTCTACAAGTCAAATTAACTGTAGAGCACTAAAGATCTCGATAGGCCATTATACATATCGAGATGTCAAGTTCTCTATAGACCAAACTGGAGATCTCGAGGTAAAATCTCAAAGTACAGAATTGTATATCAGTTCAATATCCAAGATTAACAATCAACAAACAATCCAACCAGCTGGATTGACAAGTCTACAAAAAGCAGCTTGAATAGTGTGTGAGATCAATGGTGAAGATTAACTGACAAAGGAAGATCAAAGTTAACACAGTGTGCAAAGATATGCTAAGCCAGAAATGGATATACTTTTCCTAAAATGGAAATGATAAGTGATAGTTTACTAAAGTAAAAGTACGTCTTATTATACACTGTGTAAACTAAAAGTTAACTGAGTTAGAAAGTTAACACTGGTCCTTTGTTTAGATGTAACAATTTAGATAGAAAATCTTGTAACACTCTCAAGAAGAAGCTAAGCTCTTTATCAACAAAGAGCCTAGAAATTTTGTAGCAAAACAGTCTTAATTTTAATATAAAATTAAGTAAGTTTTGAAAGATATGTGTTCTTTATTATTGTATGTTTAATTTCAGCAAGTAACACATTTCACTATAAGATTTAATTTACCTTGTTCAACCATAAAAAGTTCAAGAAAAGCATAAAAACAGTAAAACACATTCCCCCCCCCTCTATGTGTTATTCATTTCCTAACAAGTGGTATCACAGTTAAATCTGAAAGTAAATAGATTCAAGATCTTGGAAGAATGAATACACAGTATATCAGTAGCATCAAAATTCCTACATTTGACAAAGCTAACTACACTTTTTGGAAAAAGAAAATGTTGCTTTTTATCAGGATGGCCAATCCACTCTATATTCAGATTCTAAAAAATGGGCCCTTCACTCCTATGGTTAGAGTTGAAAAATCAACAGATGGTGATATGGTCATTACAGCTCATTATACTTCAAAGGACCCTTCTGAGTACAATCAGCCTGAAAAGGAGAAAGTTTCCCTGGATAGTGGCCTGCAACTGATATTGATAGAGTCACTTGACAATATAATGTACAACAACATTGTCAACTGTGACACTGCTAAGCAAATCTGGGAAAAGATTGAGATACTCTGTGAGGGAAGTTAGATCTAATCAAAGAAGGATACTGATTTCACAATATGAGGGTTTCATGGTCAAGCCAAAAGAAAGTATAACAGATGTGTTTGAAAGGTTTAATAAGCTGATAAATGACTTGCAGCTCCATGACAAATATTATGAAGCTAAAGAAGTGAACTTGAAGTTCTTGCTTACTCTCCCTGACCATTTGGAATAGAAAATTTCAGCAATCGGAGAAGGGAGAGACTTGAGCAGAATAATACTGGAAGTTTTATATGGAATTCTAAAAAACATATGAACTAGCAATGATTCAAAGAAAATCATTGAGATCTGGTCAAGGACATGTTGTAGGTGGCTCAAGTGCTTTAATTGACAATGAAAGCCAAACATCTAATAATGAGCCAAGATCTCAAACTCCAGTTGCCTCAACAAATGAGCAGAGAACATATGATTCACAGGAACAAGTCATTCTGAAATTGGAAGAAGATGAGTTCTACACTCTTGATGAATTGGATGAGCTAGATCAATCAATAGCCTATTTGGATAGAAAATTTTCTAACATTAGAGTAAAGAAGCCAAGATACTTCAAGGGTAAAGGACAATCTTTCAACAAAGACAACAACTGGAAAGGAAATGGGAAGTACACCTCTGATAACAAGAATGGTTACAAAACTGGATCTGTTGACAGATCTGATAAGGTGCTACAACTATGATAAATTAGGCCATTTTTCTACAGAATGCAGGAAACCCAAGAAAGCGAAGAGGGATAAAGCTTATGTTGAACTGGAAGCAAAGTATGAAGCCCTTCTAAAGAAACAACAAAGGAAAGCTTATATTGCAGAGGGAAAGAGTTGGGATGATTCTGAAAATGATGAAGATGAAGAATTTGGAAATTATGCACTCATGGCCTTGGAGCAAGGAGAATCATCCTCATCTAAATCATAAGTAACAACTCTTACTACAATTGATTTAAATGTGATTCAATATAAGGAAATTGTAGAAAAGATGAGCACAAAAATGTTTCATATTCAGACAAGCATGGTTGTTGCTAATGAAGAAGTTAGCAGAATGACAAAGATAAATTAGAAGCTTGAAAATGAGAAACAAGAAACTGAATTGTTGTTGGTGGAGCTTGAAGCTATAAAACAAGAAAATGCTTATCTAAAGAACAAGCTCAAGTGTGCAAATGAAATTAAAGCAGTGCTAAGGGAGAAGCTTGAAAAGAATGAGGTGAAGTTGAAGTCCTTCAGAAATGCATCTGAGTTAGTTGGACAATACCATGAAAAAAATAAACCATGTGCAAACATTGATATTGGTCTTGACTATGATGCCTCAAATAGCAAGAAGAAAGAGATAGGTGACAAAGGAAAAGCAACAGTTAATGAAAATATTCCAGCTATGCGGAAAAAGGTTGTATCACATATGTTCAAGGCATGTGAAGTTAACTTCAGTGAAGAAGAGTTGATTATCAAGCAAGAAATTGCTAATGAGGACAAAGAGAAGAAAACTGCAGAATCAACTAAATCTTCCAATACTGAAGAGAAGCTCATGGATAAACAAAGTCCCAAGACACCTGTTAAAGAAACCAAGACTGAAGGTGCAAGAAACAAGAAGAAAAATAGAAATGGGAAAATGGGATAAACAAAAGCAATAATTTTTCTTAAGTTGTAGATGCTCCAAGAAAGAAATGTGAAAAATGTGGCTCTATGAATCATCTAACTCACCTTTGTAAAAAGGCAGTTAGCAAGCCAACTGAAGGAGCCTGCAAATATAATGAAGCAGATACAAATGATCCCTACTCCTTATATGACAAGTTTGACTGCATCCCTTGCAACTTAAAGGTGATGAAGAGTTGCCACAAACTGAGAGTAGACCTCAAAGAAACACAAATTGGGTCTACAACAGAAATAGAAAATACACAACAATCAATGAATTCTGTTTTATCTGAAACTACTCATTCTACTTCTGCTAAATCAGTTAACAAGAAGAAAGTACCCAATACTGCTTGGGTTGCTAAACACACTTAAAACTCATTGTGTGCAGGGCAAAGTGAGGAAAGTCATCTGGATCATAGACAGTGGATGTTCCAGGCATATGACAGGTGATAAGGCCCTGCTATTACATTTTGAGGAAAAGGCTGGCCCTTTGGTGACCTTTGGAGACAACAACAAAGTGTTCACAATGGGATATGGCAAGATTATTTCTGCAAATATTGTCATTGATGATGTAGCACTGGTAGCTGGTCTTGAAGTGAATCTTCTAAGTGTTAGTCAATTTGCTGACAAAGGCTTTGAAGTTTTATTCAACAAAGAAGAATGCACTTTTATCAGCAAGAAAACTGGTGAAGTTACTCTGAAAGGAGCAAGAAAAGGAAGCTTATTTGTTGCAGACTTGGATTCAACAAATAAGGATGTAATTTATTGCTTCTACACCAAGGAATAAGAAGAACAAAGCAAGCTATGGCATAAGAAATTGTCTGACTTGAATTTCAAGACAATTAACACATTGGTCAAAAAGGAGTTAGTGAGAGACATGCCTAAACTGGAGTTTGCTCAAGTTAAAGTTTGTGAAGCTTGTCAGAAAGGAAAAATGAAAAGATCTAGTCACAAGTCAAAAAATGTGAATTGTATAAGTGCACCACTGTAACTTATTCACATGGACTTGTTTGGGCCAGTAAATGTCTTATCAATTTCAAGGAACAAATATGCACTTGTGATGGTGGATTATTTCTCAAGATACACTTGGGTAGAGTTCATGCACTCTAAGGATGAAACTCCACACATCATAATTGAGCACATCAAGAAGATAAAAAAATAGGCTGAAGATCAAAATTGTGTAAAGAGATTGAGAAGTGATAATGGAACAGAATTTAGGAATATAACACTAAGTGAATTATGCAAAAACAAAGGCATTGTTCAAGAATTTTCAGCAGCTAGAACACCTCAACAAAATGGAGTAGTTGAAAGGAAGAACAAAACATTAGTTGAAGCTGCTAGAAAATGCTGCAAGATGCAAAGCTTCCAACAAGTTTATGGGAAGAAGCTGTTAACACTGCATGTTATACTCAAAATATATATCTCATTAACAAGGCTCATGGAAAATCACCTTACTCAATCATGTCTAAGGGGAATCCTACTGTGAAGCATCTTCATGTGTTTGAAAGCAAGTGTTACAATTTGAAAGATAACTCTGAATATGTGGGAAAATTTGACTCAAAAGTTTTTGAAGCAATTTTTTTGGGATATTCATTGGAAAGAACTGCCTACAAGGTCTATGTGATAGATCAAAAGAAGGTTAGGGAAAGCATATATGTGACTTTTGATGATGACAAGTGTCTAGGCTTGGAATGCCTTGATAAAAATGAAGTTGAAGCTCTTGCATTTGAAAACCTCAACCTTGATAGTGATTCTGATGGTGAAGAGGAAGTCAATACAAAACAGATATTGAATGAAGAGATTACTGAATTGGAAAATCATGGGAATGGAAGCTCATCTCAAACACCTGAATTTGATAACACAAACTCAGGGGGAGAAAGAGAAGAAGGATCTAGTAGTCATACCAATAATGAAGAGAATGATGAAGGCATAAGTCAACAAACTCATACAAGAAAGTGGGATAGAAGTCACACTAGAGTAGCAATTATTGGTGATCCTACTGTTGGTGTGAGGACTAGAAGTGAAACTGATAATGAGTGCATACATGCATGCATGCTTTCCGTCTCGATGGAACCTAAGAAAATTGATGAAACTCTACTGGATCCTGATTGGATATCTGCCATGCAGGAAGAGCTGCATCAGTTTGAAAGAAACAAAGTTTGGGAACTGGTTCCTGCACCAAAGAATAGAAGTATAATTGGAACAAGATGGTTGTTCATGAACAAGATGGATGAAAATGGTATAGTTACTAGAAACAAAAGGCTACTCACAAGAAGAATGAATTGATTATGATGAAACTTTTTCTCCAGTTGCAAGACTTGAAGAAATAAGAATTTTTCTAACATTTGTTGCACATTCAAATTTTAAAGTGTGTCAAATGGATGTCAAGAGTGCCTTCCTAAATGGTGAATTAGAAGAAGAAGTTTATGTGCAACAGCCACCTGGCTTTTAAGATTCAGAATTTCCAAATTTTGTGTACAAATTACTCAAGGCTCTATATGGACTAAAGTAGGCACCTAGAGCATGGTATGATACTTTGTCAGAATTCCTACTGAAACATGGTTTTACTAGATGTACTATAGATAAGACTCTCTTCTACAAGAAACATGGTGAAGATATGATCCTAGTTCAGATCTATGTGGAAGATATCATTTTTAGTTCTACAAATGAAAAGCTTTTCCAAAGATTTTCTAAGCTTATTCAGAGTGAATATGAAATGAGTATGATAGGGGAATTAAGTTACTTTCTTGGACTACAAGTCAGTCAAATAAGTGATGGGATCTTTATCAGCCAAACTAAGTATGTCAAGGACTTATTGAAAAAGTTTGGTATGGTTGATTGTTCACCTGCTTCTACACCTATGTCTACAGCAACAAAGTTGGATGAAGATAGAAAAGGAAAAAGTGTATATATTTTAAGATATAGAGGAATGATTGGATCATTGCTGTACTTAACTGCAAGTGGATCGGACATCATGTTTGTAACATGTCTATGTGCAAGATTTCAAGCCAATCTAAAAGAATCATATTTGATCGTTGTGAAAAGGATTTTCAGATACTTAAAGGGGACTCCAAACTTGGGATTATGGTATCCTAAGGGAACTGGTTTTGAAGCTGTTGGATATATTGATGCAGATTTTGCTGGATGCAGGGTTGACAGAAAGAGTACTAGTGGAAGCTGTCAATTTCTTGGACAAAGAATTGTATCCTGGCATAGCAAGAAACAACAATCTGTATCAACTTCTACAGAAGAGGCTGAATACATAGCTACAGGAAGTTGTTGTGCTCAAGTGCGTTAGATTAGAAATCAGCTAATGGATTATGGCTTAGTGTTGCACAAAATTCCTATCACGTGTGACAATACTAGTGTTATATCCATAGTGGCTAATCCAGTTAATCATTCTAGAACAAAGCACATTTATGTAAGGTACCATTTTACTAAACCTTTGGATGAAGCAACTTTCACTAGACTTGTAGGTGAAATTGGAATGCTTAATTCTTCATCCTAAGGCAAGAACTCAGCTAATATTTTACAGCAGATTAATTTCTAACAAATCAATCTTTATTTGATTTAATTGGAAATTAACTGAAATATGAATTATAAATATTTCAGAAATCTCTGCATATTTGTTTTTCAAAATTTAAAATTTAACTTGGAATTTTTCAAATTCTAAGTAAACTGCTCAGTTATTAATATACATCTTTAATATGTAAAAATTAACACAATGCAGAATTACAATGATCCAAAGGAATATAGAGAACTGAGTTCTCGATAAGTCTAACTGACTTCTCAACAAGTCATTTTAAGACTTCTCGTGTGAGTTCTCGATAAGCTTAAATATGACATATCGATAAGTCCTTGTAGAGTTCTCTAGTAGTGTTATCACAGAGTTCTCTACAAGTACAATTTTTAGACTTATCAATAACTCAGAACTAAAATAATTTAATTTAATAAATTATTTTGGTAAAATACTTTTGAAAATTTATTCTAATTTTATTTTGAATTTATTCAAATAAAAGTTGGAATAAATTTAATCCATTTATGGACAAACTGGGTATTTATTTGACATCTCGATAAGTAAATTTTTAGTTCTCTATAAGAGTAATTTAAAATGACTTCTCGATATGTTTTTCATTTCTTAAAATGACTTCTCGATAAACTAATTCCAAACATCTATTTTTGAGTTCTCGACAAGTCATTTGCTTTTACTATAAATACCTAGACATCTTGATACATATACATACTTACAATTTTTGAGATCTCAAGTGACCTAGCCTTTCAAGCAAAAAGCGATTTCTCTCTCAGTATTACTCTTTTCTCAAAACAAAAATTCTTACCCATTCATTCACATCAATCAACAATGGCACTCAATGTTGCAAGAGCCTCTATTCCAGAGAAAGGAACCAATTACCTTGCTTTTACTGATGCTAACCAAGCTCCTGACAGTTACAAGGGGTTTGTGAAACTTTTGGCTGAGTCTTATCTTGTAGGAGCTTTGACTGAAAATCCTGTTCAGCATCTGGATGTTCTGCATAAATTATGGACTACAACAGTAGTGAGGACTGATATGAATGACAACTCTCTCTCTATAGTAGTAACATGCACAATTGGAGGCCAACTAATAGAGTTCAATGAACAAGATGTGAATAGAGCTTTGGGGCTGCCAACTGAGAATCTGGTGGAGGTGCCAACTTCTGATGAGCTGACTGAGTTTCTGGACTTCATCAATTATGGTGGAAGAATTAACTTATCAAGCTTAAACATGACCAATCTAAGGAAGGAGTGGTCCTTTGTCTTTGATTCTGTGGTGAGGGTCTTCATATGCAGGAAGACAGGGTATGACAACATTTCAAGTGTGGTGCAAAAGCTGGTGTATTTAATTGCCCACAACAAACACTTGAATGTTGGTCTATTGATCCTGGAAGAACTTGCAACCAGGCTAATAATTCCCCTGTCAGCTAGAGGTGAGGAAATTTTCATTCCTAGATTTATTATGTCCATTTTAAATCATAAAGTAGCAGACATACATCTATTAAATGGTATAGATAGAACAAAAATAGGCAATTGTAAGCAAGTGTCCAATATAATATTTGGTTCACTGACTACAAAAAATATGGTAAATGTAAGTCTAAGAATCACTCCATTCATGTTGGAGAGGTTTAGGACTTACCCTTACCATATGCCTGACATGAGGTCAAATGTACAATCTAGCACATCTATGATCCCTGAGCCTGTGGAAGTACAAACACAGGAACACCCATAGGGGTCTTCCCAAGCTGAAACCATTCATTCAAAACCTGTAGCAGCTAGGAAAACAACCACCTCATCTTCTCAAAAAGATGAGGTGAGTAAAAAGAAGAGAAAGGTGGTAACCTTGGCAGTTATAACTGAGAGTTATGAGGATCAAGCAAAAGCTGAGTCACCTTTGGTGCAGAGATCCAAAAGAAGTAAAAAATCTGAGCTGACCACTCAAGCCACCTCTTATCCTCCCAAAAGGATGTAGTTGTAAAAATAGGGACTAAACAGACTCTAGATGCATCCTTTCAACAAGGTGTATCTATTGAAAAGAGCATTCACCCCAATGCACCATGTAAAGAGTCTGCACAACCTGCACTTGAAGCAATTCAAGTGTATGGTAGGAGAAATAAGGATGGCACACAATGTGAGGGCACATCTTTTGAACCTCCCTCATCTATTCAGGGGGAGCTGCCAACACTCACATATGAGCAACAATCTCTAATCTCACAAATTTCTTTCCTACCTACAACACTTGAACCAAATTCTCAAGTGCAAAATAAATCAAGTAACGTGGTTCAAGAAACCTTGTTCACCACCCAGATATTTCATTTAGATGGTGAGAGACTACTAGCTGGGGTAGACCTTGATGACACCATCAAAACTATGGGGGATTCATCAGTTTTTACTGAAGACCCCATGGAGATACTAAATGCACCTTCATGTGTAAATCAGTCTTCACAGACTGTAAGGTTTGAGGGCAGTACTCCTGAGGGGGAGCTATCTAAATCCTATCCAATTTAATTGGAGGTTCCTCATGAAGGAACAACTCCCCTCAAAACCCTAGCAAAAATTGCTTTGGCAGTTGATGCTAGGAGTACAATTGCCAATGATCCTGCTATGGGGGAGGCAAGTATAGCACATTCAGGTGACAGTGTGGTGCAGGACACACAAGGGTTTGAGGCTGGTGTACATGATAGTAATCCAGTCAAATCCCCTCCAGTTCAATTGGAGGTTCCCACTACAAGTGGAGGATAACACACTGTCATAAACATAGAGCAGTCTGTGAGTAAAACTGTGACTTCAGTCACAGGTGGTTCTGAATCTCAACTATCCACCTCAACAACCACACATCCTATCATAATGGCTGCAAGAATCTGGTTCTCAACCCACATCTATTGATGATCTTCTAGTAGAACAGATTTCTGGACTGACAAATATCTCACAACATCCATTGAATTCTGATATGAGCAATCAAGCCATCATGCTCACTTACAATGAAGATGTTAAAAAATAGAAGGAAAAGATTGTGAATGCTGAAGAACACGATGGAAATGTGGATGCATGGTTATCTCAGGTTTTTGTGTTGGAGATGGATCAAGTCTTGACAAGATTCAGGGAAGAGTATGTTACTATTATTGGGAGCAATGCCAAAGTCTTGACTCCACGGGAGGTCTATGATGCAGAAAAAGAGGTCTACAAAGCTCAGCTCAAGGCTTTTCATCTTTTTGGTAAAGCTCTTCAAGTCAAGATAACTGGTCAAGAGGATAAAATCAGGAAGCTGGTGAATGATAAAATGGATGAAATCATTCCATCTCAATTACAGATCACCTCCAAGTTCAAGCATTTTTCTGATCAGATGTCAAGGATGGATCTTACTACAATTGAGAAGGAAGTAAAAAATCCTAAATAATCCTTTATCTCTCTCCATACAGTTGTCCAGCAGCAAATCACTCATTCGATTGACACTAAGGTCAAGCTGGACCAACTTCACCAGAGCAGATATGAGCCTTCAGCATTGCTTATGGAAGGCATCAAACAGGCTATAGAAGAACATTTTGGAACCTCAACATCTACTATCTCTTATTAGCCTGGCTCCACTTCCACAAATCTGCATATCCAATCTCTTCAAACTCAAGTCTCAAAATTGCAGAACTCAAATGCTTCTCTCAGTGCACAAGTCCAAGCCTTGACTTCTTTAGTCAAGAGTCAATAAAATGACATCCAGACCCTGGTGGACTCTCACAAGCACCTTCAAATGCAAAATTCTATTGCTTTGGGAGCCATCATGGGGAAGCTCAATATTTCACTGCCTGCCTTACCTGAACAAATTAGGCAAAAAATTCCAACTCCCTTACTCATGCCTGTTTCCAAGACTAAGGGGAGATTGAGGCTATGATTGCACAATCTAGGGATGCCAAGACATAATCTAAAGAATCTGTTCAGGTAGGACAAAGCTCAAGTA
Source organism: Apium graveolens (assembly GCF_009905375.1). Taxonomy (NCBI): domain Eukaryota; kingdom Viridiplantae; phylum Streptophyta; class Magnoliopsida; order Apiales; family Apiaceae; genus Apium; species Apium graveolens. The sequence goes on from NC_133652.1 coordinate 102,122,571, forward strand.
CTCAAGTGGATGTTGGGAAAGAAAGACTACTAAGAGCCGCAGAAGGATCTAATCAAGATCAGGAATTCAATGACCTTCTTGCAGCACTGAGAGTGTCTCTTCAACACAACTATATGGGTTTCAAGAAAGCATTAGGCAAGAACATAAATTTTGTAAGAGTAGTGGTGGTAAAGATTGATAACTTTCTGGAGAAAAGGATTGTCATAAATATCAATGATGATGGTGTAGACATGTGCATTCAGGTGACTCTCTCAAATCTCCAAACTCTAAGAGCATCTGAACTTGATGTAATGATTGACAGAATGAATCCAGTCATTCAAGAAGATACTCAACTACTTCAAGAGATCAAAAAGGCACAGATAGCAGTTTTCCTAGAAGCCTATCTATATCCATACGAAGGAGTAGTTTATGTTTGTCCAACAACAAATCAGGCAAGGCATCTCATTGTTCCCAAACATTATGTTAGATCAAACATGAGGCTAATCATGATATTGCAATCTGACTTGAAACACAAAAAGAACAAGAAGCCTAAGGATGTTGAAATGAATAAAATCTTGGACAGGTATCTCTAGAATCTTAACACCATGTTGCCAAATACTCAGTACAATCTAAGTAAAGATAAGGATGATGATGAGCAGAAGGGTGACAAGAAAAATACTTATGGCTCAAATCAAAGTCAAGCTTCCAAAGAAACTGGCAGTAAGGATGAGCAGAAGAAAGGAGAAGACAAAAAGGATGAGGAGAAGAAGAGAAGAAGTGAGAGGAGGAGTATAAAGAATCATGATGGCTCAGGACCACACCAAACCCTAAAAATCCAAACACAACCACCTCAAACCTCAAAGCCTAAATTTCTATTCAAGCAAACAACTAACTCCTTCTTAAAAATTCCAATCACCACAAGCCAGACAAGTCTCAAGAAAATCACAACCTTACCTTTAGCCAAACTTTTATTAAAAGTCAATCTCAAATCTGTTGTGAGAAAGTCTAAGAAAGCCAAGCTTGCATAAAAAGGAGAAGTCACTGAAAGGGCCATCTGGAACTGTTTCAAGCAATCTGACTTTCTACCTTTGAATTGGTGCATCTCAGATGAAGATCATTTCCAACAAGTTGCTGAGGAAATAGTCAAAGTCTGGGTTGTATCTCTTAGAGAAGTTAGAATTTTCTATGAAGATGGGTCTTTCACCTTCCTTGGCAGTGATTTAATGGATTCTCTTTCTCCCGCAGAAATTAATAGAATAATAAGTTTGCTAAAAGACAAGGATACTGCTACAAGGGCATTGAGATCAGTTATAGCTGAATGGTTGATTATAAGGGAGGAAACAAGAAAAAGAAATAAGGTTGAATCTAAAGAAAGAATGAGGAAGTATGATGAGGAAATAAAGATGTTCATTAAAATATCAGAAGAGCTGCATGCCAAAGGAATGAGAAGAATCTTAAAAGATGGGAAATTTCTAAACATCAAAGCTGGTGGTTTTTCAAGATTTAGGAATTATTTGCTAGACAGTGATTATCCAAAGGCAGCAAGACAGAAACTTGTGGAAACTCTAAGTGGAACACTTATTATAGATAAACTTGAAATTTTTGATCACTTGAAGGATCTACTTAGAGAAGAAGCAGACACCAAAACCGTTTTTACCTGATATTTGTAACCATTGAACTTTGTAAATCTTCCAATGTACAAAAGTTGTAATTCTATCAAGCTTTGTGTATTAATTTCATTTTAAATCATTTTAAACTTGGGGTTAATCTTGTTAACAGGCATGAATTTGTATTAAGCAATCTTCTCACAAATTGGGGCAGATTGTTGTGCAAGACATGCCTGTACTTTAACAAGACTAAGTCAATTTGACAACCTCAAGTAAGTTATATTGTTATCTTAATTTATATTTTGTACTTGTAATATTTAAAGTCTGTAAAAATGTCAAAGGAGCAGACTGAAGTCTTTTTCAATAAATAGTGTCAAGCCTAAGAATTCTATCTGGAAGAAGATCAAGAAGATCATGGCTCAAAAGAATTATGAAGAAGCTTGGAGTTGAATAAATTTGTTTTAGGAAAAATATTCTATGTCAAGATCTCTACAAGTCACAGATTAAGTGATATAGAGAAGTCATTCGAGAACTCCAGAATGACTTATAGAGAACTTAGGAAAGCTACTAGAGAACTCAGAGATATTGACAAGCCAAATTGAAGACATGAAGATTGGAGATATCGACAAGTCATTTCTTCACTAGAGAACTCAGAGTCATCGACAAGTCAAAATTCACTAGAGAACTCTGAGATATCGACAAGTCAAATTTGACTAGAGAACTCTGAGTTATCGACAAGTCAACAAGTCACTAGAGAACTCAGAGATATCGATAAGTCAAAGTGAAGATATGAAGACTAGAAATCTCGACAAGCCAAATTCTCTTATAGAGAACTGAGAGACCTCTACAAGTCAAATTAACTATAGAACACTAGAGATCTCGATAAGCAATTATACTTATGGAGATGTCAGTTCTCTATAGACCAAACTGGAGATCTTGAGGTAAATCTCAAAGAACAGAATTACTGATCAGTTCAATATCCAAGATTAACAATCAACAAACAATCCAATCAGCTGGATTGACAAGTTTTCAAAAAGTAGCTTGAAGAGTGTGCAAGATCAATGGTAAAGATTAACTGACAAAGGAAGATCAAAGTTAACACCGTGTATAAAGATATGCTAAGCCAGAAATGAAAGATATACTTTTCCTAAAATAGAAATGATAAGTGACAGTTTACTAAAGTAAAAAGTATGTCTTATTATATACTGTGTAAACCAGAAGTTAACTGAGTTATAAAGTTAACACTGGTCCATTGTTTAGATGTAACAATTTAGATAGAAAATCTTGTAACACTCTCAAGAAGAAGTTAAGATCTTTATCAACAAAGAACCTCGATATTTTGCAGCAAAACTGTGACGCCCTCCAAACTCGGGTCAGAAGTTTGGGGCTCACAACACACACACACAATATATAAACCTGTATATAAAATATTATATGTATTGACCCTTCTTTTCACAATAATGGATCACAACAGGTTCAAGTATGGAAATAAGCCACAACCTTATCCTTTATTACATCATACCAAATCCCAACTAGTTCACCTTACAACTAGTAATTATATCGTTGCTACAATCTTGTATAACTCACCTACACTATAAAGCTCCTGCTAGTTTGATCCAATTTCACTGGAAACCCAAGCTCGCACACTGGACAGGGAATCCTTGTTATCAACACTTTCTTCTTCAACCGTTGAAAACATAAAAAGGTTTGCAAGAGTGAGCTAACTAGCTCAGCAAGTTATAATAGTAATAACTGAGGTTAAACAATTACCAATTTAAATGATTCAGAAGAATCAAGTTTCTAAATAAGCATTGATTAGAATTGGATATTCACTTTTTATTTTAAAAACCAAGGTTAGGCTGCTGATCAGGCACGCACTAACCCCGAGCAAGGCTCCCAGCTTTGCTCTATATACTGGATCCAAGACACATATTGGCCTATTATGACCACGAATCTGGTCCGACCACGAATTTGGTCCGACCACGAATCTGGTCCATATTTATAAAACTATCCAATTCTAAAACAATTCAATATGATAACCAATGTAATTCAATAAGCTGAATCATAAATAACATTTATCTTGAAACATAGGGTGATTCACAATACCATGAAGGTATAACAAGGAATTCAAAAAGATTAGCTTTCAATCAAGGAAAGAATCAGAAAGTAGAAGACCAAGGTTCAAGGGTTACAAGGATTGGTCTTCTGTTAAACAAGGAATAAGGGTTGGTATGTCAAGAAATTCAATATCAGAAATCAGTATGTGGTAGATATGTATTTGTGGAGTAGTATCGTATGTGTTTGGCTCGTATATGAGAATTCAACAATCAATAGTTTATGAAGAATAAGGCTTATGGCTCAAGATCAAAAAGAATCAGGGTTCAAGGTTAAATGGTTTAAAGTGCTTGCAGTATAAAACATGAGTTATTTTAAATAATAGCGACATATTATGAAATAGTTTGAAAGTATTTACAATATATCTAAAAAAAGGTTCAGAAGTACTTCACTTTCTATGCCTTGCTTCTATTTATCAACAACTTGCCTTCTTTTTCTACGCTTTGATTCTATTTATGGATCACTTGTTTCCTGTATATGCCTTGCTGACTCTACTAGGCATCATAAGTATCTATTAATTATTCATACTCATATTATTCTAATCGTCGCATAGACGTTATAAGCTTTTATCTACCCTTCGTTTTACCCAAATTCGATTTACGGATTGAAAGTTATGACTAAAACAGTCAAACAACAACAACATAGGCATATAACACATCAATCAGATAGCATATAGCACATAACATGCAAGAGATTTGATCAAAATAATTTTTCAAAGAAGATCCGGGGATAAAATAATTTTCCAGGTATTTATTATAAATTTTTGAACATTTTTCGGAATTAAAACGGGTCTCCCAATCATTTTATAATTAATTAATAGGGGTTGAATGCCTGAATCTGACTTTAAAATAATTTTATAATAATTATCGAGCCTTGAAAATTAATTTAAAATAATATTTTAAAGCTCAAAGCTATTTCCCGGAATTTTTAATTCAAAATAAATAATTAAATCTAATTTATTAAATCAATTAAATTTAATTAATAATTAATTAAGTTAATTATTCAATTAATATTAAATTAATTGATTAATTAAAATAATTAAAAACTAATTAAAATTAATTAATAAAATAAATCAGATTTATTTTTGAATTAAAAATGAATTTTAGAATTAAAATAATGATTTTTGGAATTTTAAATAATTAAAAAAATCATTTTCTAAAAATAATATAAAAAGAAATCTAATTTTTGAAAATTTATAAAACAAAAATCCACATTTTGTAAGTTCTTAAAATTACAGGGGCTGGATTGTAAACACAGAAAACTAGGGGAACTAAACAGCACTTTTGGTTGTCTTCCCCACCAACTCGCCGGCGACGGGCGGGGAAGCTATTAACGGCGACCCCCCGCCGTCTGGAGCTTTTCCGGCGAACGAAGAACACGCCAGAAACACTCTGAAATGTGCAGATATGTCGATAACATTACCAGGAACACGATTATGTGTTCGGGTCATATAAACAATAGTCGGATCACTGGGAAATCACGTCGAAAAATTCGACGCCGCCGCACCTTCGATTTTTCGGCCAACCCTTTACGTTTATCGTTTGCTAATTACAGATACACCAATAAATCTGTCTTCTCACGATCTATAATATGGCATAATCAATTACCAAGGATAACCCTTAACAAAAAAATCCCTAAATCTCAATTGAAATTATTCAAGAACATAAACCCTAATTTATAAATTCGAGAATCAAACATCATTTCCTCTATGTTATTGAACTCGGTTTTTGACATATAATATACCAAATTGACCAGAAAAATATTATCTACATGATGGAATCATCAAATCATATCAACAACATCAAGAACAAACTTTCATAATTTAATTCATAAATAATTCGAAATAACATAATTAAAACAGAAAAATACCTTGATTCCTGCATAAAAACGGATGATTGATTATGAAAGTACTTTTCGAGCGCTTCATTTTGATAGGTTGCACGCCCGAATCGGAGTTCGATAACGCCTTCATTCGTACGTTTGATTCTCAAGAACACAATATCAATTCAACATTTTCTCTGTATTTTACGGGATTTTACTGACTGATTGTGATTATACGAATAAAATGAAATAATAAAAGGGCTATATATATTTTTTGAATATTGGCTCATTTTGGATCGTCTTGGATCGTTAAATTAGTTAATTAGCCGCTAAGTAACTGCAGAAATGATCAGATTCGATACCCGTATTGGATAATTATCCAAACCGGGATTCTTATAAAACACTATATATGAAAATAACGTAATAATATCCCGTCTTTTAAAAATACGGGTTTTGTTGGTACATCGAAATAATTATCGTATCGAAAATTGTGCGTCGGGCCGCGCACGGGTCAAACCGTAATCCGAATTGAAAAAGTCAAAACACGGAAAATGTCCGGAATTACCATATTAGGTTAGGAAGGAGTTTTCGGAAGAGTTTTGGGTTGTAAAAACGTAAAAACAGGTGAAGTCGGACGATTTCCGGCTTTATAAAATAATTTTGTAATTATTCAGAAAATAATTAATAAATTCATAAATCAATATAAAATCATATAACAGCCCAAAAATTACCAGAAAAATACCGTAATTATCTATATTTTATTCTGGTCATAATAAAATTAACGTACTTACACTGTATCACATATAAGCATTCACATATCCACACCAATTATCAGATAATTCACCAAAAATTACATAATAATCATATAAAAATTATTTATTGATAAAAATATTTGCACGCGATATCCCGGATGTTACATCCTTCCCCCCTTAAAAGGATTCTGTCCTCAGAATCACTCTAAGGATCAAACAGTGATACCTTCAAGTATCTCACTCTCATTTTCTCGGCTTGATTCTCAACCTTACAACTTTTATAAACTTTTACTCGCAGCATCAATTATTACTTAACAACCTCTCGCTGACCTCATATTCTATCTGTTGCTTATATAACTCAACTCAAGTCTCCATTTTATATACAATGGAGCTAAATTGCTCTTTCTGAGTATACACGTATAAATACCTTATGAATCTACTAAAAGTGTGGCGGTTAAGCCAACTTACTTACACTTATCCTGACTATTTTACTGTCTCAAAAGGACTAGCGTAATTCTTACTAATTATCCTTTCTTCGTAATTCTAGTAATTCGTGCTCATGAACGTTTGTAATAGCTACTGGTTATTGAACTCCTTTCCCACATGTTTCTCTATTCACTTAACTTAGTTCATAATCGCTTCCAATCGCATTCCAGGCTCTTTAATAGTTCTTTTAATCTTGTCGTCCATCTGCAATTGATATACTGAACCATGGCCTATTCGATTTCTAACGTTCTCAAGATTAATCCAGAGTTAAGAATTAACGAGAAAATCTTGACTGAATATGACTGACGCACAAACTTATCACCATATTTTATTTTCCTTGAATCATCATCGAGTATGTTGATCGAGCGAAAATCTCTTACCATTTTGAAGAAAGTACACTAACCGGGAGGCATCACCGACATATTTTTAACCCATATCATCATTTATTTTGGTTCTAAGGAGTTCTCATACGAAACTGACCGCAATGATTTCCTTGACGTCTAATCATATATAACGTTTATTCTTTCTTTATGCCATACTATCAGGGAGTCTTCTTTGACATCTGTGTCTCGTATCATACCTTCGGAGTAGCTTGAATCTCTTGAGTTATCATTGTTCAACCAAATTCCTATCTTTTTAGTTCCACTTTACTTAATATCCATTCATCTAGAAGTAGTACATACCATTCTCGTTCGACATAATTTATCGTATTCTGAATACTCTTGTCAAATTTTAAATCACACCATATTGATTATCTACAATTAGTTTCTGGATCTGATGACGTACCACCATTTCTTCAAGCAGCAACTAACCCACTTATGGGATAAACTGTTTATTACTAAATGAAAATGATCAGGTTTAAATAACCTATTAATAATAATACAATTAACGCTTTCCTCACATTTGGTTCTCAGGTGGCATCACCATGATGTTTCTTGGAGAAATATATCCATCTAGTCTTTGATGACCCACCTTAACTCCTTGATACGTGTAACATTTGCTAATCTATCCCACCATTTCTTTCTTCATATCTGGCCACCAATTAATATTCCTATAAATCTCTATACATATTGGTACTCCATGGATGGATTGAATATTTTGGGTTGTGAGCTTCTTGTCAAATTCCATTCTTCAATTCTGTCACTGGTGGAATCCCATATTCTGAAATAAAATCTGGGAATGCCTTGAGTATCCTTTTGAGTATCTATATATATATATTATTGTTTTTTTACTAACAATTAATTTCCTGATCTATTATTTTCCCTTGACGTTTCTTTACCTTTCCTAGCAATTCTGGATGAAAAGTCATACTATACATCTTTGCATTGTTAGGTTTGCAAACTCGGGCTTTCAATCTCAACTTTTGAAATTCCTTGTAAAATTCTTCTGATACTGTCAACACGTTCAGTCCTTCGTTTCTGCTTAATGCATCTATTACTACGTTTGCTTTTCCTGGCATCTTATGAAGTTTCTTTATCACTTTTTTTATTCCACTTCCTATTCTATCTCCATTCTTCATTCTCATAGCTTATTTAAAATCGAACTCTTGACATTAATACTCATTTTGTTGTCATATCAAATTAGATATTAATACGAACTTTGACGCTCACAACATCCCATTCTGAAGTAAATATCAATCATCTATATTAATACCACTTTCGATATTTAACAACAACCTAAGTATCAACATCAATCGAAAACTGATTTAAAACTGTATCTCATACTTAACCCAAAACAGAAATACTTGACAAATCATTATTGTATGATTATCAGAAACAAGGTGTCATTTGATAAAACTTTGTTGCAGATGATAACATCTCCCTGACTGTCTAATGAAATCCATACTGGTGTAGTTATTAATTTCTGCTTTATTCCATCTCCCTTCTTCCTTTATTCTCGTTGCTTCATCTTAAATCTTTAGCTCTTGAAAATATTCTTCTCACTTGTCCATGCAAATGACTTTTTATTTCTCTTGTCCATTATGAAGGGCATACTTATCCAAGTAAAACTCACACATTTGCAGCAATTTCTGAATTCTACCAGCATCCTTACTTTTCCCCAATTCCTTATTTTTGATTTCAGATTTGAAAGTCACATCAAAATTTGACTTAATCTAATTGGAATCGATTTCCATCTAACTGACCATTAATTGGTAAAATTAACCAATTAACTTACTTAATTGATCAATTGTACCAAGTGATGACTAGCTAAATGAAACCAAAAACCAATTACATATAGTCGGATTGGCTATAACAATCTCTTTCAAGAACCGAGATCACCATTGTTTGGAGTATCAACATGAATATCAATTACACACGGAAGTATACTTTCTATCTTTAAAAGTAGGGTAATTTTTGAACAGCATCTCCTTTATATTATTGACTACCAGTCGGGCTCAAGATGACACCAATAATCAATCAAGCAACCAGCAGCCACTCAACCAAACAATCATCAACCTTCAAATATACCAATCAACTGCCACCTTCTAAACTCATTATGTCACCACCGCATATAATACTAACCAGTACAACCCATATTTTAGTTCAACATAGGATTATAGCGAACAATTCTGATGATACCATGTCCTTTCTCATATCTTCTGATTATAACAGAATATCAATACTGAGTATAATTATAAATTATTCTAGAATTCTTCTAGTTCATGTTTCAAATCAAGCTCTCCACTTAGCAATTCGTCCATCCTTAGCAATATACACTTGTTCTTATTGATTAACTTGTTCAACTTCTGATGACCAGCACCTGGTCTTTATTAACACTCTTATAATCTTGTGAATGAGTTCATTTGGTTTTAAAGCTTCACATCCTAAAATTTTTTGCAGTCAAACCACCATACCTTCATCTCCCCTTATGTCTTTCCATATTGAATCTTCTTTGCCGACCCTGATACAAGCATAAATTTTACCACAACTCACCTTCTTAAGTGGGAAAGCCCAACCATCCCTTGATGAACACACTTAAAGTTTATTCGTAACTAGCATTTCTTCGATCTCGAATCTTCATGACAAATATCTTCCACATGATTGAGATATACTTTATGTTCACAACGTTTTAATCAATTATGTAAGAGCCCAAATCCGGGGTCGAGATTAGGTGTCACTAAATAATCATTACATAAAATAAAAGAATATTTAATTAACCCCTTGAATCCGGATCGTTTACAGGTTATGGTATGAAATAAGAATCTAACCTTCTATGATTTACAATAACTACAATACAAGTGTAAATACCTTTAAACCAATGCTCTTGTCATATTCTTCTAATATCTTCAATATCTCACGGCGGAAATTTCTCTAATTTCTGCTGTCTATCAAGGCTATTCACTTTTATCCTTATCTGTTTCTGGCAGAAATAAGAATTTACAAAGAAAGAGTGAGCCAAAAATGCCCAGCAAGTATATAATTTGAGTTGCAAATATTAATAACAAAGGAAAATTCCCGGACAAAATTTCAAAACAATTTTAAACAGTTTTAATTATTTGAGTGAGTGAGCGAATAAACGTTGGTTGTCACCAGCCTTTAACTAAAATCCAAAAATGACAAGCGATTCCCCGATTCATCTCCTGAATCAGGGTTTTGTCCGGTTTTGGGAATCATACAATCATTCGAGAGAGAATGCCGTTAATGGCGATCAACAATAAATTAGACTGGACACTAGTTCGCATCTATATTCTGCTGATCAGTCAGAATATAATGCAGATATATATCTCAATATATAGATCCAGTCGGGTCCCCAGGCACTACGGCCCATCTCGAGGCACCAGTCATCACCCGGTCCTCAGGATTAAGTAAAACTCAATCCCCAAAATATCATTATCCAGCCCGTAGAGTGTTTTGATGTCAAATCATTTTGAATTCAAAGCGTCCCAATTCAGGGTTCGCAAATAACCCGAAAGAATGGGTATTTTCTCAAGAGAGCAATCGAATTACAGGAACAAGAATAAAAGAATCATGCATAATCAGCATAATTGCAGCGAAATGTAAAGCATTTAACTATTCTGAACTTAGAATAGGATCGAAGAAATAATTGCAGAAAATCAGGAATACTTGCAGTATTTAAAAGAAAAATACATAATACTTGCCTCAATAAGCTTTAATTGCTATTACAAGTTGACTTTGGTTTGAGTTGGACGTTCGGCTTTATCGTCAAACTACTATTCCATTCTGGATACGATTCCAACATTCAGGCCCTTCAATTGGAACTTCGTTGATCTCGACATCATCACTAAATCGTCCCTAGTCCGATGTCGTTACTCGGGTTTTCCGTCTAGGACCTACATGGTTAAAATATCCTAATTCAGATAATTGCTTAAGCTTAACATCAAATCACTATCCTATTCTACCCATACGATTTCATGACCGAATTCATATTTATATGTATTATCGAAATACACATAGGAATTATGGTTCACATCTTCGAAACTCGGTTCGGTATTTATTTTCAGAAAATACGTATACTCGTCGTTTCGAGAAAAATAGGGTAATCAATTATTTATAAATTATCTTGTCTCAATCGCAGTCAAGTTCATATAATATAATTGTATATGGTTATTCGACATCTCCGATAATTATAGGTTACGTTCCCGTATTTTCGGAATTAATTTCCCGAAAATCGGGTAGCGTCTCCTTTGTTTATCGGCCTACCCGTCGAAATCAAATCAACGTCAATCCACAACCACAACATAATCCACAATCCAATAAACAATCCCAACCACCGATATAAATTTAATTATTATGTACTGTTATTCGTATTTTATTTATTTGTAATTTAGGACTCAGAATTAATTCATCACGGTCCACTGTTGACTCGTTAAAAGTCATCGTCAACAGCGGCAAAATTTATTGGTGCCCGAAAATTCGGGTTTCCAAATAAATTCCACCGATTAATAATTTCGAATAATTTAAATCGTAATTCGAAAATCATAGAAATTCATTCGAGTTTTTATTTCCAAAAATATCAGATAGGGACTCAATTAACAACACAGAACCGTAACCAGTCAACAGGAGGAGCACACGCAACAGGTGAACCACGCGCCACCACTCGCCGGAAAACACAGCGAGAGCGGCGACCGGAAAAATGAAATAGGGGAAAGGCAACAACATACACAGCAGCCCACACACACCGAACACACACAACTCACACATATACAATCGCACGCACACACCCACGATATATACACGCACACAGATAAATACATACACGAAGAAACCTCCAAGCCGAAAGTCTGACGGCGGCTTACCGGAAAAGAATCAGCAGTGGCCGGAAACAGTCGGGGAAGAAGGGGAATAAATCGGGAACAACAAGAAGGTAGGAGAAGGAGGAGAGATTAACGGAAAGGAGTAACAGAGAAGCGAGAAAAAGAGAAGCAGGAGGGAGAGATTGAGATAGGAGAAACGAGAGAGAGACTCGAGAGAGAGGCAGCCGAGAGATTAGATAAAAGAGAGATAATTCCACTGGAGCAATAGATATACACGACTGTAATTATCTGTTCTATTTCGTAATTATTTAATCTGAAAACCCCGCATTTAACACTACACTTGTAATTTAACGATTCATCTGCGGTTAACATTAACCCGAGAATTATCAAAATAAGTTTTAAAACTTTATGAATATCCCGAAACTAATAGAACATAAATTGTGTAATCTTAAAATAATTTCTGAAGCGAAATTTAAACCCGCGTTTAACAAATAAACGAATCAACGTGCGAGTAATTTTAATCCCGAGAATTTCCAAAATAATTTTAAAATTCTCGGAACAATCCAAACTTAATAAAATAATTTTTTTATGATTTTTGAAGCACTCTGCAATTAAATACTGATTTTACAATTTAATGAAGTCAGAATATCATTTAAAATTAAATAATTAATAAAATATTGATTTCTAAATTTTATAAACCCCTAAAAATAATAAATAAAATTATAAAATAATACAAATAATTTTAGAAATAATTTTAGCATTTTTAAGAATAAATATTCAATAAAATCACTTTAAAAGTGAATTAAGTTTATACAGCTCAATAATTAATTATAAAATTAATCCTTGCGTCCAACAAATCACAAACAATTAATAATACAGAAACACATAGCTAACAGAACCATCACATATTTTATTTGCTTAAATGTTTAATAATTATATTTACATATCGGGTCCGAAAATAGGTTACTTAGCCGCTAAGTAACTGAAAAGATGATACGATTATAATACCAGAATTGGATAATTATCAAAATAGAGCTTCCTATAAAATACTTTATACGAAATTAAGGTGATAATGTCTCGCCTTTTGAGAGTATAAATTCATATCGATATATAAAATGATTTACGTATCGAAAATTTCACACCGGGACTCGTACAGGTTAAACTGTACCCCGGATCGAAAAAGTCAAAACATGAGAAGTGTTCAGAATTATCAGATTAGGTTAGGAAGGAGTTTTCGGAAGAGTTTCGGGTTGTAAAAACGTAAAAACGATTGAAGTGGGATGATTTCTAATTCCAAAAATAAATTTTATAATTATGTAAGAATAATCATTATTAATCCTATAAATTCTCATAAAATCATATAATAATCCAACAATTACCAGAAAAATACCAAAATTATCTAAATTTAATTCTGGATAATTGGAAATTAAAATATCTAAATTTTATCAGAAATAAACATCCAAATATTATTATCCATCATCAAATAATTCACCAAAAGTCACATAATAATTATTTATTGATAAAAATAATTACATAAATTTCCCAGACGTTACATCCTGCCCCCTTAAAAGGATTCTGTCCTCAGAATCATGCTAAGGAACAAACCATGATGTTTTCCAAGTATCTTTCTTATAATTTCTCAGTCCTCATCACCTTAATCACAATTCAACGGCCTTTTACCGTCATCAAATCTATCAATTGCTCATGCAATCCCTAACTCAATCTTTACTTCATACATTTGGAGCTAAATGAGCTTTCGTAGTCATACACACATAGATGTCTTATAGATTCGTTATACCTGTGACAACAAGACCAACTCATTCACAATTGTTCTATCTATCTCATTGCCTCAAAGGACCAACTTAATTCACACTAATCTTCTTTTCTATCAAATTCCAATAATTTGTGTTCATGAACCTTCTTATTTTACTAAATGTTCTACTCTACTGTTCATGTCTCCTTCTGTTCGCATATTCTATCAGTCTGCGCCCGATATCCTGAGCTCATGACGCTGGATAATTCGGAATGTTCTACATTTGTTCAAAAACTAAAAGTAAAGGAAAATCTTGACAATTGCATTTAACTCACCACTTTGTGGTATACTTCAATTTCTTTTCAATCACCATCAAGTATATTCATTGAGCGAGAATCTGTTACTATCTGAAAGGAAATATATCAATTTGGAACGGAATGAATTAGAGCTTTATTTAAAAACCCGGTCTCTTGGTACTAATACTCATTTTATTGTCATATAAAATTAGATATCAACACGAACTTTGATGCTCACAACATCCCATACTGAGTCAACATCAATCATCTGCATTAATACCACCTTTGATATCCAACAACAAAGTAAGTATCCGCATAACCTAGAAGACGGATCAAATCATATTCTTTACTTCTTAACTTTTCAAATTCTCTTAACCATTTCCCAAAAATCTTAATGGTATCCACTCTTTTCTTTCTATTCAAAACATCTGTCCCTAAATGGACCTTTCCCGGTTGGTAGTTAACCAAGAATCATAGCTCCTAATCCATTATAACCAGAATTCATATCTTTGGAGACGAAACTGCAGTTGTTATTTTTCAACTCTTCGTAAGCATATCTTCAGGCGTTCAACTTGGTCTTCCTTAGTCCTTGAATTAACGAGGATGTTATCAATAAATACAATCACACTATCCCAATACTCCCGGTACATTATGTTCACTTAATCTTCAAACTTACCATTTCTGATAATCAATGTGTAACCTCATATCTCCATTCTCTTTTTCCATGACCGCTTTTACGCACAACGTAAAATACTCTTTGTTTCATTATTCTTCCATTCCACATTTTTGAAGTTTTCCTTCACTTATTATTTCATCCCTATTGATTTATACGACACAGGCTTTTGACATTAGCTTGACTCTGTGCAATAACCGACGAGAAATTCTTACCTCATTCCCTGAGGTAACCTTGGTAAATCATTCGTTCGAACCTCCGGGACTTCACTTTAATTTAAAAGAATTCCGACATGAGAATTATTGCAACGTTCTTCTTCAACAGTTCGCCATTAATACCTTCGTTTAATCATTCCTGTTTATACGCATTCCTTGAATGAAATTCCCATCTTCAATTATCGACATTTCACTACATTCCCCAATCAATTCTGGCCCAACTAATGTTCATACCTTGCGTATATCCTGGATTATTTTATAAAATTTCTTTATCATCCTTTTGATTCTACTTCTTGTCTTGATTAGTTCTTCATTTTCATTATTTTTTATCTCTCTTAAACATAACGAATTTCTTTTTCTTAGTAATATTACTCTGTTTATTATTGGATAAGTCATTCCTGCAGTTCACACTGGAATGAAGGCTTTTATTTGTACTATTTAAATTCTTACTAACAGAATTGTCGAATTTCCTTGGTAGCTATTTTCTTAGCCTTGCTTGACGTATCACAGATCGCGTGTTTGGCTTTTCTTCATTGACCATCATCTCTTTTCCCTGAGTTCACATGCGGACTTCATCAATCTCCGTCTTTCATTGGATGCTTGAATTTGCGAGCTTTCCGTTATTTTACAGTAACTTCCATTCAATCGCCGTTCAAAAGAAGTGCACATTCAAATCTTCCATTAATTCGTCATTTGATATGGGTATACATCCAAGTCCTTCCTGGAACGCTATTGCAGATGATATAATCCCTTTTCTTTATCTTGAACCTTCAATTCTTAAAAATATTCTTCTTACTAGCGTGTACCAGTAACTTCCTGTTCCTCTCATTCATTGAAAAGAGCATATTCTTGTGGATCACACCTTGCACCTGATTACAGTAACATCACGCTCATTGAGCTAAGCCTTCAATTTATGTTAACGCCATTACTTTTTCCAAATTTCTTATTGCTTTGATTTCGGATCTGGAAATCATGTTAGAGCTTGACTCAATCTAATTGGAATCTGTAACACCCCCAAATCCGGGGTCGGGGATCCGGGTTGTCACGAGTTCCATTTCCCTTAATAACACCTAATCTTAATACACAATCAACTACTCTGTACAGTGACCCCATAATAAACACACACACCACAAGTTATAGTCTCAGAGATGAATATCCAAAAATAATCACAAGTCGTTTTATTCCACAATTATATGTCAATACACCTTAAAAAGTTTTTTGAATAGATTTACATTTCTTTGCCATTATTACAATTGATAAAGATACATAAGTCTGGTACATCAAAAGTTGAAAGTCTAGCCTATTGGTAGTTCCTACCTCAGCTACAGCGACATCAACGCCTATAGGAAACTGCGGAACGTTTCCTAATCGCTTGCGAATCGGGAGCTTGGTCCTGTTCATCTTTTCTATCTGTTGTTGTATGATGAAAGAAGAAAGCAAGGGTGAGCAGCAAGCCCACCAAAATAATATGTATAATGATTAATAATATATGAGCCTTCTCATAGTACTCATGAAAGTCTTGGTCAAAACAAATTAACCAAGTTGATATCTTAATGCGATGAAGTCGCAAAATATTCAGTATATATATATACATATATACTTTTCAAAATATTGGAAGTCCTCTTCCATGCATAATACACACAGAGTTCCAGTGTATAACTGTATAAAAATATCGTTGCAAGGTGATCTCATATATCTAACCTTGTCTCAACGTTTTTCTGAAAATCTTTGTCATGCATAAGATAATCATTAACTAGATATAAGTTTAAAAGATGAAGTTACAAGATACTCCAATATACTTATATCTTTTCCGAATACTACTTGAACTACCACCGTTAAAGTTATAATTAGTTTCAAAAGTTCATCACACTGATGAGACTACAAGATAAGACTTGAATAGATTCAATCTTTGAAATATTTTGAAGGAAATGAAGTTATGATATACTTCATTAAGTCCCGATATATATATACACCTATATATATACATACGTTTCCTGAAAACCTCTGTCATGTAAAGTATGAACAGAATTGCAATATCCAATAAATTTGGAAAGGAAAGAATTTTGGCATAAACCTGATATCTTGCTGATCAGGCAAAGATACCAATAAGTAACCTTTTCTACTAGTAGATGGACGAATTCCCCACTGATCATCACCCTGGTCGCAATAGGACCTTATGCTGGACTGCCACTCAGCGACTTATGCATTTGATGGACTCCCACTGAGCCACTTACACTATCATGGACGCCCACTGAGCCCATGTTGCTTATGCCGACTCAATAGATGGACTTACTTCCCGAACGATGGGTAAGTAATCAATTCATTTACCAAAACTGCAACCTTGTTGCGAATATAAAATACACCATAGAGCCGGATCCCTCAGGTTTTGAGCGAGTATTTAAATCCCCTTTTTAAAAGGAAGATCTTAAATATAAAAATGAGTTTTGGGATCCGCTCTAACTTTTAAAAATCATTTTGAAGACTCGAAAACACTTTAAAGAGTGTTTGGAGTAATGCTGATTTAATGAAGTAAATCAGTCCCAATATAAAAGAAATATCTGAATATTATTATTTAAATAATATTCCCATAAGAATACTTGAGGTAGAAGTTGGAAAATTTACTTGAAATGGATAGTAAATAATCAAAGATATACTTATACGAAAGTAATATCTTTATTTGAATAATCAAAAGTAAGTTGATTTTCGACACATTATTCTTTAATAAAATAAAGAATATTAATAAATAATAAGCGGAGTCATAATACCTCGAATGAATATTATAAATAATATTCATTAAATAGAATAAAGGAGTCATACATCCTCAAATGAATATCCAAATAATATTCATTAATAATATAAACTGAGTCATAAGCCCTCGCATGAATATTCAAATAATATTCAATAAATAATATAAAAGAGTCATAAGCCCTCGAATGAATATTCAAATAATATTCAAATAATAAAATAAAAGGAGTCATAAGTCCTCGAATTAATATTCAAAATAATATTCAAATAATAAAATAAAAGGAGTCATAAGTCCTCGAATGAATATTCAAAATAATATTCATTAATAAAATAAAGTTATCGAATAAACCTTATTCGATTAATAGTTTTTGAAAACTATAACCATATATATATATAAATATATATATATATATAAAATCTACTCGAGATCCTCGACTCCCGGTTTTAGAAAATGTTTTCACCTTTGGGTCCCTATACTAAGGGTATATGCAAATTACCGCTATTCTCTAGCATAGGTATTATCAACTGAACCAACAGATATATATGGCAAGAATACAAAACAGGCATGCATAGGTACTATATCATATGCTACAATATATCGCAAGAATTTGCTAATATAACCATCATGCATCTATTACAAGATAATGCATATACAAGTGTATACATCACAACAACAGTATAACGGATAGAAAACTTGCCTGAGCGACTAGGGGTTACAAATGGCTCGGGATGAGTCTGGTAACCTATAAACAACAAGTTGGAATTAAACCAAAGTTACTTGTAAATCTATACTTTAACTAACTTAGACTCTAACGCTTGTTTTGCGCTTACTGATTCTCTTAAGTCACTCGAGTACCCTCGGCTCCACCATTTTTAATAATTTAACCATTACAAGTTTTAAGGCGATTCCTTCGCGAGTGTCTTACCAACTGCCTAACACTCTTACCATAATTGTTTCATACTCTAATTAACCCTTTTTGGTCTTTAACCTATGTTTCAAAGTAAGGCGAGGGGAAAAGTTTCGTTCGCGAAACGTCGTTACTTAAAACGGCCGTTTCTCCTAAACCGTACATCGGAATCAAACGAACTACATATCAAAACGAAGCTCGTAACATGAACTATCTAAACATAGCAATGGTCAAAACCTAGCAGTGAGTTCTCGGGTCCTAATGTTATGAACAAAAGTAGTCTAAAGTAAATCGGACATTACGACGGCTATGTTTACGCGATTTCCCAAATTTAAACCAATTCAAAACAACCACAATTCAACCACAAATCATTCATACAACCAACATCCATCCATACCATACTACAACAACCCCAACAATTCAATATTTCCAATTCATACTTATTTCTCAATTATGAACTAAGAGTTTACTTAAGTTCATTAACTAATAACCAAGATTTCCAACTCCAAAAATATCACAAAATCAACCAATCTCTAAACACACAATAATCATGTCTCTCACCAACTAAACTACTCATAACAAGCTCTAAACATGATTACACACCCATTACACTAACCCATCATCTAAACATTAGGAAATCTAAACAACAAAACTTAAAACTAAGACCATGAAGAGTTATACCTTCCTTGAAGCTTTTAATCCATGAAAGGTCCTTGGAATGCCCATGGAAGCCTTAATCTAACCTCCTACAAGCTTGTTCTTTCAAAGAAATCAAGAACACAAAAATTAATTTCAAGAAAGTACTATTCACCATCTTCTTGAATGATTTATAGGAAATGCTAGGAAAGGATTTTGAAGCTAAGATTTCTAGGAAGTATGTAACTTAACTAGGAGAAGCTAGGATAATTACCTTGTAAAATAGCAAGTGGAGGAGATTGGACTTCCCAATTCTTAAGAAAGAAGCCGAGAGCTTCATGAAGAAATGGAGGGTTTGGTGTTTTGTGATTTGTTTTGCTTGGTTGCTAGGTTTTTTTTGTTTTGTTTTAGGTCAATTACCCATTTACCCTTGATTTTGTGTGGTTAATATTCCACCACATTTCCTTCCCTCTTATGTCATGCTTGCATCACTTTGTGATGTCATCACCCCTCCTTTGTCCTCTTTCTATTGGTTGGATGACACCATCCTCTCTAATCCCTTTGATTAACTTCCTAATTGTTTGCCTAATGATCGCTGATCTGTTATACGGTTCGCTTAACTTTCATTTTCGTTTATCGTTTGAGGGATCATACCCGGGATCTTATTACTTAGGTTCCCTTAACCTTTCTGAATATATTGTATTCCTTTTATGATCCTCTCTTATAATCCTTTAATTTAAATCCTTTTTATCCGGTTACCTTATACTCAATTCTTTTCGTATCTAGTGGATTTCCGGGAAAATCAAAGTGTTCGGAAATTGGATTCTGACGATCTTTACATATACTTATATACCACATAGAGTACTAATAATATCCCAGAAGATCAATAACAGAACCCCTACATAGTGTGGCATGAAAAGTTTTCTCATTCAGCATAATCTGCAAAATCACTATTCATAAGGGTTTCAAAAATTTCCAAAAATTGGGGTTATTACAGAATCGATCTCCATTTAACTAACCATTAGTTGGTAAAGTTGATCAATTAACTCCTTTAACTGATCACTTAAACCAAGTGTTGACTAGCTAACTGGAATCGAAGACCAATTATATAAAGTCGGTTTGGTCATAACAACTTTCTCAAGAACCGAGATCGCAATTATTTGGAATACTGACGAGAATGATAATTACTTCTTTGTCCTTGACTATAGGGTAATTTCTGAAAATTTGGACAGCACTTCCCCTACACCATTGACTACCAGTCGGACTCAAGCTGACACCATCAATCAACCAAAGCATCCACAATCATATCCGTCCATTTTCCTCAATCAAATTCATCAATTCCCACCATTCACCTTTGATCAGCATCTGACTGGCATAACATATATCTTTTTAATTGGGACTGGGTCTGAAACCCACAATGATTAATATAACCATACATTTCTCAATTCTTTCAAAATATTACAAAATATTATTGGTGAACTTAAAATTTATCTTGTTATTTCTCAAAAATTTATTTCGCACGTATTTTAGCTTATTTCTTATCATTATTAATTGTGTATGGTCACTTTTGAAAATTATGCCGCATCCTTCAACGAACCACATCAATCCTCCTTCTTTGACGATACACACTCAATTTCACTAATGAGTCTATTTATCTGTTAATAACCATACAGGATCTTAATTATCACCCTCATCTGTTGGAAACTCAATTGTCGGATCATTATTTCTTAAAAGATTTCGCAGTCGAATCACCATTTCTTCATCTTCACTTATGGTTCCGCATCAACTTTCATCTCTAGTCCAGGAATGGATATCAAATTCACCATAACTTATTTACTCAAATTAGAGAACCTCACAGTTTCTTAAAGAACACGTTCGAAATTTGGTTGCCATTAAGATAGCTTCTGCCTTGAATCTTCACGACAAATATCTTCCCACGACGAAGGGATGTTTCACGTATTGATTGCATGTCTGAGTCATTATTCAGAATTCCTTTGATCTTCGATTGTTATCCCGATACTCGTTTGCTCCGTCCGACGCACACAACTTTACTTCCTTATTTTTGTAATTAGTGTATGATTCACTAACCATTCATTTGGCGTCGAAATCCTCTGATTTGAAGTGCATCACGTTAACGCAATCTACCATACTAATGAAATCCTCATAACACGAACAACTGTCTGATTTGATATCCTTGCCATAACCACATTGTCGGTGTATCCATTCTTCCTTGCTCACAAATGTCCATCATTTCTCGACTTGCAATCATATTCTCCTTCGACACGTAATTCTACCTGTCGCACGGGACTATTCTATTTCTTTCGTAATCATAAGAGAATAGACTCGATGCAAGAAGAGAGTTTATGAATATGATTTTGAATGAAAAGAAGGATAGGGAATAATAATACAACAAACAGTTGGAAGAATCTGTAAGTTAATAAATTGAAGGAATAAAAATGAGTGAAGAATGAGACAACCATATTCGTACTCAAGATGTCCAGTCTTTCATACTATATGGCATACAGCACGTGATTAGGTGGCGTCCCACCCGACTCTTCATCATTTCGATAAAGCGTCATATCACAACACTGTTTGTCTCAATCAGGAATCAAGAATTTGAGAAGAGGAACAATTCAAAAGGAATACAAGAATTTTTCTTTCATTTTCGTCTCATAAAATTTATCAACAGAAGAAGCTCCTACATATTCAAAACTCGAGAAGAACATATGCTATCGTATTTGTAAAAGAATAACATTGTAGATCACAATTAGTCACCATCCACACTCCTTTTACATATGCCTTCAGGGATCATTCGGTTGAGAGATTCACCGTTTAGGTCACGTTATAACATCGGAATGTCTTCTGGGAATACCTCCATATCCCAAGCTTTAACAATTCGATCATATCGCGTCCTTATAAAATTTACAATCATTGCTTCCAGTCGCCTTCAAGAATCAAGAAAAACGTATACTATCGTATTAGAAGAAAGGATGTCAGTGTTGATCACCTTCCATGCTTCGCCTACATCTGCCTTCAGGATCGTTCGGATACTGGTTTACGATTTAAGTTACCTCTTTGCTTCGAAATGATGCCTGGAAATGCCTTCATACCAAATGCTTCAATAATTTGATCTTAATCGCGTCGTTCCACAATTTAAAATCATGGCTTCAGGTTCTATCTATGTCGTGTAAAATACCCATTGATCACGTAATGCCTCAATCTCGTCGATAGAAATACGATTCTTCTCCAATCATCTGGAAGATTCTACCATTTCCTTCAGTCATCCTCTGTCCATTCGAATCACGAATCACGTTAAATTTTAATATTTTCATAAATTGGGGTAAATAATATTTTAATATGTTGATTCAATTATTGATTTTATTAAACAACGTTTACCTTTATTTTTCACAGCCAACCTTAAACCTTCTCCCTGCATGTGATTTGGTGTTCCGTCTGTAGATAAAGGCGCACATTCTTGCTAGTCTTACCTATACCTAGTGAGGTAGATATCATTCCTCGCGCGGCTCTCGATAAGTGATAAGAATCCTCTCGAAACGGTGGTGCCTTCGAGTCGTGCAACGTTAGCTCTTCATCAGCTTCCTTCCACTGGTTGCCTTTGACGTGGAACTCGTCCTAATACCTAAGTTAAATCGTACCATCACCCACCTAGCTTCCCTTACACAAGAAATCAACCACATTTCCTTCAAACTACATTAAAAGTAGGGTAGCATACCAGTCTCCGTCGATTCCTCATTATTGTATGATCTGAGAATTTAATATACCTATAATGTTATGATATTCTCCTTACACTTTCTCAACGATCCTATCTTAGCAACTCCATCTCGGATTTACTAACCCTAATTCACACTCAACTCAATTTATCCTGAATATGCCTAGGGTATTTCCTATCTTGTACGACCTATCATTCCTATCTTACTCTCGCCTATTCTTATTTCAGTGACCAATAACCTGCAGCTCTGATACCAACTTGTAACAGCCCAAATCCGGGGTCAAGATTTGGTGTCACTAAATAATCATTACATAAAATAAATGAATATTTAATTAACCCCTTGAATCCGGATCATTTACAGGTTATGGTATGAAATAAGAATCTAACCTTCTACGATTTACAATAACTACAATACAAGTGTAAATACCTTTAAACCAATGCTCTTGTCATATTCTTCTAATATCTTCAATCTCTCGCAGCGGAAATTTCTCTAATTTATGTTGTCTATCAAGGCTATTCACTTTTATCCTTATCTGTTTCTGGCAGAAATAAGAATTTACAAAGCAAGAGTGAGCCAAAAATGCCCAACAAGTATATAATTTGAGTTGCAAATATTAATAACAAAGGAAAATTCCTGGACAAAATTTCAAAACAATTTTAAACAGTTTTAATTATTTGAGTGAGTGAGCGAATAAACGTTAGCTGTCACCAGCCTTTAACTAAAATCCAAAAATGACAAGCGATTCCCCGATTCATCTCCTGAATCAGGGTTTTGTCCGGTTTTGGGAATCATACAATCATTCGAGAGAGAATGTCGTTAATGGCGATCAACAATAAATTAGACTGGACACTAGTTCGCATCTATATTCTGCTGATCAGTCAAAATATAATGCAGATATATATCTCAATATATAGATCCAGTCGGGTCCCCAGGCACTACGGCCCATCTCGAGGCACCAGTCATCACCCGGTCCTCAGGATTAAGTAAAACTCAATCCCCAAAATATCATTATCCAGCCCGTAGAGTGTTTTGATGTCAAATCATTTTGAATTCAAAGCGTCCCAATTCAGGGTTCGCAAATAACCCGAAAGAATGGGTATTTGCTCAAGAGAGCAATCGAATTACAGGAACAAGAATAAAAGAATCATGCATAATCAGCATAATTGCAGCGAAATGTAAAGCATTTAACTATTCTGAACTTAGAATAGGATCGAAGAAATAATTGCAGAAAATTAGGAATACTTGCAGTATTTAAAAGAAAAATCCAGAATACTTGCCTCGATAAGCTTTAATTGCTATTACAAGTTGACTTTGGTTCGAGTTGTACGTTCGGCTTTATCGTCAAACTACTATTCCATTCTGGATACGATCCCAACATTCAGGCCCTTCAATTGGAACTTCGTTGATCTCGATATCATCACTAAATCGTCCCTAGTCCAATGTCGTTTTTCGGGTTTTCCGTCTAGGACCTACATGGTTAAAATATCCTAATTCAGATAATTGCTTAAGCTTAACATCAAATCACTATCCTATTCTACCCATACGATTTCATAACCGAATTCATATTTATATGTATTATCAAAATACACATAGCAATTATGGTTCACATCTTCGAAACTCGGTTCGGTATT
Source organism: Apium graveolens (assembly GCF_009905375.1). Lineage (NCBI taxonomy): Eukaryota > Viridiplantae > Streptophyta > Magnoliopsida > Apiales > Apiaceae > Apium > Apium graveolens. Next base: position 102,147,134 of record NC_133652.1, read on the forward strand.
TATTTTCAGAAAATATGTATACTCGTCGTTTCGAAAAAAAGAGGGTAATCGATTATTTATAAATTATCTTATCTCAATCGCAGTCAAGTTCATATAATATAATTGTATATGGTTATTCGACGTCTCCGATAATTATAGGTTACATTCCCGTATTTTCGGAATTAATTTCCTGAAAATCGGGCAGCGTCTCCTTTGTTTATCGGCCTACCCGTCGAAATCAAATCGACATCAATCCACAACCACAACATATTTCACAATCCAATAAACAATCCCAACCACCGATATAAATTTAATTATTATGTATTGTTATTCTTATTTTATTTATTTGTAATTTAGGACTCAAAATTAATTCATCATGGTCCACTGTTGACTCGTTAAAAGTCATCGTCAATAGCGGCAAAATTTATTGGTGCCCAAAAATTCGGGTTTCCAAATAAATTCCACCGATTAATAATTTCGAATAATTAATATCGTAATTCGAAAATCATAGAAATTCATTCAAGTTTTTATTTCCAAAAATATCAGATAGGGAATCAATTAACAACACAGAACCGCAACCAGTCAACAGGAGGAGCTCACGCAACAGGTGAACCACGCGCCACCACTCGCCAGAAAACACAGCGAGAGCGGCGACCGGAAAAACAAAATAGGGGAAAGGCAACAACATACACAGCAGCCCACACACAACGAACACACACAACTCACACACACACAATCGCACGCACACACCCACGATATACACACGCACACAAATAAATACACACACGAAGAAACCTCCAAGCCGAAAGTCTGACGGCGGCTTACCGGAAAAGAATCAGCAGTGGCCGGAAACAGTCGGGGAAAAAGGAGAATAAATCGGGAACAACAAGAAGGTAGGAGAAGGAGGAGAGATTAACGGAAAGGAGTAACAGAGAAGCGAGAAAGAGAGAAGCAGGAGGGAGAGATTGAGATAGGAGAAACGAGAGAGAGACTCGAGAGAGAGGCGGCCCAGAGATTAGATAAAAGAGAGATAATTCCATTGGAGTATTAGATATACACGACTGTAATTATCTGTTCTATTTCGTAATTATTTAATCTGAAAACCCCGCATTTAACACTACACTTGTAATTTAACGATTCATTTGCGGTTGACATTAACCCGAGAATTATCAAAATAAGTTTTAAAACCTTATAAATATCCTGAAACTAATAGAACATAAATTGTGTAATGTTAAAATAATTTCTGAAGCGAAATTTAAACCCGCGTTTAACAAATAAACGAATCAACGTGCTAGTGATTTTAATCCCGAGAATTTCCAAAATAATTTTAAAATTCTCGGAACAATCCAAACTTAATAAAATAAAATTTTTATGATTTTTGAAGCACTCTGGAATTAAATACTGATTTTACAATTTAATGAAGTCAGAAAATCATTTAAAATTAAATAATTAATAAAATATTGATTTCTAAATTTTATAAACCCCTAAAAATAATAAATAAAATTATAAAATAATACAAATAATTTTAGAAACAATTTTAGCATTTTTAAGAATAAATATTCAATAAAATCACTTTAAAAGTGAATTAAGTTTATACAGCTCAGTAATTAATTATAAAATTAATCCTCGCGTCCAACAAATCACAAACAATTAATAATACAGAAACACATAGCTAACAGAACCATCACATATTTTATTTTCTTAAATGTTTAATAATTATATTTACATATCGGGTCCGAAAATAGGTTACTTAGCCGCTAAGTAACTGAAAAGACGATACGATTTTAATACCAGAATTGGATATTTATCAAAATAGAGCTTCCTATTAAATACTTTATACGAAATTAAGGTGATAATGTCTCCCCTTTTGAGAGTATGAATTCTTATCGATATATAAAATGATTTACGTATCGAAAATTTCACATCGGGACTCGTACAGGTCAAACCGTACCCCGGATCGAAAAAGTCAAAACATGAGAAGTGTTCAGAATTATCAGATTAGGTTAGGAAGGAGTTTTCGGAAGAGTTTCGGGTTGTAAAAACGCCAAAACGATTGAAGTGGGATGATTTCTGATTCCAAAAATAAATTTTATAATTATGTAAGAATAATCATTATTAATCCTATAAATTCTCATAAAATCATATAATAATCCAAAAATTACCAGAAAAATACCAAAATTATCTAAATTTAATTCTGGATAATTGGAAATTAAAATATCTAAATTTTATCAGAAATAAACATCCAAATATTATTATCCATCATCAAATAGTTCACCAAAATTCACATAAAGTCACATAATAGTTATTTATTGATAAAAATAATTACATAAATTTCCCAGACGTTACAAATTATCTGGTTATTATTAAGAATTTCTTCAGTAACCTTCATTGTCCAATCGATCAGTTGCCTCACCTGATACATGCAGCCTTACTTTCTTATTTCTCTAGTTAGTTTACCTTATACAGTTGGCTAATTACTCCAATTCACGCCAAAATATCAGACTCGAAACGTATCATGTATGCAGATTCCCGCCTTTGATTTGATGTTCTCGCAACTATCCCGTTATCGGCATAATGATTCTTCTCTGCACGTAAATGTCCACCATCCATCGGCTTGCAACTGTCCACACTTTTTACGTAACTTTATCTGCTGCACGGTTCATTTCACTTTCTTTTTTTCTTTTTTTTAAACATTCAAAGGGTAAACCTTACACAAGAAGGAATTTGTGTATCTAATTCTGATTGGAAACTTTTTGTAAGTGATAAGAGTACAAGGAAACAATCAGAAGAATTCATAAATAAATAAATCAGGATTGAAGAAGAAAGAATGAATAATGATTGGAATAGGAATGAGACAACCATAGTAGTACTTAAGATGGCCAGTCTTTCATACCATATGGCACACATCACATGATTAGGTAGCGTCCCACCATACTCTTTGTCATTTTGACAAATCGTCACACCATAACACTGTTTGCCCCAATTAGGAAACAATATTTTGAAGAAGGAATGATTTGAAAGGGATTCAACAATCACCTTATAAAGCTGATCATGAAAGAAGTTCATACTTTACTCGAGATTTATAAGAATAATAAGGAAGATTGATATCCTTGGTCGTTATCCACTTTACAACTGTTTACAGCTTCAACACTTGTCCAATCAATAGGTCTCATGCCGAGTCGTATATTAATTTTAGAAAGTTCTCAGAAATGCTTCCTTGAATCGATCATTAAAATAATTTCCCATTAGGTCTTGTATCTTTAGCGTTACGCTTCCACGTTCCTATACGACTTTATTTTCAGTCTTACGAGATTTACACTCATAACTTCAAATTTTGCTTATGCTGCTAATCGTTCAACTTGTCTCCTCTTTTACTAATAATGCTCTTCCTTTAGAAAGTCTAGAGATTTCCTTAATCTTCTTTACTTGTACTCAGCTTCTCGTGAATCAACATATCCCTCGTGCTCTAGTCATCTCAGAAATTGGATGAACCGTTTCTTCGTAGTAGCGGGTCCACTTGGCCTTCTAAACGAACCATACTAATTTCTAGAACAAATATTCGTTTGGGTAATCTGAATTTTATAAGAAACTCAAGTAGTAATTGGACAACTAAGTTTTTAAAACTTATTTTGTTAAGAAAATCTCTTTTTTTAAAAACTGGTTTAAAATTTTGAAAATTATACCCCTGGTCGTCATTACTATATGAGTTAGTTGTCGTTCTTTTCAACCATTACAATGTATCAAATTAGGAACATACTTTGATAAAAGCTCATTCATTTTTATATATCCTTTATCCCTCGTTGGGTTCATTTACCTTCATTAGTTGACAAAACTCCAGTTACCGTCGCATATTATCTTTTTCGTAACTTCACTTCTAACTTTCCATACTAGTAACACTCCCATCATCAGCTTTTACGATTATTAAGTATAATAGGTCTATCAAATCTATTTTATAAAATAATATCGGCTAATATCACCTCACATTACCCCACTATACGCATCATGTTTGGTCACATCATCATCATCTATTTCCAAGAAAATTCTCGATTTCTAATCTTTTCAAACTCCTTTAGCATCCATCTAGCTCATTTCACCAGATAATCATAGGTAGCATACTTACTAGTAGCTCCATATAACCTGGTAGTGGCTATTTTCCAGAACACATGCATCCTCACTCTAGGTTATTTCTCACATTTTTTAATACCTCGTGTACTCACCATATAGTATAGCTTTCAGATCCATCCTTCTGGGTGTTGTTACTCCATAAGAAGAGTTTTAAGCGGATGTTAGAGAACAGGGTATAGAGAGGACAGAAAAGATGCACCCACAGTTGAGTATCCGATAGAACCAGAATCAGCGTGTGGGGGATTCTCAAATAGATAGTCTCGCATCAGGAGGTGAAATAATAACGTAAAAAGGTACAATCACCGTAATACGATGTGACATGGCTAACACCGGTGAACGAGTAGGGCGTGAATCAGATAAGGGTTCTCCGCCTGAGGGCTCCGAATGATCAAATGATCCCGGGATAAAAGAATCTGCCATCGCCGCTATCTGGAAATCGCGTCGCTAGATAAGAATCTCGAATCTCATCATGAATCATACCGAAACCTATTGTATAGTCACACTCAACTTCTCGACATTCTATCTTTCCATTTTCTAACCCTAATTGTCACACCCCCAACTTAAATAATAAATATAGCTATTACATCTTTTTAATGAAGAATACACAACCAAAATCCAAGATCTTACAGTTTAGGGTTTGGAACAGCCCAACACTACCAACTATTACATCTGATTACAAATACCGAGTCCTCACACAACTATTATTACTTATTCTACCTGAGCTCGAACATAAGCATCAGCATCACAGGTCTTACGGGCAGTCTGCTTGAATCTAACCATAGCTGCTAGCTGTAATATAAGGGTAAAGCAAGAAGTGAGCCAAAAGCTCAACAAGTGCTAATAGTACAACGCAAAATATAAATCGAGATATACCTTTAGGAATGACAATGGAAAGACATAATCAATGATAACGAGAGATAAAACTTATGTGAGTTGGCATCATTTTGCTTGCATCAAAACAAATTTTAAAATCATTCTTAATCAAAATCATTTTATGACGCTACGGATTACAGCCGGTGATCAGCCGCGAAGTAATCCCGAACCTCGCTGGGTTCTAAAACATTATTGGGAATCCCTAGGCAACTTTTAAGCCTAATATAAGTGTGGAAAGGACTCGCGTCTCAGTCCAGATCCACCATTCAAAGAAAACATTTATCCCCCTTTGGGACTGAAAAATCCACATTTTAATCATTTTAAAAACTGATGCCGATTTATGACAAAATCTCTTTCGACTGTAATCATTTTTATCAAGGGATTATAGATCAACTTGAAACACTGGAAATATGACACTAAATCTCAGGGCCATGATCCACTAGACTTTACTATATTAGGGTAATTGAGAGGTTTCCATAAACAAGAACTTTGACAAGGAAATTGAGCAAGGCTATTGGATAATATGAAAGAGTAATGCCAAACTAGGCTTAAAGCAATGGTTGTAGACAAGGTATAGGTATTAGAACATCAAGAAGATAAGCATCACTGGTTCCAATAGGATAGAGGTGTTAAAATATAAAGAAAGCGATCATCAGCTCAAGATATAACAGGGTATCAAGCTTTAGGGTAAGGATAGGGTTATCAAACAATCATGAATGAATTTAAGAAATGATTGGCTTTTAGGTATCAAGATAAAGTTTCTATCGAGGTTATTTCAAGAGTTGAATCAAAGCATCAGGGTGCAATATCAAGATTTCTCAGGGATCAATAGCATGATAATCAAAAGGATCAATAAAGTATTATAACAAATCTCTATTTTATCATGGCATTAAACTATCATGAAAGACTTTTGAACTACTTGCAATACATACTCGAGGGTTCATGGCATCTCTATGTAACTCAAAGATAAACAAAAGATACGCTTGATTTAAATATATCAAAATGACTCAGGATAATTGCATCGATATATATATGAACTATTTACAGTAAATACGAAGGTCAAGTTGAATCACTTGCCTTGAGATAGACTGGTCTGGTCTGACTGGTAGGAGCAACAACTGGAGCTTCACTCGACTTTTATGGCAAGTTTTCCCTCGTCTCGAGATCCTACATAAATAATAATAATCCTTATTATAATATATTCTTACCATCTTAACCTATTTACAACCCGAAATTAAACATGGATGGCACTTAGGCCTATACACACTTAATTCATATCCACCATTATATTTTCAAATGTACACACGTAGCCACATAATCACATATCATATATTAATACCAAATAACATCATATACACCATAATGCCACACTAGGCTTGGATGATCTCGACTCACCACTTAAGTCACTTGGTCGCTAACTAAACAAAGTCTTCAAATTTGGGCTTCCTAACTCAATGTGCCTTTCCTAAATTATCCAAAACCTATTGACCCTCACTTGTGCCTTTTGCTCTACTGACCTTATACTATCTTACAACTATGGTGGTCGACCTAATACTCACTTCTAAGTGTTCTAAAGCTATGTGATAAGTGAAAGTGCTCACTGGTGCAAATTTCAGAATGGTAACTAAGGTTTCTTGAGTGCATTAGACACTCTTAAACTACAAGTTTTTCTTAAAATTTTTACACAAGACTCTCCTGACCTAAGGGCATCTCACAAGCTTGATGTGGCTCAAAGGCCTGGCTTGGGCCTTCTTGGGCCTAAGCTAAAAGTCCAAGGTTCCCCTGTTTTTCTGGGCAGAAAATGCCCTGACTTGAATTAACTTGTGACACATGGTTCTAGCTCATATCCTATGAACTATGGTTGGAAAAACTTCTCTGACATACCCTCTAACTAAGGCCCAATTGGGCCTAATGAGGGCCTACCCATGACATGGCCAAATCTCCCTATTTCTAAGTTGCAACAAAACTGCCCCCTGCTGGACAGATTTTGTTATTCTACTTGTGCACCTAACCAAATGACATGCAAACCTCCAACCAACTCCTAAAACCTATTATATACTCCCCATACTAACTTCTGGTAGCTTGGGCCTCAAAGTGCACATCAATGACATGGTCAAAACTCACTCTAAACCTCAGGGTACTAAACTGATTTTTCTGCAGAAACTATAACTCTCATTTTTCCAAGGCTTTGACTTGACAAACCTATCGAACAACAACTCAAAACTTAAACAAAGACTTATACATGGTATTCTACTGAACTAACTCCTTTATTCTCAAAATAACATTGGGTGAGATCATCCATGCCTAAAAACAACAACATGCAACTAAATATATAACATGAAACTCATGGAAAGCACATAACAAGATTTCGGCTAGGCATAAAGTTGTAAATGCTTGCAAAATCGACTTGCACCTAATACTTATCCTTAATAATTATGAAATATAACTCCTTTTAAGTATTAATAAGAAATTCATCATGGAAACAATCTATTTAAGCACATCTATTTCGAATTTTATAGATAACAACATGATTTCGAAAAGAATAGCATGCAAAACATGGTTGATCATCATTTTAATGTCTTAAAACTAGCATGCATGGCTAAACATAAATTTATAATGAGATTTCAGTAGCATGCAAAGGATTTTAAAGCATGATATCTCCATAAAACACTTAGTTAGCACATATATATAATATATCTCATAGAGAGCTCTTGAATTCATAAGAATCAAGAGTTTCTCCTTGGAGATCACATAAGAACTACACATACATCCATGGAACTTCAACTTCCAAGTCACAAAATACTTGGAAAGTATGTAATATGAATGTAGGTAAAAGATTTACACTTGGGAAGGTGAAGAATGAATTGAAAAATGGAAGGGGGGGTGGGGAATTGGCCTTCGGCCGAGAGTAAGGTGGGAGGGGGGGAGAAGAGAGAAATTTTTGTGGTGTGTTGGAGTGTGAAATGATGAATGACTTCTCTCCACTTTGATTTGTTTGTTTTATGCTATTTGTTTGACAAATAATGAGTGGAAGTGAGAACTTACAAAAATGTCCCTTGGCTAAAGTTAGGCCATTTTGCATGCAAGGCTAAGGTATTAATTTGGTAATAATCAAATGAGTTAGTGGGGTTGGAAAAGTCTTATTTGCCCTTTGAGAGAATAGAAAGATGATTTGCATGCATGGTCTCTTATGTAATTTGATAATTATAACAAATAAAATTTGTAAAGATTTATTTTTATAAAATAAAATACAAGTTCAAAAATTATAAAATTTATACCATAAAATAACTTGGATTTTTAGAGACTTTATAAAATCATTTTCAAAATTTGTGAACAAAATGCCTTTTAAAAGAAGATTTTTCCAAAGCTTAGAATATTCCTTATAAATCAAAAATAAAGAAATTAAATAAACTCTTGCTTTGAAAAATCATATACTACCCAAAGCAAATTTATAATGCAGAAATTTTCACTCACACAATCGTACAATCATTGAATATATTTTCATTTGACTTAATATTATACCAATTTCACAAATAATATTACATAAAATGCCGGTCGTAACATCCTCTCCCCCTTAAGGGATTCTGTCCCCAGAATCTAAGAGAACAGATGAGGATACCGGGAACGCATATCAGACTCTAACTCCCAAGTCGACTCTTCGACCTTAGGGTTCCTCCAAAGTACTTTTACTAACTTTACTGACTTATTTCTAAGACTCTTTACTTGCCAGTCGAGTATTTTAACCGGTTGCTCCACAAATGACAGGTCTGCCTGAATTTCTACGGGTTCATATTCTATCACATGGCTAGTGTCAGGATTATATTTCTTAAGTAACGACACATGGAACACATTATGCACATGCCGATACTGAGGTGGTAAGGCCAACTCGTAGGCCACCTTTCCTACTTGACTCAAAATCTCAAAAGGACCTATGTATCTAGGTGCTAACTTTCCTTTCTCGCCATATCTCATCAACCCTTTCCTAGGTGACACCTTTAGCAACACAGCTTCGCCAATTTGGAATTGAACATCCTTACGCCTGGATCCGCATACTTCCTCTGTCTATCTTGAGCAGCAAGCAACCTTTTCTGAATTAACTTGACTGAGTCATGCAACTGTTGTACCAATTCTGAGCCGAGAATTCTTCCTTCTCCTACTTCATCCCAACTTGTTGGTGATCTACATTTTCGCCCGTACAAAGCTTCATATGGTGGCATGCCGATACTGGAATGATAGCTGTTGTTATATGAGAATTCAATCAATGGCAGGTGGTCGTCCCAACTTCCTGCAAAATCGATTGCACAACTGCGCAACATGTCTTCGATTGTTTGAATCGTCCTTTCGCTCTGACCATCAGTCTGCGGGTGATACGCCGTGCTCATATTCAACTTCGTGCCAAGACATTCCTGGAATTGCTTCCAGAATCTCGAGTTAAATCGGGGATCTCTGTCTGAAACTATTGATACGGGTACTCCATGCCTTAATACGATTTCGTGCACATACAGATGAACCAACTTGTCCAGTGACGACTTCTCATTTATTGGAAGGAAATGCGCCGACTTCGTAAGACGATCAATTATAACCCATATTGCGTCATGTCCGGATTTTGTTCGCGGTAGTCCTACTATAAAGTCCATAGCGATATTTTCCCATTTCCATTCTGGAATCTTCAGGGGCTGAATTAATCCGCTTGGTCGTTGATGTTCTGCCTTTACTTTCTGACAAGTATAGCACTTCGCAACCCATTCTGCCACGTCTCGCTTCATATTTGGCCACCAAAAGTTCTTCTTTAAGTCTTGATACATCTTGGTGCTTCCCGGGGGGATTGAAAATTTCGAATGGTGGGCTTCACGGAGGATCTTATTCTTTAATTCAGGTACATGAGGAATCCATATTCTGGATGAAAACCTTAGTATTCCTTGCTCATCCCTTTTAGTATTAATCTCTTCTCCAGATAACTGATTTTTCTCTTTTTCTATTACTTCCTCTTGACACTTCTTTATCTTTTCCATTAGTGTTGGCTGAAAGGTCATTGCACGACAAACTTCTTTGACTTTCCCATAAGCACAAAGTTCCAATTCAAATTTTCCGATTTCTTCAGATAACTCTTTTGATGTTATCATCATATTCAATCTCTCCTTCCGACTCAGCGCATCGGCCACTACGTTCGCCTTTCCAGGATGGTAATTTATCGAACAGTCTTAGTCCTTGATCAATTCCAGCCATCTCCTCTGCCTCATATTGAGCTCTTTCTGAGTAAAAATGTACTTTAAACTCTTGTGATCCGTGTAGATTTCACACTTCTCTCCATAGAGATAGTGTCTCCAAATCTTGAGTGCGAACACTATGGCGGCTAGTTCCAAGTCATGCGTCGGATACTTTAACTCGTGCGGCTTCAACTGTCTTGACGCATATGCTATTACCTTACTGTGTTGCATCAACACACAACCCAAACCCTTATGTGAAGCGTCGCTGAATATTACAAAATTCCCTTGATCATCTGGAAGTACCAACACCGGAGCTGTTACCAACTTCTGTTTTAACTCTTGAAAGCTATTTTCACATTCTGCACTCCATTCAAACTTTTGATTCTTTCTGGTTAACTTGGTCAATGGCGTGGCGATCTTCGAGAAATCCTTGACGAATCTTCTATAGTATCCGGCCAATCCTAGAAAACTTCGCACTTCCGTAGGAGTCTTTGGCCTCTCCCAACTCATAACTGCCTCAATCTTCACCGGATCCACTTTAACTCCCTCATTTCCAATAACATGCCCCAAAAATTGAACTTCCTTTAACCAAAACTCACATTTGGTAAACTTGGCATACAACTTCTCTTGTCGGAGTATCTCCAATGCTATCCAGAGGTGCTGCTTATGTTCTTCTTCCGACTTAGAATAAATAAGGATGTCATCAATAAATACCACGGACAAATTTATCCAAATACTTCTTAAATACTCGATTCATCAGATCCATAAATGCGGCCGGAGCGTTGGTTAATCCAAACGGCATTACTAGGAATTCATAATGCCCATATCTGGTCCTAAATGCGGTCTTGGGAATATCTTCTTCCTTGATCTTTAATTGATGGTATCCCGATCTCAAATCAATCTTCGAAAAGCATTTTGCTCCCTTTAACTGATCAAAAAGGTCATCTATCCTTGGTAGCGGGTAGCAGTTCTTGATCGTTACTTTATTCAACTCCCGGTAATCTATGCATAGACGCATACTCCCATCTTTCTTCTTCACAAAGAGAACAGGTGCTCCCCATGGCGACGTACTTGGTCGTATCACTCCCTTATCCAATAATTCTTGTAGCTGGCTCGCCAACTCTTTCATTTCTGCTGGTGCCATCCTATACGGAGCCTTTGAAACTGGTTCCGTGCCTGGAGCAAGGTTGATCTCGAACTCAATTTGTCGATCTGGTGCTAAGCCTGGTAGTTCGTCGGGAAACACATCGGGGAACTCATTAACTACAGGAATATCTTCCATGCTGGGGCTGCCTCTCTCTGAATCCACTACATATGCTAGGAACGACTCACAACCTTTTCTAAGTAACTTCTTAGCCTGAATAATTGTAAGAAATAGTTGCTCTTGCCTCTGCCCCTTAAATACTACCTTCTCTCCACTCTTCGTCTTTAAATACACTCTCTTGGTCTTACAATTTATCTGAGCGCTATTCTCTCCTAACCAATCCATTCCTAAAATTATATCAAACTCTCCCAGCTTGAAGAGTATCAAGTCGGCTGAGAACTTATATCCCGAAATATCAATCTCACATTTTGGACAAAATTGATTCACAGGAATCTTCTCTTGGTTCGTAATTACCACATTTACTACCTCACTCATAACCGTTTTATCACATTGGAGCTTATCAACAAAAGATTCTGATATGAAAGATCTTGTTGCTCCCGAATCAATCAATACTTTAGCTTTGACATTATTGAGTAAAAGTGTACCTGCTATCACCTCAGAATTCTGAACAGCATCTTTCATCTTTAGATCAAATGTCCTTGCTGTTGCTTGCGGGGTTGGTGCGGGTGGTGGAGGTAATGCCAATACCTCAGCTGGCACGCTTGCACTGGTACTTGCCACGTTCATCAGAGCTCTGACTGGTCCTGTTGCCTTACACTCCCTAGCCATGTGTCCAGTCTTCCCACACTTGTAACACGTAACTCCTGGCTTCGGCATCTTGCACTCGTTTGCCAAATGTCCCTTCTGATTGCACCTATAACAGGTCATACTCAGCTTATTGCATACTCCGGGGTGCCTTCTTCCACAGTGCTTGTATTCTGGCCTCTGGAACCTGTTTTCTCCAACTTGCCCTTGGCTTGCCTGATTGTTCCCTTTTGATTCTTGCCTTTTGCCCAAATTTCCCTTCCTTTGAAAATTTCCGCCCTTCTGGAAACCAATCCTCTTTACATTCCGATCTTGCGAACTTCCAGCTTCAGACTTTTCTCCATAAAATGGAACCTTCCTCTTCTTGTTATCCCTCTCTTTCCTTGACTGCATCCCATTATTCTCAATCAGAGCAGCTTTCTGTACTATTCCCGCATAAGTTTCAAGCTCAAACATAGCCACCCTATCTCTGATCCAAGGCTCCAATCCTTGCTGAAATTTCTTTGCTTTTTCTTCCTCAGTGCTAGTATACTTTGTCACAAACCTTGACAACTCAGTGAACTTCTTCTCATACTCCAGTACAGTCATGTTCCCTTGCTTAACTCAGTGAAATTTTAGCTCCATCTGATTCTGCATGTACTTAGGGTAATACTTGTCCAGAAATAACTTCTTAAATCTCTCCCAATAAACCTGCTGAGTGACTTCCATAGCTTTTACTGATTCCCACCAATAGATGACTTCTCCCTTCAAGAAGTAAGTGGCATACGGCGTCTTCTGATCGTCTCCTAACTGTACCAACTCAAAAGCCCTTTCCATCTCCTTGATCCATGTGTTTGCTATCATTGGATCAGTGGTATCATGAAATACAGGTGGATTCACATTCTGAAAAGCTTTGAAAGTGACAATTTGTCTAGGTGGTACTGGTGGTTCAGGTGGTTGGTGTGGCTCACGGTTATCTTGGTTTTCAATTCGTTGTTGAAGGGTTAGTTGTTGTTGAGCTATAGCATTGGTTTGCTGTTGCAAGGTTTCCAGTAGTCGAAGAATATTTGGGTCTGTGGTGAAGGTGGTTGTTGGGTTCTTCTTTTTGGGAGGCATGATCCTGAAATAAGAGTTGTGTCATAACAGATATGAATGATAAAATGATTCGAGGGTATCGCATGGCATTCTCATTTACATTTGGGGTCAAGTTTCCAAATTAAGCAGATATGATGATAAAAACATAAAATAACAGTTGAGAGCAAATGGAACAATAGCACATAATTATTGAAATTTTAAAGGTCACAGTACATAGGATTGGGACATAGTCTGATTCTAGGAATAACAGGCTTATTTAAAGGAAAGACGGAAACAACTGGGGATTCCATAGAGTCTGATAGTACAACAACATGAAAGGTAAATGGAAAGAACTAAGGCTCCACTCCATCTGAACAGGGCTTGGTAGTCTTTTCCTCTCGAAGCGTCTTCACAATGCTCTGGAGCTCATCCGCCACCATCTGAATGACATACTGGCTGGTACGGTCCCGGTGTGCTGGCATCTCCTCAAGCTTAGTGTTGACGTACTGAACCAAGGTCTCAAGTCTTGCAGTCATCTGCTCCTTGGGCTTCCCTTCGTAGTTTCGGCTGTCCGGATACACGTTCTTCAGTCGGTCTATCAGTCGGTCGTACTTGCCCTGAAGCATGTCGAACTCGCGCCTCAACTCAGCATACACGGAGAAAGCAATAGTGTCGTCCGACCCAGAGGATGACGAGGAATGTGCCCTTTGCTGACAACCAATAAGAGGAGTATTAATAATAATTTACTTAACCTACTCTCTCGCATAATATCTATAACCTACACACAAATCCTATAACCTATTTGGGCTGTCCAGGGACTCTAAACCGTAGCTCTGATACCAAAACCTGTCACACCCCCAACTTAAATAGCGAAATAAATATAGTTATTACATCATTTTAATGAAGGATACACAACCAATCCAAGATCTTACAGTTTAGGGTTTGGAACAGCCCATCACTACCAGCTATTACATCTGATTACCAATACCGAATCCTCACAGCTATTATTATTTATTCTACCTGAGCTCGAACATAAGCATCAGCATCACAGGTCTTACGGGCAGTCTGCTTGAATCTAACCATAGCTGCTAGCTGTAATATAAGGGTAAAGCAAGAAGTGAGCCAAAAGCTCAACAAGTGCTAACAGTACAACGCAAAACATAAATCGAGATATACCTTTAGGAATGACAATGGAAAGACATAATCAATGATAACGAGAGATAAAACTTATGTGAGTTGGCATCATTTTGCTTGCATCAAAACAAATTTTAAAATCATTCTTAATCAAAATCATTTTATGACGCTACGGATTACAGCCGGTGATCAGCCGCGAAGTAATCCCGAACCTCGCTGGGTTCTAAAACATTATTGGGAATCCCCTAGGCAACTTTTAAGCCTAATATAAGTGTGGAAAGGACTCGCGTCTCAGTCCAGATCCACCATTCAAAGAAAACATTTATCCCCCTTTGGGACTGAAAAATCCACATTTTAATCATTTTAAAAACTGATGCCGATTTATGACAAAATCTCTTTCGACTGTAATCATTTTTATCAAGGGATTATAGATCAACTTGAAACACTGGAAATATGACACTAAATCTCAGGCCATGATCCACTAGACTTTACTATATTAGGGTAATTGAGAGGTTTCCATAAACAAGAACTTTGACAAGGAAATTGAGCAAGGCTATTGGATAATATGAAAGAGTAATGCCAAACTAGGCTTAAAGCAATGGTTGTAGACAAGGTATAGGTATTAGAACATCAAGAAGATAAGCATCACTGGTTCCAATAGGATAGAGGTGTTAAAATATAAAGAAAGTCGATCATCAGCTCAAGATATAACAGGGTATCAAGCTTTAGGGTAAGGATAGGGTTATCAAACAATCATGAATGAATTTAAGAAATGATTGGCTTTTAGGTATCAAGATAAAGTTTCTATCGAGGTTATTTCAAGAGTTGAATCAAAGCATCAGGGTGCAATATCAAGATTTCTCAGGGATCAATAGCATGATAATCAAAAGGATCAATAAAGTATTATAACAAATCTCTATTTTATCATGGCATTAAACTATCATGAAAGACTTTTGAACTACTTGCAATACATACTCGAGGGTTCATGGCATCTCTATGTAACTCAAAGATAAACAAAAGATACGCTTGATTTAAATATATCAAAATGACTCAGGATAATTGCATCGATATATATATGAACTATTTACAGTAGATACGAAGGTCAAGTTGAATCACTTGCCTTGAGATAGACTGGTCTGGTCTGACTGGTAGGAGCAACAACTGGAGCTTCACTCGACTTTTATGGCAAGTTTTCCCTCGTCTCGAGATCCTACATAAATAATAATAATCCTCATTATAATATATTCTTACCATCTTAACCTATTTACAACCCGAAATTAAACATGGATGACACTTAGGCCTATACGCACTTAATTCATATCCACCATTATATTTTCAAATGTACACACGTAGCCACATAATCACATATCGTATATTAATACCAAATAACATCATATACACCATAATTCCACACTAGGCTTGGATGATCTCGACTCACCACTTAAGTCACTTGGTCACTAACTAAACAAAGTCTTCAAATTTGGGCTTCCTAACTCAATGTGCCTTTCCTAAATTATCCAAAACCTATTGACCCTCACTTGTGCCTTTTGCTCTACTGACCTTATACTATCTTACAACTATGGTGGTCGACCTAATACTCACTTCTAAGTGTTCTAAAGCTATGTGATAAGTGAAAGTGCTCACTGGTGCAAATTTCAGAATGGTAACTAAGGTTTCTTGAGTGCATTAGACACTCTTAAACTACAAGGTTTTCTTCAAAATTTTTACACAAGACTCTCCTGACCTAAGGGCATCTCACAAGCTTGATGTGGCTCAAAGGCCTGGCTTGGCCTTCTTGGGCCTAAGCTAAAAGTCCAAGGTTCCCCTGTTTTTCTGGGCAGAAAATGCCCTGACTTGAATTAACTTGTGACGCATGGTTCTAGCTCATATCCTATGAACTATGGTTGGAAAAACTTCTCTGACATACCCTCTACCTAAGGCCCAATTGGGCCTAATGAGGGCCTACCCATGACATGGCCAAATCTCCCTATTTCTAAGTTGCAACAAAACTGTCCCCCTGCTGGACAGATTTTGTTATTCTACTTGTGCACCTAACCAAATGACATGCAAACCTCCAACCAACTCATAAAACCTATTATATACTCCCCATACTAACTTCTGGTAGCTTGGGCCTCAAAGTGCACATCAATGACATGGTCAAAACTCACTCTAAACCTCAGGGTACTAAACTGATTTTTCTGCAGAAACTATAACTCTCATTTTTCCAAGGCTTTGACTTGACAAACCTATCTAACAACAACTCAAAACTTAAACAAAGACTTATACATGGTATCTACTGTACTAACTCCTTTATTCTCAAAATAACATTGGGTGAGATCATCCATGCCTAAAAACAACAACATGCAACTAAATATATAACATGCAACTCATGGAAAGCACATAACAAGATTTCGGCTAGGCATAAAGTTGTAAATGCTTGCAAAATCGACTTGCACCTAATACTTATCCTTAATAATTATGAAATATAACTCCTTTTAAGTATTAATAAGAAATTCATCATGGAAACAATCTATTTAAGCACATTTATTTCGAATTTTATAGATAACAACATGATTTCGAAAAGAATAGCATGCAAAACATGGTTGATCATCATTTTAATGTCTTAAAACTAGCATGCATGGCTAAACATAAATTTATAATGAGATTTCAGTAGCATGCAAAGGATTTTAAAGCATGATATCTCCATAAAACACTTAGTTAGCACATATATATAATATATCTCATAGAGAGCTCTTGAATTCATAAGAATCAAGAGTTTCTCCTTGGAGATCACATAAGAACTACACATGCATCCATGGAACTTCAACTTCCAAGTCACAAAATACTTGGAAAGTATGTAATATGAATGTAGGTAAAAGATTTACACTTGGGAAGGTGAAGAATGAATTGAAAAATGGAAGGGGGTGGGGAATTGGCCTTCGGCCGAGAGTAAGGTGGGAGGGGGGAGAAGAGAGAAATTTTTGTGGTGTGTTGGAGTGTGAAATGATGAATGACTTCTCTCCACTTTGATTTGTTTGTTTTATGCTATTTGGTTGACAAATAATGAGTAGAAGTGAGAACTTACAAAAATGTCCCTTGGCTAAAGTTAGGCCATTTTGCATGCAAGGCTAAGGTAGTAATTTGGTAATAATCAAATGAGTTAGTGGGGTTGGAAAAGTCTTATTTGCCCTTTGAGAGAATAGAAAGATGATTTGCATGCATGGTCTCTTATGTAATTTGATAATTATAACAAATAAAATTTGTAAAGATTTATTTTTATAAAATAAAATACAAGTTCAAAAATTATAAAATTTATACCATAAATTAACTTGGATTTTTAGAGACTTTATAAAATCATTTTCAAAATTTGTGAACAAAATGCCTTTTAAAAGAAGATTTTTCCAAAGCTTAGAATATTCCTTATAAATCAAAAATAAAGAAATTAAATAAACTCTTGCTTTGAAAAATCATATACTACCCAAAGCAAATTTATAATGCAGAAATTTTCACTCACACAATCAGTACAATCATTGAATATATTTTCATTTACTTAATATTATACCAAATTCACAAATAATATTACATAAAATGCCGGTCGTAACACAAAATATAAAGGTACATATACCTATCATCTTTAGAACATGTGGTCCAACCGGATATCATTCTCCCATTAATGCAAAAAGTTTGGTGCCTTATTATTGTCAAATCTTTCTGATGAGCCTATCCTTCAAACATCCTTTGAAGGTGCTCAATTATATCATAATCATCATTATGCTCTTGTTGCTTCTAAAGCTCGAAACTCATAATTACAAACATGAGATATGAAACATCAGTTGCATAATCAATTTACTTTTGGTAAGCATTTTGTTCAGTACATGTTTCATTCTCATCTAGAAGAAATAAGGGAGGGGTTTGAGTGACATCCTTGATCCTCAAGTTCCCACGTCAATTGAGGAAATTATTTCATTTCAGCTTGTCCTTCTCAAGGACTATTACATAGAGAAGTTATTTGTGTTATTTGCCATTTGATATCTACAATATTAAAGTGCATAAATGACTTAGTCTACAGATGATTATTAAATTATGTTCAAGTGATTATTCATATATATATTCAGAATATATATCTCCCACTATTTTTATCAAATCAATAGCCCTAACTATTAATTCAGAAAGAATATCTTTTATATCCTTTTTAGTGAGCCAAGATCCATATTTCACCATGCGTTAGGTCAGTTTTGGCTTAACATGATTATTTAGGTAGACAATATTTGTCAATTATATCAACTATATAACTCTTGGATAGCTTGGTGGAACAACATTTGTTTATATTTATCTAATAAATCTCGTCAAACTCTATGCCTCTAAGTTCACAATTCTATTATGGTAACTTAGTTAAGTCAAACCCAATAGTCAAAAGTATCAATATACTTCAACACATCTCCCATGATAGATGGGAGTACTTCGCTTTGGCGAACCCACTCCTTATCGATCTAGGGTTAAAGCATTAGACTTATTGGAAGGCATCCAATCAACTTAATATTAACTTTAGGGTTTTGTTAATTTTAAAACGATCATAATCCCATCATAAAGAGATTCCCAATTTTTCCTTGAATAAAATACTTCAAATCAATATTCGTCAATGGTTTGATTTCCAGGTAGTGAGGAATCACAACGGTCTCGCTTAAAACCCACAACCTTACAAGTTCAATGAACTCGCTTTTGACAAAATCGCCCCATGTCAGAAATAAAGAAAATTTGAATTTTATTCCGTGTTTCATAAACACGAGAATCTCATAATCTTTTGTTCATTTCAAAATCTTGAATCATTACAGATTTTATCTTATTTAGAAAGCATGGCATGGGTGTCGTATCTAATACATACAACTTTAATCTAATTAAGCATGCATCTTTATAAACTACTCTACACATACATTCATTATATACGCATATATATGTAAAGTGCAATAAATAAATGTGGTTGGTTATGGCTTCATCCTATGTGATCTTCATCAAGCTAATGACAAAGATCTAGGTCAATCTAAGGTGAAAAATAAATACAAGCTAACTATTACATGTCTTCTTTCTTGTATTGCTTCCTTGGATGGCCTCCATGTGAGATTACCCTTTCTTGATCTTCAAATCTTCATGTCTTCATGTAAATTACAAGAACGAAATATAAAACTAATATAATGAACTTACAAGAAGAACTCGAGTTACATTCGAGATTTAATAATTACAAGATTAAAAGACATGCAAGCCGTATTTAAAAAAAAACAAAACCATTAACCTAAGGTCATAAGCCATAACCATCCACCATGCTTAATTAACACATAAGAACATGTTAAAACACCTTAGAACATGTTAAAACATATTATATAATCTTAACATATCATACCCATCATGATCTAATCATAAAAACAAAATATGGAAAAAATCAGAAAAATTAGAATCAAATTCTGAAAATATTAAATCGCTGATTATAGGGTCTTAACGACGTCAAACGCCTTACAGATCAGTCGATGATAGATTTAGCTATCAGATTCGTTCAGAGGCTCGATTCCATATGAAATAGCATATTCGTTGCCAAAATCGGACATCAGACACAGATTTCAGCAAATCCGCTGCATTCGATTCAGAATCGTATCAAATATGATTCTTATAATAAGAACAAACACAAAACATGTATATATCAGTATATATACAGATTATATAATCATCATATGATTATACAACTCTAATGAATATCATATATTCAAAACATACATACGCATATATAAACATAACAACATGTAAAACATACAAAATCGCATACATAACAGTCATAGAATATTGTATACATGTTATCATATAATAACTAGTAAATACATAAATGAATTAAACACTTTTTGTAAGTAGTTCTGATGCCATTATTGGGTTTCGAGCACATAAACGCAACGGAAATAGTAATTAAAAACGTGAAAAATCAGAATTTTCGAAACCCACCGCAAGATCCATGTGAAAAATAGATATTTAATTCATATATCAGATTGTTTACCTTAAGAAGTTTTACAAATTGGTTGACTAATGGAGATCCAAAGCTTGTTCAATCACCATGCATCCCGCTCTCGCGATCTACGCTCTATCGGTATCCACACGAATGCTTAAACTCAAGGATTGAATGTGTACTAGCACAAACTCGTTTCTTCTTGCTCTCTCCATCTTCTCCCTTGGTGGCTAGGGTTTTAGTAAAAGTATTTTATACAAAATCAGCCACACAAGAGATATTATATAGAGAGTATAATAAGAATTATAACTCTTAACTAATTAGGAGTTATTATTAATTTGAAATTCCTATTTGTTTAATAATTAAGTCACACTTAATTATTTAACAAATGAATTTCATAATTAATATTATTAAATTCGAATATCAATATTTATCTAATTAATTAAGTCATACTTAATTAATATTATAAATAATTCGAATTACTTTAATATAATTTAAATCCGATTTAAATTAAATAATCCTTCAAGCATTCTTAGTGTGTGACCCTATAGGTTATTATTACGTTGACAATGAATTTTAAATCTAATTTAAAATCGTAAACAATGAGTGGCATCTAGTAATACATCATTGCTACCCAAGTAATAATAATTGAATCGATGATCGATTAAACCTTTCGTGAATAATGTACAATGTAATATAATCCCTTTAAATAAATATTATAGATTAAACTAGAGGCATGTTATGTGTCATCCTCATCATAGTTTAATCTAGGTTTCCTTTATCAATAAGTAGATTATCATATCAAATCAATATTTGAGCGTGGTCACGCATTTCATAGTCTAGCTCACACAAGAGGCCAATAATATCACTCCAAAAATAGGAGGGTTAAATCCCATCTAGATCATTCATATTTCTCATACGATTCATAATATACCCAATGTCCACTTTTATCATTACCCGGTCAAGGATAACTTTTAATGGAATCAATGTATATTAATGCTTGTATAGAAATATAATGACTTCAGGTCTAAGGACCATTACATCATTATCACTGTGAGAATTACTTATGACATAACAGACATGTAGAAACTCACATCGAGTTTGTCCAACACCATGTACATATACATATGCCCGTGTCTTTGACTTTAGTATCACTATACCTATGATCAATGAGATTTGATCATCAGTTAACAAACACACTAGTCTTAATGCTTTATTATTGTCCCTTAATAATAATACTCGACTAGGGACCTTTAGGAATATTGATATTATTCTCATAATCTCATTTTTAAGTCACGTACTTAGAGATATAAAATTGCATATCATATTCCAAGGACATTTATTAATCTAACATTTATATCACAGTAAATTAAGAATTAATAAATTATAAAGGGAATAATTGATAGAACATAAACATTAATAATCCTAATGTCTTAAACTAAAACAACATAGTTTTGTCTTTAGGGCACAAACACTACAACAACTCATCTGAAAAGATGTCTAAAAATTCCCTCACTATTGGAATCTCGTCCAGATTAGGTACCTCTTTCTCAGTGTCTACTACATGTGCTAGATAAGCCTTGCATCCTTGTCTTAACAATTTTTTTGCCTTTAATATCGAGAGAAATTTCTTTTCTTGTCTCTGTCCTTGATAGTTTACCCTGGTATTATCCTCTGTAAACATCACAATCAGCTTTCTCTTACAGTCAATATTCGCCTTATGATGGGACAACCAATCCATTCCTAAAATTACATCGAACTCTCCTATTTTGAAGGGTATTAGGTCAGCCGAAAAAGAATGCCCGTGGATTTTCAATTGACACTTAGGGCAAAACTAACTCACTAAAACTCTATCCTGATTAGCTACTTCTATAGTCAAAGGTTCCGCTAGGTCTTTTAACATTATATTCATTTTATTC
Source organism: Apium graveolens (assembly GCF_009905375.1). Lineage (NCBI taxonomy): Eukaryota > Viridiplantae > Streptophyta > Magnoliopsida > Apiales > Apiaceae > Apium > Apium graveolens. Next base: position 102,169,316 of record NC_133652.1, read on the forward strand.
ATACATTTTTTTGATAAAAAGGACTTAGATGCTCCTGAATCGAATAAAACTTTAACAAGTACGGAACTGAGAGAGAGCATACCTGCAACCACATCTGAATTGTGTTGGATCTCTTGGTCATCTTGAAGGTTCTGGCTCTAGCTTTGTTGGATGCTGGTCCTTGAGATACAATACCTTGAGTAGTAGTCCTACAATTCCTAGCAAGATGTCCAACCTTACCACAGTTATAGCAAGTGTTAGTCCCTTAACAATCTAGCAAGAATTACAGAAGGGGTGTTGAATGGAATTCTTGAACCTTTTTCTCGAAATAAAAATGTTCAACTCGAATATAGATATACGTGTTTTGATTAGCACAATGCGGAATAGAAACTTAATAAGAATCAAAACATAAGTAATTAAAAACAAGAGTCTTTAAAAACTTTCTGGTGGATTTAAACAATTCCACCAGAGATATATATTATATATCGAGAGGACTCTGTGTGCAAGAATGCTCACATCTGCTTACAAATTGAACTGCTGAGAATACATGGAAATGCTAATAATTCTGCTTATAAAGATTTCTCTGTTTTTGTGTCTCAACACCTTTTCTTATTTGCTACGTTCTTGGTTTATATATTACCAAGATTACAAAGTCAAAAAGACTAAATAAATATAAAAACTATCAGTCTTAAGCTTTGCTGCTTTTCGTCCTCTATTACCCAGTTAATGGGCTTCCACGGTAGATTTGTATACATCTCGACGGTTGTGCTCAGCTTTCACTGTTCAACTGTTGTTTGAATTCTTTTTATCCGTCGGGACTATAATGAGTTATCCGTCGGGAGTATAATTCTTATCCGTCGAGTGCTAAATTATTTCACTAAGTAAAATCTACTTAGATGTTTTGTTTATGAAATCATCAAGTACACAACATATGCACAACAATCTCCCCTAATTTATGTCTACTGAAATTGTAGCCATAAATTAAGAGATACTTGATGATAACAAAACATCCTAAACATACAGCTTTAAAGATAAGCAAATAATACTGAAAGTGCTTCAAATAATCAAAATGTACAAGGTTTGGCTCACAGTCATTTTCAAGATGCTCCTCTAGCCTGAGCAGATTTTTCTAGTTTCTTGAAGGTCTGGATCTTCTTCCAAGCTTTCTGTTGTTTTCATCAATCTGATTTTGGAGTTGCTTGTGGAATTCCAGTTCATCAGATTCTGAGAGATCTAGCTTTTCTTGCATTTCCAAGAGAGTCTCATTGCTAGAGATACTCAATTGGTCTTCTAACCTGAAGAATCTTCTCACTCCTTTGTCATCTATGAACTCCATCATCCAGTAGGGCCTTAGATGCACTCTTCTCCCTGTGTATGGGATGATTAGAGTCTTTGGGAGTGCATCTTTAGTTCTAATACTCCTTAGTTCTTCAATCTTCTTCAATACTAGTCTTCTTGCAGTTACATTGAACCCAAATTTCTTCTTGAAGGATGAATAAACTTTAATCAGTACAGCTTGGCTCTCTTGAAAACTCATGTGAAGTGGCCATTGAATCTCCCTTCCTCCTTTGTACTTGAACACTAACCTTTCAGGTAGGTTCCTGTATATATCAATTCCCCTCACTTCATCCAGTTCATCCAGATAAAGATTTAGATCTGAAAATTCTTTGATGTCACACAAGTACAAGTAGTCTCCCCTGTTGACTTTGGGTTGAGCTTTAACTACTGATTTGGATTTGAGAGGTGACAGCTTCACTTTCTTGACTGCCCTTGACTTTGTCCTTTTTGGCTTGCTAAGGATTGGTAAGCTGAAGTTAGGAATTGGTATGTTATCCCACTCTATTGTCTCATCCTTTGGCACAATAGGTTCACCATGAATATTCCTGTAGGGATCCACCACCCTTATGTCTTCAAATACCACAGAGGGCTTTGATGCTTGAATTGTAGCTGGTGTGGGTACCTTAGGAAATTGATCTTCCAATTCCTTGTCAACAATATCCAGTTTCCTTTTTGTTCTTCTAGCCAATTCTTTCTTCCTTGGGGATTTCTTCTGTTCTTCAATTTTCTTCTTGATTCAGCAGCTTCAGATGGTTGAAAGGGAATTTGTTGAGATGAATTCACAGCCTGTAGCTTGGCCAAGATAGCAATCTGCTATTTTTTTGTTTAGTCTTCTTTGCATCTAGAGCAGCTTGTTTCTTTTCCTGCTTTAATCTGGCTTTTTCTTCTCTCTTTGCTTGAGCAAATTGTGGATGTCCAGCTACCACACAAATTTTCTTTCCATTTCTGAATATCTTAGCAATTCTCCTTTTTGAAGCTGAATCAGCTGGATCTTTATAGAAGACAATTGATCTTGACAGAAGCTTCTTCTCATCAGGCTTAGGTGTCTCATACACAGTATCCAAGGGGTTCTTCAAAGATGATTTTGGATAATTTGCCCTTGGTTTAAGAATTGTTTCAGCTTTTATAGATTTGATGCAGGAAGATTGTCCTTTTTCCAGATAATTCATGCTCATCTCATTCACACTGATTTGCTTGACTTGAGAGTGATGGATGGCTGACTTAACTGGCTCCTTGACAAGTTCAAACTTTTCTGTATCTCCTCGTCAATCTTATTCCAGTTGATCAAACTCAACTTTTCTTTCTCAGCAACTTTCAAGTTTGTTGCTGCTACTTGAATCAGATCTATACCATCTGCAACTGGTGGCTTGGAGACAGTAATTGAAGGTACAATTAGTTTGCTGATTTGTACTTGAAGTTTCTCCCCCTCACTTGGTCCTTTCTCCCCTTACTTAATTCTCTCTCCCCCTTTTTGTTATCATCAAGTTGAGGAGTTAGGCCTTGTGCTTTAGCCAGTTGCATGAGAAGATTTGTCTGAGTCTGTTGATTTTGAAGAAGGGTAGCCACTGAATTCTCAATAATTTGACCTCTATCTTCCAGCTTGGCCAGCTTCTTTTCAGAATCTGATTCTCTCCTCAGTCTCAGTAATAGATCTTGCATGGTACCATATGGCATGACTGAATCCAGCTTCTCAGAATTATAGGTCTTCAAGTCAGCTATATCCTTTTTGAGTTCATCCACACTCAGATTATGTCTTAATTGTTGGATCTTCATGAGATGTAAAGAGTCTAGGTGAGCTTGAAGATTAGCCTTGGTACCAGCATCTGAAGTTTCCTGAAGGGCCTTTTGAATAGCCATAACTTGCTTAACCAAAGATACACCAAATTGTCCTGATGTAGATTCCTTGTCCATGCCCATTTCAGGTAAATTTGAAACAGAACTTGGGCCTTCATCTCCCCCTAAGTTCATGCTTCCATCCAAGAAACAGAGTCATCATCATTAGAATTTACTTCAAATTCTTCAGATGGCTCACCAGCTTGAGAAGGCATCCTATTGACAGCAGCTTTATCTCTTTGAAGAGATTCTGAGGGTGTGTACTAAGTTCAAAGTCTGTTCAGCCTCCACATTGCCCTGAGCAGCCAACAGTTGATAGGCTGACACAGGGTGAGTAAAAGTGTCAGCATCCAAGGAAATGTTATCAATTACAGCTTTGTAATGTTGCTGAAATTGTCTTTCCTTTTCAGCATCATCCACAATCATTGACTCACTAGCAATGGCTGGATCCACCATTATGGCTTCGTACCTGCTTTTCTCTCAAAATC